>NW_008481816.1:3870561-4191906 GCF_000365165.1 Cladophialophora carrionii CBS 160.54 | reverse complement strand
GAGGAAGAGGAAGAGGAAGAGGAAGAGGAAGAGGAAGAGGAAGAGGAAGAGGAAGAGGAAGAGGAAGAGGAAGAGGAAGAGGAAGAGGAAGAAGAAGTGTGGTGGAGCTAATAACTATCTAGTTGTCGACGGAGACTCCACGCGTGCAGAACGTAAGGTACTCGCATGCGCTAAGGACCTAGGCTATATAGTCCCGTAACGCTGAGTCCTGATCTGTCATGCGGGACATCTTTCCCCTCCGCGAAATTAGGATTTTGTCTATTGTACAAACGTCCTCCGTACAGGCAGGCGGCGCGCGAGCCAGACTGGCGATTGAGTCGTACTGGACTAGGTGCGGACGATTTGTCTCAGCGCAGTTGTCCCACAATGCAAAGTGAGAGGTCCGGCGACGGGGATGTTTTGACTGCGCGCGCGCGCGCGAGCACACAAGTCACCGCTACTACATACTACGTCCATCGTGCGTGCAGAAGCAAGCATCATCGTCCATGCACAAGCAAGCAGAAGCAAGTATCATCGTGCACGCAGAAAGCAGATAGCAAAAACGAATGTCATTGCGAGACCGAGACTCGATTCCCATAACGAAAGAAAAGTCTTGAACTCAAGACGCCGGTTGTAAAGCAAAGACACTGACCATCATGACATGACCACGGCATCCGACAAGGCCTGTGCTACAGTACTCCGTACCGTGTGCTCCATTCCCTCCCTCCCTCCCTAGGGTACCCTGGGCAGAAATGCCTCGTGCTGGAACTCGTGACCATGTCCAGCACACGGCCACTGCCACTGCCACCATCACCGTCGCCGTCGTCGTGCCCTGGAGAGATCAGAATCCCCCTGATTCCCACTCCAGCTTGACTCCTCCCCTCTCACACCGCTCCCACACCGCTGTTGGAGACGCGGCACGGCTTACATGCTGCGTACTCCCGGTGCAATCCGTTAGCTGCGCCACTCGCTTGGGCAATTTGCGCAGCGTTTCCACTGGCATGAAGGGCAATGCGCGTTGTTGACAGCTTTCAACGGGCCACTCTTCTTGCAATGGCAACAATACCAGACTTCGAATCTCGGACCGTGGGTTTGAGGAGCTCCTGATGGCATTGTCAAGGGTGGCATGTCCCATGCAGCCTTGTTCAAGTCCCGATTGTGTTCGCCAGCCTTCAGGTCCAGGTCCAGGTCAAGGTTGCGGGTGCGGCCGTGTCCGTGAGCCTTGTTGTCCATGTCCATGTGCAGGTCAAGGTTGCGGGTGCGGGTGCGAGCGCGGTCGTGTAGTCCATCATGGCCGTGAAGCGCGAACTGTGCGCGGGCCACGTTTCCGCCGGCGAAACTTTGCAAAGGACTGGCGTGGGCGAAGCTGCCGTTGAGGCGTTAAATGACCTTCCAGACGACCGGTGAAGGAGCCTTACTCACCACATGATTGGATATCGAGACGAGGATCTGTATGCTGAAGCTAGCCTCGTTGGTGTCTCTCCCTCTAGAGTTTCTCTGGGTCTAGCTCTGGATCTGGCGCTCGCTCTTTTGCTTCTCTCTCTGTCTCTGTGTCTTTGAAAGGATATGAGAATCGAAAGGAATCTCGTTCTGAGCAGAGGTGCTCAGATTTATGGGGATTGCCTTCCCGCGACCACACTGCGCAGCGTGTGCGACATTTTCACCCAGCGATGTTTGCAACCTGCGACAAGGGGCAGTGCGAGCATATCTGAGAGCAGCGAATCCAGACACGTATTTCGACGATTAAAAAAAAACATCCACCCAATGCGGTGCGAGGAATCATGCTCAAATCCACAGTCTGCCTGTGCAAAAAAGGCCCAGCAGAGAGAAATGGGGTGGCGCAAGCAGGGCGAAAGATGTCAGTTCTTGCAAAGTTGTTCAGTGGAATTCGTTCGTGGGTCCGCCGTGAAGTAAAGAGCGCCTTTCGTAGGCAATGGCGTTGGTTCCTGCCTTTCGAACGGTAAAGGGTGCCAGTAGCGGATGTGACGGGGCCATCGTGTGAGGAAAGTCAATTGTACCGACTGATTTGATTCCGAACATGTTCGATATGAGCCCAAGATTCCGCGCTTGGACGAAGCCCGCAACACACTGGTGTGTATTCATCAATGTCCTGTCCAGAACCTGACGACTTCCTTGCCTAGGCGACTTGCGGTAGTTTCTTCAAGATCGGCCGAAGAGCCTGAACCTAAAACGTCAAAGAACAAGATGAGGATGGTGTTTGCCTTCTTCACCTGTCCGCGCCCCCCCCCCCCCTCGAGGCTGCCTCGTCCGGCTTGTATATCACACTTTTACGAGCTGCATAGCCGTCTCATTCTCCACTGAGCGGAGCCAAAGGCCCAGTCAAGTCATGTCCAGATTGCATTCTCTTGCACAACATGACCGGTTGTCAGCTCAGGCGTACGCCAAAGGGCAACGTTGTAGGCATATCTCCACTTTAGCAGAAAGCATCCTGCGCAGGTGCGCACTCGAGTGGCTCGACAAAGGCTGCGACGAGGAGGCATAGTCGTGATGGTCAAGATATCACAAAGTTCATTCTGAAGGGCGTCGTTCGAAGGACGCACGGCGGGGCACATCATTGAGTTTTGCCGTGAGCATGGCGCAGCAGTCAAAAGGCGGCGGCGGCGGGCAAATCGAGAATTTCCTGAAACTCGAGGACAACTCGAAACGTGTCAACGGATTGACCGTTCTCTTGCAAGCGTGAGGCATATTCGCGAGCATCTGGGTGTGAATGTCTGTAGCAACGAGAGGAGGGCGAGCTTGTCTCCAGCTGCTCGAGCTGATTGATGATGGAACCTTGGCGCAGGTGGCAGAGACTCTCCACAACCGTCGCTCATGCTGGCCATGTCCATTTAATTAGGCCCAATGGCCCCCGGCATCTGCTGTAACCAGCCTCCGCAGCCAAAGTGGACATCGTCCGTTACCGTTATGAGGCAACCATGCACACCGAGATTGGTAAGATCCTTTGACCACTGGCTAGAGGCGGAGTCGTCGTGGTCTCCATAGATTGGGCATCTCATGCAGCCTCTCTGAGAAGGAGACCACGCAGCAATCCACTCCATCGATTATCGGCGACATGCAAGGCATTGTGACCAGGAGATCAGAACTGAAGCTCGGGGTATCAATTAAGCTAATTAGCTATGATGAACAATGGATTCGACAAAAGGTCGGGAAAAGGCCCGCTCGCATGCGGATAACCCCAGCTGCGAAAGCTCAATCCGCATTGCCTGCAGATACGACCCCGGTGGTCATGCCGCTTCGTTACTCGCACCCATTGCGGTCACGCGCCTCGGGAGCGTAACACGATCGTGATGTTGTGGGCAATACTAGGTATTCTCAAGCACTAACTCGTCCCCGCCCTCGATCATGGCCGAGGTACCGGTATAACCGTCAACACGCTATGCCTTACTTCGCTTCGGGTTTGGGAGTGTGATTCTTGCCCCGGTTGAGAATGGCGTCGATCATGGCTTGGGACGATTCATTCGACTTGTTGATTGAGACACGCTTCTTGTTCGGCGCCTCGTCATTGCTTTCGCCCTTGGACTCCGCCAGAGTCTCCATTTTGGGCTTCAATGGTAGAGTCGAGCTAGAGGTCGACTTCTCATCGTTCTCCGACGCTTTCAAGGACCCGTTTGTCGACTGTCTCTGCAGTCGCGGCTCTGTGGTGTCTGACGACGCGAGCGAAGGTACCAGTTCGAGAAGTCTCACTGGGAGGCTTGAATGATGGACTGAACCATTTGGTACCGACGTTGGTGGCAGTCCGGGTGTTCCTGAACGTGAAGGTGTCAAGGATCCCACCGATGTTGTCGAAGCCCTACTGAGGCTTGGTGTGTCCCAATAACATTCTCGTTCTTTGGTCAGAAACGGGTGCTCAAGCAATTGTTTCGCAGTCCAGCGCTCTTCGGGGACCCAGGTCAACATCTTCTTCGCCATATCGATGAACAGCTCCTTTTCTTCCGCATTCATCCGGTGGATGGAATGTTCAAATTTGCAATCCTCTGCCACATATTTGGGGTATTTGAATTGACCGTCGCCGTCAAAGTACCACTTTGCCTTCGCACACCGGGCCAGAAACTCCTTCGGGGGAGGACCCAGCAAGGCTATCATCAAGCCCAAGTGCTGCTCTGGCCGATAGTGATCAGGCTCTGTGCTTATTGAGTCAAACAATCCAATGTTTTCGACCAAGTCCCACAACATCACGCCTAGATTCCATATATCTGCTGGATAGGACCAGCCTGCCTGGAGGATGACCTCAGGTGCCATAAAGACATTCGACTGAATGGGTTTAGTGTTCTTCTCGTCTCCCCAAGCCGCCAGACCGATGTCTGTAATCTTGGCCGAGGCAATGACAGCCTCGGTCGGTGACTCGCCAAAGTCACTGCATGATGTATAGATGATACGTCCGTGGCTGTCTGGTGCTTTTCGCGGGGATGGGTGGTCATGTTCGTGTTGTACGAAGTGGTCGAGGATATTAGGGTCGCCTAATCCCATCATGATATTGTCAGGCTTCAGATCGGTATGTACCACGTGGCATTCGGAGTGCATGTAGTCAAGTCCTTTTAGAAGAGCAGGCAGCAGGACTCGAAGTTTGCCACAGCTGAAGCGACTCCCAGGGAACTTCTTCATGCACAAGTCAATAGGTTCACGGAGGACGTCGTAGACGATGCACAGATGATCGCCATATTTACCGTTCACTCGGAATGTATCGAGCATGAATCGGACGTGCGCGTATCCCGGATGCTGAGGATTTGCTGAGAAAAGCTTCTCTGCAATTGCGCGTCTGCCTTTCTGAAAGTCCTCGCCGAGCGTGTTGACGTTGATTTTGATCGTGACATATTTCCGGTTTCCGGACTGACCGTCACTGTAAAGCGAGTTAGTCCGGACAAGGCCAACTTGCAATTTGCCAGGCACTCACGCGTGGAGATCCTTGGCGAGCCAGACAGTCGCCGTCATGCCGTAACCGAGTTTGACAAGAAGCTCATAGCGATGGTTTAGGACCTCGCCAATTCTCGCGGGGTACCAGTGCTCCGGTTTATAATTTGGGTTAGTCTCTTCCTCAATCAGCTTGTGGCCGGAGATCGTGTCGGGCTGGGGATGTGGCGAGGTGCCTCTCGAGTGAAGCAGATTAGAGAGTGTCTGCTTGTTGTGGCTGTGCGCCCGTTTGAGCAAATTGCTAGAGCGCATGTTGAAAGCTCAAGAACGGTCGGCGAAGAGGGTTCAAAGACGGACGCGGAGATGGGCCATTTCCATGATTTTCCAGGCTTTGTCGTGAGCAGACAGCGTGCTGGCGAAGGATGATGTCGTTGAGATTGAGTGAGGCTGGCGCACAGCTGAAACTTGTAGTCGTCAGAACGGGAATACGGATGACCCGGCTAGTGAGCGACGTCAAATCGGACACCGGGAGATACTAGATGCGAGTTTTGCTGTCGCTGTTTAAGTAAGCCAGGGTTCAGGTATGTACGAGGTGGGTTCGACGGCGGCGGAAGAGACGGATATAGGGGATGGCCAATCTGGATGGGCGAGATCGAGGTTTCTAGAAAATCAAGTAGTGGTGGACAGTGTATTTGTGGATGAGGTTGCAGCACGTCTGGCACACGGCCCAGGAGCCGTCGCCATTCGCAGAGAGAAAGCGGAAGTTCATTTTATTATGATGATGCAGTGGCTAGGACTGGGCGACTGACAAGGATGAGTGGTGCTGCTGGGCCTCTTACGTGACCAACTTTTGCAGGTGCTTGCGGGTGGTGGGTGGTGCAGGGCTGTTGCGGCCGGGGTTCATGCGTTCGCGAGCGAGAAACCTCTCAAGGGACTAAGAGCTGGGGCAAACTTACCGATAGACACCTCGGTGCGAGGCCGGCTTTGCCGCGGGCGCAAACGCAGACGAAGAAGAAGACGAAGGCGACGACGACCGTAGGCTGTTGCAATCTTTGCAGGAGGGGGAGCGGCTGAACAGGCGTGGACGAGCAGCTGTGTGTCGGGCGGTCTAGAGGCTAAGGATATCTCAGGGAAGTGAGGGCCGAAAGGGCTTGAAAAGGCGGAGAGCTGGATGATGGTGGTGATTTGAGGTTTTGTTATTTTTGATGCCCCGCGTGTTTGTGGTTGTGGTGGTGATCCGCTGCTAAAAGTGACTGGCGCTTGAGGCTTGGTCAGGGCAGGTGCACGGACAGCCTGGAAGAGGTTGGCTGCGTAGGTGCTCCCGGTGGCCCCCTTTGCCTCTCAGGGCCTAACTTAGGCGTTGGGCTCTTTGAACAGCCGGGTGCCCAACGATAATCACTACGTCAACTTATGTGCTTGCTGCTTTCGCTGCACGTGACGCCCAATACTGACCATAGCAGCTAGCGGCCGGCGGCTTGGGGGCGCACTGCCGGATTTTATCCCTCGCCATCACTCCGTCCGTCAGGTACTCAATCCATCTGTTCCTCTCTTTTCCCATCACTAACAGCGTGCCCTCTGGTGGTCCGCGGAGCAAAATCAATCATCACAATTTACAGCCCTGACTCCCTTAACGTCGTGCTCTTATGCCCGTCTCGTGAATATCTATCGCTTACACTCCGCCGGCCGACGCACCCATGTTCGCCAGGTACATACTTTGAGGCATTATCTCACACCTCTATCAGAGACCACCATCTCTGGGGATTGGCTGACCAAGATATGCATGGAAGCCGTGGAACTTTCTCGGCTAATGATGAAATCACCTGGACCCAGCCGGTACACAGTACCCAGTAAGTTTCACATGCTACGGCTCGCTTCCTCCCCTCGCGCGCCAGATGCACGCAACGTGAGGAGGCATCTGCTCCAAAATTGCCATGAAAGTTTAGCCAGTCCCGCCGGACTGCTGTCCACGTTGCCGCCATCGCTTGTTACTAACACATCTGTGGCAATATGTTGACTATTTCGTGCTTCTCGTTACGGAGTACGGGTCTACTCTTTCTGCCATCAGGACGTCATCCACTCCTGCCACTGCTCGGTGGCCATCGAGAAACCTGTACCACCTATTCTCATAGATCCCAACCCAAACTTCCCACCCTACAGTCCTTTCCTTGCAACCCCTTAGATACTTCGTCCCTTGTCACCATGGGCTACACCTTATTGACGGTCAGATATTCTTTCACAGCCACAACCTGGAAGAGGTACCCGTGCTCTCCGTCGCCGTCTGGCGGACACGGTCTCGAGTATAAATTTCCGCGCAGATTTTTGCCTGACCGGAAGCCATTTGCTAGGTGTCTTTCCCCAGACCCGTCTGAGTGAGATGTGGGTTTCGAGGAATCGAGCTGGAAGTCTTGAAGCTGGTGGATGTTTTGATTCGGAGGATGGCGTAGTACATCCCGTGGGTTGGCACACTCAGTATCGGTGTGTCAGGGTCTTTGACGATCAGAACGCACTCTTTGACGTTTCCTTGGTCTCGACCACAGGCACATCAGTTTCTGCGGAAAACTGTGACGAGCCGGGGTGAGCGAGGTGATGGTGATTTCTTGGGAATCCTGGAGAACAAAAGGACCACGTGTATAGAGCTTCCCATCCTTGCCTTTGGTGTTGTTAAGGAGGCGTGCGAGGAACCACTCTATGTAGTGGAGGATCCTCATCCTGCTGATAGTATCGACCTTGTGGTCGTTGGAGGGATGCAGAGCCTCTGTATAGCTTCGCGTTGATTTGGATGGTGATTTTTGTATGTCAACGTTGAGACAAGATCACTGCTTCGCCTAGATATATACATGTACTTGGAGGCAGGGGTCCCGGTTCCTAAGCTATCGGTTGCCCAATACTGCTCCGATGCTTGCAAAGTCTTGCTTCATTCGTTAGAGTTGGTGAGAGGCCGGGTTGGACTATCATCCGCATCGAGAACAAGGAGTTATGAGGCACCCCGTGCAATGGAGCCACCAGGCCGGTCTGTGTCTGCGGCTTATCTTCGCAGGGATTAGCTCATAGGCTGAGAATTGGGTCAGGAGTTCCGTACCGGAGATCATTGTATCGGCTTCCGAGTAATTTCCCCCGCTTCTGTCCATGATTGGACGGCTCATGGCTAGGAGAGACTAAGTGAAACCGGTACCGGGCTCCCTTTTTGGCTGCGTCTTTGCCCGGCGCGTACTGAGAAAGCGGAACTAGGAAGTGCTGTAGTTACATGCCGTGTGCGGTGACGGTGAATGGGACATCTCTAGACATTAGCGGAGATGTCAGTGGTAAAGTTTCGTGGGTGGCTGTAGGCGTGACGTTCATATCGCAGGTACTTGGCCATCGGTCCAGATCGATGAAAAGATATCGTCCGAGACAGGCCAGCCAAATTCGGTCAACATAGGATCGTCCATGAACGTCGAATAGTCTGGCCTTATTACCGAAGGCATCGCACTCTCGGTCATAGCAGTCTCGTTAGACCCACCAGCCGAATCGCTTCGAGGAGCCTCCTCTATCCTGGCTGTCAGCAAAGCATTTCCGGGGCGCGAAGAGCCGTCGGCCATACCGTTCCGATTGTCACATAGTGGCGGCGGATAGACGCCCATGAGGCCTCCAAACTCCTCCCGCCACCAGACCACGCCATCGAGGACAATGCTACCCGTCAATCGACTGCGAATGCGCAGGGCGACCGCTTCGGTTCCATTTTGTCTTTTGAAGACATGCGCACTGTTCCAGAGCTGCGTGAGAGCCATACCATTACGTGCAGGGACATCATCGTTCTGCACGCTCATCTTCTTGTGGAGACTGATTCCCAGAAAGAGGGCAGATCGGGCTCTTTCAACGTTGATGTACCGGCTGAAGGACGTCTTGAGCAGCCGCAGAAGAATGTGGCTGGGCACCATCATACTGTATATGAAGTAAATCCCTGAGGCAGACAGGCATATATGTCCGGACTTGTCCAGAGCCTCGAAGGATTCGATAGCCCGACAACACGAAACACAGAGGTCGTAAAGGGCTGTAGGGTCTTGCGCCGCTGGACTCTTCCATAAATTGAACGCTTGAACGACCAGTGTGGCGACTTGGACGTAGAGGTGGTGGAGTTCGGAGGCGCATTCCAGTCCGACACTAGTGATCTGGGCCAGGAAGACATTAAGCAGGGTGTCCAGAGATCTCTCGTGCTCGGCCGTCATGTTGCGGAGCCCGTTCTGGGCCACCGCTATGCAGCATCTCGTGACGACATCTTGCAACTTTAGTTCGAACTTCAACTTTGGGGATATTCTCTGGAATAGCTCTCGTCGTTGTTCGAGATCATGAGGGACGTCTAACATTGGAGTCGCCGGATTGCCCTTGTACCAGCAAAATCTGAACACCAAAGATTAGCCAATGCAACCCGCGCAGACGGGCTCCAACGCGTACCGCTGATAGATGAGTGTGCAATATCCCCACGTCTCAGCACGTATTCTGAGGTCTTCTTCGGTGAGTCTGACCCGGTTCTTACTAAACTCCTGGCTTGCAACCGGTAGGTGTAGTCCGATCTGCATTGCCATATGTAAGACAGCTGCAGAGAGTGGATATGTCAAGTCGTGCCCATTATTTGACTTTGGAAACGGCCAATGGAGGAGGAGTAACATCCCTTGCACAATGGCCAACGTGACTTGGTGGGAGTTCAGAGACATTAGAGCCATCGTCTGAATCTTGAGCGGTAAAACAGAAAGTAGTGTAGGGTTCTTCGAATATGTTCGACAGGAGGCTCCGATCACCGCCCAGAAGAGGAAAGGGGAGAGTTTATAGTATCCGTCGGGTGTGATTGACGGATCGAGGATAGGTAGAAGGCCTGCATAGTCGCGAAAGTAACTGTTCAGACTCAGCCAGTTGCCCACGTGATTTCCTCCAAAGACTCACAGCTGAAACAGGGCATCGATGTCCTTCGAATCGACGGTATGTCCGTCTATAGTTCGTGGCGAGGCACCTGAAGGCTGGAAATCATGGGGCAGGCTCTCTGGGGTCTGTAAGCACTCTCCGGCTGTTCGGGAGAAGGATCGAAACGACACAGGCGCAATCGCATCCTGAGTGAAGAAAGGTGCAACCGACGCTAGACGGCTGTCGGTATCTGTATTAGCGGCTGGCAGGTCATTGACAGCAGCCCAGGACGACCCGGGCAATATCGCAGATTCTGGATGACTCGAGGCTCGGAGACGTTCTTGGAGCTCGTCCGTCTGCTGCTCAAGCTCGGAAAGTCGCCTGTGATCAGGCCTCCGTGAGTATACATCCCTGGCAGAGTCGAAGTGAAGCTGGACACGTACTTGCGCTTATGTTCTCTTTTGAACGGTTCTGAGATCATACACTCTCTGTGCATCTTCCGACATCTCGAGCAGGGCTTGTCGGGTTCTAAATAGGCGTCGCATTTTGCCTGTGGGCGAGCAATTACTATCGCGGAGACGCCGTTGTCTGCCACTACGTACCTTCTGTTGCCGACACTCTGTGCAGGCTCGCTTGACGACTTTCCCATTAGTTCTGTGGACGTCGGTTAGGAACGCGCTTCGGCCATTGATGGAGCCACTCGGCCTTACGGGTTTTCTTCACTCATCTTGCAGATGCCCCTCAGATCATGGATATCGTTGCGGCAAGACACGCCAGTGCACTGGAACAGCTAGAGTAACAAGATTCATCGTCCGCATATCTAGAGGGCATTAAATTGAACCGATGTGAAAGAGAAGAGGATACGAGGGAGTCTTGGGACTCTAAATGCGGGCTGCCGGACCGCAAACGCGATGCGGCAAAAGCGGCGACGCGCGTTGCCCAGATGCGTCATGCCCGTTACCCGACGACATGCGCCGAGGCGGCGAGCCCGGTGAGCACAGGTTGAGCATACATTGGTTCAGGATCCTCAAGAGATACACAGTGAAGATAGGGCGATCGTCCATTCGTCGAGGGGCGCGAGATATGAGCAGCTGGGCCGATTTGTCGGGTGTTGCCGCCCTACTATAGTCAAGCGGTAAAGCACACTGTAAATACCTTGGTATATGTGAGCACGTCTTAGAGGGCTCATTCTGCCTTTCACCGAGAGCGGCTGGTCTTCTGCTATATGTTTGTTAGTATCATGAGATCGATGCATGGGCTATGTCCCAACACATTTCCCATTCTCGGCCCAGCGTGCGATGGAACAAGAACTTGTTCGTTGCCAGTTGCACCGACTTCCAGTCCTGCTCCGAGCCGCTTGAAGCAAACAAGCTCGTCATCACTTCCGCCTGCAAATGCTGCAGCTTTCCACGTCGGGCGGCATTGGCTGTTACAAGAGCTAGCCACTTCCACAAGTCTCTGTCCCACGGCTTGTGGAAATCCCAGGAGCGCAGTGCGGTGCCCAGTTCTTCGACGACCCGCCGGTAACCGGAACATCGACACGTCCATCCCAGCAGATTGGCATGGTAGACATAGACAGCCTTGCAGACTGCTCTTTCCACCGCATACTCCTCGCCAGAAATTCGGCACAATCTCATGAGGTCTGCGCTGTTTGCCCGTGGATCGAAGGTCCTCAGGAATGCTTGGTCGGTCGCGCTCGGACTCTGGCCTGGTTCTGGATCTATGCAGCGAGTCCATTGAACTGTTTTTGCAAGATTGGCGAGGACTTCTACTGAAAGTTGACCGTGGGATGCCAGAGTCTGAAAGCCAGGCGTCAGCGTGCCGATGACGATTGTAAGCGTGCTGGGAAACGGGTGGCTAGGGTATTCCAGATAAGCGCCTTTTGCGACGGTCCTGTGCAAGGAGATACGATCGCCAAACAGAAGCAATGCATTGGATTCCGCCCTTTGTATCCGGATCCAGATAAGCTTTTGGAGGAGGGCTCTGTCAGAGCTTGACCACGTACCATGCTATGAACGACAGCAGAGAGCCCTGAAACGGCTCTCTGTTACTTGCGATCTTGAAGGCTTTTGCCATCCTTCGAAGCCCATGCAGATGGGTTTCATAAGCCTGAACGTCCAGGAAAACATTCTAGAGCCGTCAGCAGTGGCAGGGCAGTCGCTCGGGCAAAGTCTTACATCGATGATCATCAGAAACACTGTTGCCAGTATGACTGCCTCGTCCAGCCAGCCCGAGTTCAGTTTGTTCCGGATCCCGGAGAGTGCCTGGCCCTTATGGTAGAGAGACCAATTGCACATGCGAGCTTCAAAGCTTTGACTTGCCGCTTTGAAACTCAGGCAGAGGGCTACAGTGGCCTCGAAAAGTTCCACATTCTGGAGGGCTACTGGGAATGCTTCTCTGATAAGTGGGTTATCTTTCGTCTGATACTTCAGCCCTGGCCTTTGCGAAGGGGCCCACTTGTTGATATCTGTTGGCTAGTCAGTCGAGGGTGCAAGGTCGCGGGTGGACAGATTGATACAGTGATCCATGGCGGCCACAACTTCCGCATCTTGGGCAATGGGGATGGCATCGAACGGGTCGAAGAGATTAGATACGGGAAGTCGAGTTAGCCTGGGGATAAGAAGTCGTCCCTCCCACCATCCAGGGGTTTGACCTCTCTCCGATAAGGTAGTGCCCGAATTCAGTCGCCATCTATATGTAGTTGGGGTAAAAGTTGGATAGGACGTCGCCAGAGCCGAGTCAGAAACCCTTCTTGGCAAATAAAGATGCTCATGGCTGACGTCTCTGGCGGACGGAGCTGGAGTACCCTGTTTAGAATCTTCAGGCGCGCAGCTGCTCTGATGCGACAATCTTTGCGCAACTCCATCACACTCCTGCTTGACATGAACGGCGGAGTCGGTCGACGCATCTGAGTTGCCATCTTCCTGACTCTGCTCCGAGCTTCTCGACTCGGTTATTGGGACGCCTCTCTTCCGCCAGTATGCTACTCTTGCGGCATGCGCTCTTGCAGCCGAATGTTGCAATTCCTGTAGCCGGCGTTTATTGGGCTTCGGGTGGTCTTTGAATGTTGACTGATTGTAGTTTATTAGCGGCGTCATTGTCGCTATTCCGCTCCAAGGCGCGCATTACATGAGCTGCTGCCCGCAAGGGTTCATTCTGGCGCAAATGGCATTCGGCCTTAAGGGTAGCATAGCCCTAACGACATTCGATAACGTCCCTAGTGGCCTAATTTGGGAAGATAATACCCGGTAGAGTAAGCGACGACGAGCAAGAGCGTGACCGGCGTTCGATCGTCAGACTCGGCTGACAAAGAGAGCAAAACCTTAACTCTCGGTCAGATGATTTCTGAGGTCTCTGTTGGTGAGCAGAGGCTGTCAAACCACCGTATATGCGTCCGTGGTGCGTCAATGGGAGATGCGTCCGTCTTGGTCCTGGAGAAAGACTAGGAAGACGTCAGCAAGACTCAGAACGGTCTGGGGGCGATTTCGCGTGCCTGCGACCGTTTCGCGATGCAAAGTCCAGCCCTTGAGTTTGTATGAGACTGTTCGTTCAGCATCGATCATCCGCTAACGATTGCACTCCCTCTCGCAGACTCTGCCACCGGGCCGTGGAACGCTCTCACAAGGTGCTCATTCCTATAGAAGCCCACCACCTCGCGGAAAAGAAGACTGGTCCAGCGGCGGGAAGTGCTGCAGAGAGTTATTCAGGGAGGCAAGCGAACTCAGCAGGGCAAGTCATGATTTACTCTGTACGCGGTGGACTAAATTGGCGTGGCCCCATCATCAAGGTCAGTCCAATGGAGGATGGGGTTGTCGGGGTGGCCAGGCCCAGGTTCTGGGTTATCTCCAGCCTCCAGGCCTGCATGAGATGTCTTCGGGTATTCCACTACTCGGACTAGTTAACAAGATAATGACTTGTAGGCAGTCGAGAGGCCTTTTGACCGCACTCATACTATGTAGATCGAGTATCATAACTGTCACGGCCACTTTCTGGAACATTGACATGGCTGGCACAACGCAGAAGCACACCGGGTGACACGTTCAATACGCTTAGCCCAGCACCAACCTTTGCTTCTAGAATTCACCTGGATTGCGGGCACAGCAGGTCATCACTGCCACCGGGTACCTCGTCGACGGATCCACGTGTGCAGCCTGCGCCAGTAGCGTTGAAGAAAGTGCGAGTAAATGTACTCCGTACTCCGTACAATTTAAGCTTATCGATAAGCCCCGTAATATGCGCTACCACAGATCTCCAGCAACTTTTTTTTCTACGAGCGCAGCAGATATCTGACGACCCTTCCACTGCTCAAAACAATGGCAGTGAGCCTCCTTCATTGCCAACAGCCCTGCCGACATTGAACCATGGACATCCACAGATGTCGCTTTGTCCAATACCCCCCACAACCTATTAATGCCCTCGCATTCTCACACCTCTCCGACTCGAAGAAGAGAACGCCTTCTGACCTCCGTCTGGCCCTCGGCCGCAACAATGGTGACATTGAAATCTGGAACCCATCACATGGGCTCTGGCTACAAGAAATCATCCTCAAAGGGAGCAAAAACACAACAATAGAGCAGCTTGCATGGACGCAGGACCTGGTTGTGGACGAAGATGAATGGGTCAATGGACAGAAGTACTCGAACGGACCACTACGGCTGTTCAGCACAGGCGGGTCGACCGCAATCACCGAGTGGGATTTGTGCACGGGAATGCCGAGGAGGAAAGCAGAGGGAAATTTCGGGGATATTTGGTGTTTCGCACCACAACCACAGATAAAAGCCAACAAGGCGCCGGACACGCTCCTCCCCGGCGCAGGTTCACAGTTGCTTGCGGCAGGATGCTCGGATGGCACAATAGTTCTCTTCTCGACTGAAGATGACGATCTGCGATATGATCGAGTCCTAGCGCAACCGCCCGTCAAGAAGCCCAAGGTGCTCAGTTTGGCTTGGCGAGATCGCGACACTCTTATTGCTGGCTACGAAGACAGCACGATCCGGGTCATCGATGTACCAGGCAGAAGAATCATTCGGAATATGAGCTTAGGGAAACCGGCCGAAGGAAGCAACAATTCCGTGGTATGGAGTGTCAAGTGTCTGCCTAATGGGACAATTGTCTCCGGCGATTCCTCAGGCGAACTGAAGATCTGGGATTCGAAAAACTACTCCCTCGCTCAGCGGTTGAGTAGCCACAAAGCCGATATCCTCGACATTGCCTTCAGTGCCTCTGGAGACACCATCTTCTCCGTCGGCGTCGATCGAAGAACGGTAATCTACAAGCAAGTTCACA
The DNA here is from genome assembly GCF_000365165.1 of Cladophialophora carrionii CBS 160.54. Classification (NCBI taxonomy): domain Eukaryota; kingdom Fungi; phylum Ascomycota; class Eurotiomycetes; order Chaetothyriales; family Herpotrichiellaceae; genus Cladophialophora; species Cladophialophora carrionii. The sequence goes on along the minus strand of NW_008481816.1, from coordinate 4,176,897 downwards.
TTCACTCAGGCACGCAAAGAACAAGATGGGCCGAAGTTGCCCACAAGCGCTACCACCAGCACGATGTCAAATGTGCCGCCAGCTTCGAGAGCAAGGATCTGAGCATTTTGGTGTCCGGCGGTATGGATACGCGTCCTGTCGTTGTCCCCATCCGCCGATCACAGACCGAGAACCACCGCACACTTCCGCATCTTCCGCAGAGGTCTCAGGTCTCCGCATCAAGTGCCTCAAGGCTGTTTATATCGTGGTGGGATCGCGAAATCGTCGTTTATCATGTAGCAAAGTATCAAGATTCCCCACGTGACGACAGCTCAGAAGGCGCCGCTGGTCCGCATTATCAGAATCTTGCCAGGCTGAGCTTGCAAGGGGATGAAAGTATCCAACACGCTCAGATCTCAGAGGATGGTCAGTTCATCGTTGCCGCTACCCTCAGCAGCGTCAAGCTGTTCCAGCTACGAAGGACCAATGCATCGGGAAACCCCGGCCTCCGCAGCCGCCAAATCGACCTCCCGCCTACGATTGTCCGTCTGGGCGCGAGACAAGTTGGGTTTTCCCCTGATGGAAAATGGCTGTTTGCCATCCGAAAAGACAATGCCGTGGCACTGGTCAAGATCACTGCGTCTTCAGATCCCAAGGGCCGTCCCACCATCCACGAGAAAGTCGTCAGACTCTACCGTGGATCCCGACCCTCATCTTCTCCGGCACTAGGCACATACTGCCAGATAATCACTCAAACCGCCTTCTCAAGCGACAGTCGGGCGCTCGCGGTAGGAGACTTATCTGGAGCGATCGAAGTCTGGGTCCTCGAAGGACACGAGGATCTCAATTTCATCGACTCGACGGGATCGGATCGTTCTGCCGACTCGTCATCTTCGGCCTCATCATCCACAACATCGACAGACGAAGACGACGACGACGACGACGACGACTCCCCAGTCATCCACGCACAGAAATGGATCCGCAATCCCTCGGGCTCGTCCCTCCCACAGCTCGATTCCGCTATCCTGGCACTGACATTCCGGCCATCCTCCATCGTCCCAACGCATCCCAAGCACGATAACCTCGGTCTTCATGCCACTCGGCACAATCCACACCCTGTGGCGCAGGAGCTGCCCTCTCCTGCCGCGATGAAGCTTCTCGGCGTCACGGCCACGCATCATATTACGGAATTCGACGTCTTGTCCTCGACCCTTTCCGATTGGTCGCGGCGCAACCCCTCCCAGTTCTTGCCGCCTGAATTCACAAGAATCAAGGACCGAGTGGTCGGTTGTTTTTGGGATTGTGGGGACGTGCCCAACAAGGGCGCGAGGCTATGGCTGTACGGAAGTACTTGGATCGTCATGCTGGATGTGTCGAAGGACTTCCCGCAGCATCAGCGTGGTGGCCACGAAAAGAAAATCACGAAGGGCAACGACGTGTCAAAACGCGTCGCTGACGGTGGTGCCGAGAAAATCGGCCGTCTGGGGCGATACGATGTGCTCGAGCCGGTGATCAACGGCGCCGACGTCGGCGGGCCCGTAACGCACTCTGGGGATGCACGGACGCAGCAGGACCACGACCGGGGCAGGAAGAGGAAACGAAATACCGGGGCTGGTGACGAGGTCCGGCCGCAAGAGCGCGAAACTGGCCTTGGCAGATTCGTGCGCAAATTCAAGAATGCGGCAGGCGAGGATGAGGAGGTGATTGATCTCGACGTGGAAAACAGCCACCACACAGGAAAGGGCGAAGACGAAGATGAAGCCGACGATATGGAGCTAGACGGCCCCGATGGAGTCGACACCCTTGCGCTCATGCGACGTGGTGACCGGGAGCACGAACATGAGAGTAAAGATGTTGCGGTCTGTTCAGATCCCGCCGAGCAGACGACTGCAACTGCCACGGCGATCGAGACGAGACCGAGGACTCGACGCCCCTGGTCCCACTGGACTACGTTCGAGTATCATTCCATCCTCGGCATTTCAGTGATAGGTCCAGGACCACCATTCGTCCCTCCTACAGCTTCTCCCACGCCTATCTCTACTTCTAAGACAGCCTCGACGACCGAATCAGCCGCGCTGACGAACGAAGTCCACAGAGGCGAGGTGACGTTGTCCACGAGCACGAACACAAACACAAACGCAGACGCAGACGCAAGCTCGAACATCGAAGTCGTCATCGTCGAACGCCCGATCTACGATATCGACCAAGTCCCCCGCTTCGATGGCGGCCAAGAGTGGGAGGTCTAAGTACAATACAAACCGACTGGACACCTTTCGTGGACGAGTAACTCGTAAGGGAAGAAAGAAGGGAGCAAGGGAGTAAAGGAGTGTGACAGAGTCGGTACGACGTACGACATACTTGTGTAGATGAAAAAAGGGTGCAGAGAAGCCGCTTTGTCGTCCCGCACCCACGCCGACCTCTGTCTGTAGATACAGTATGTGCTAATTAGGCTTGATGTGAATAGTGGTCCGTCCTGTGTGCCATGGTGGCGTCCTTGGGGTATTAGCGGTGGTAAGATATCTTGCGTCTCCCGTCCATCTGGCTTTTCGGCCGTCACGTCGCAATGCATCTCGTGCGCGGCTTGGTGGAGCTCATCCGCCCTGTCAGAGATAAGATTACGTCGACTTTGTCGCTGTCCACGACGGTCATTCGTCCAGCAAGCATATTGCCTACGTACACCCCGTTGTGGGAGGGCAGGAGGAGTGATGAGGGGAATGGCACAAGCAGAATCGCGTGGTGGTTTAACAATTCGGAAAACTGGTATATTCTTCTCTGCCTGCCGGGTATCTCCTCTGTACTTCGTTCTTCCTGCGAAACTAATAGTCCCCAGATGCCAGTCCCTATCCAACACATGGCAACGTAAACCCAAAAAGATGTGTAGACAATATCTCAGAGGACCTCTCGCTCGTGACAACATAACGCCGTTGAATCCTTTTTGTCGTAGCAGCAGCCTTCTGCTGACCCAGTAGCTTGTAATATATGTAGAAGCAATCTGCACTGCACCGACCACGCATAGAAATGCATAGAAATTGAGTATCTTGACTTCGCCGGATTCCCATTCCCCAAGGCTCGATTTTGCTTTGCCCGCCAGTAAATGCAGTGTGAACCGGACCACAACACAAAGCGCCTGTACCGTGCATGCTGAGCGAAAAGATATCTTCCTCATCGAATAGTGGCGAAGTAATCATGAGATCAGACGTAACAGCGTAATCGTGCAAAGCAAACAGTAGAATACGAAAGGTTGGAGACATCCTGGTAAGCAATCGCGTTGCCTTCATCGACATCACCGACGGCCGGCCTGATCCATGTGCTGCTGAGGCCACTGGCTAACCTCCTCCTGTTGCGATTGTGGATCGACGGGACGCTTGACCTCATCAGGATGCTGGGGGTTGACTGCACCAGGCATAGAGTTGAGCACGTCGTTGGCCAGGGAATGGGCAACATAGCTGCGCAGCTCCCTCTCCTCCCTTTCGTCTTCCCGCATTAACTGTGCTCTGACGGATTTGTCCATGTTTTCTCTCCTGATCTTGCGGATCTCATGCATAATCCAGAGGAGGACCTCTTCGGGACAACGAGTCCTGGGTAGCTGATAGCGAGAACTGCGGACATAGCGTCGGGTGACGTCGGTCGCACCGTCATTCGAGAAGGCAATGCAGTAGGCAATTCTGCGATTCCAGCCTAAGGGCGACAAGTCAGCACTATGGCTCTCGGAGGGGGAAACAGTCATTGAGCTCACCTTCAGTGTATACTCTGGGGTTATCCCACATCTCTTCACAGGGGTCCACGTGGATCCACCGTCGTTGATGATCGCTGTAGACCTCAGTCCAGACATGGTCTTCACTATTCCACACCCAGCGCACCCTGGCACCGGCAGCACGACACAGCATACTGAAGCAGTTGGCGAACTCTCCTGCCCGTCCTCTCCGGGTCTCCAGTAGTGTCCAGACCTCGCCGTATCTAGGAAATCTTTCGAAAGCCTGGCAACCGAGACCTGTACACTGGTATAATTCCGTCTTTGTTGCCCCACGGGCGACTTCATCGGGGGTGGGAGGGGTCTGCCCACGCGCGACAGTGGCGCCGTGGCATCGTTGGCACGGAGGGTTGTTGACGAATGAAAAGAAAGAGCGCTTGAACCACCTGGAGATCTTGTCAGAATTGAACGAAAGCAGTGGTCTTGGGCTGTTACGAACCTGAGCAGCGACCTGATCACACAGTCCAGATAGCCCCATTCTGGTTTGACATTGTCACCCTTCGAAGCTGCCAGTCCTTTTAACAGATTGTGCTCCTCCTCCGCCTCGGAGTAGATTCTGTCAATGGGCACGTGGGTCAGAGCTTCGTCCAGTAGCCCTGGGTTCTCGTATTTGACCGGGGTCATGGACAAGGTGAGGAGCATGCTTCGAAACCTCAGCGACGGGCCATCTTGCGGAGGAGAAGGGACGATAGGGTAACTTCGGAAGTTGGTGTAGGTTGGGGGTTGGTGTTGTGACGAGCGTGAACTTGGAGCGACCGAGGGTTGTGGAGAATTGGGGGCCTGCGAGTTGTGTGAAGATGTCCGAGGTGCGAGGTGAGGTGAAGATGATCGGGGGCTTCGGGCTTGTTGCTCGAGTTCGTTGAGCCTCCTGGTCCGTAATAACTGCTCGAACTGTTTCGAGAGATCGCCGGCATTGAAGTCGAACTCATCGTCGAGTATGCGCGGGCGTGGATTGCCCGCCATGGCTGCTGGGAGAGTCGTGCTGTCGCAGTCCAGGAGAATTGGATAATGAGGTGAGCAGAGACTCTCGGAGGCTGTTGAGGACGAGAACGAGAGCACACAACCGTGGTGGTCACCTCGACCTGCCCGGATCAGTCTGATTGAGCGCAAGTGACGAGTTGCGCGGAGCACAGCCGCCTCGAGTTGCCCTCGCCACAATCCGCAGGCTATTCCAGGCACAGCCCATTCAGAGCAAGATGTGAGTTTGGCTGCTTTCAACAGTAAGGTCGGGATATGCAGAGAGTGGTTATCAAGCTGGAGTCACTATTGTAGTAGGCAGACGGAGAGCAGAGGAGGCAACAGTGAGATGGTCGTTACGTGGTGAGTGAGTGGAAAGTGAGTAGTTACGTGGACACACGCACGACGCCCAGGATTGCGTCTTCCCCCAAAACTGCACACGGCGAAAGTGATTGCCGCTGGCTTGGGTCCCCCGGTGGCTGTTACGAGGGCACGAGGTAGTGCTGGAGAAAGCAGCAGGGAGCGACAAGCACCTCACCAGGCAGACCGCGCAGAGGCGGCCCCCAGATGCAGCAACCCAATCCCCAGAACCGATACTGGGTGCTGCTGCGCTGCAAGTTCAATCGCTATTGCTGCGTCGTCAGCTCCGGCTTGGATTGGCCCCAGGACTCCGCGACGCGTAAGTGCCTTGGCAGCAGCGGGCCTGTCGGTGGCAAGTGATTGGCGCCGCATGTCGGCCGAGGCGATTGCGTGGCCCTAATTGGCCTGTTGCGGCCGGCAACTCGTCCCTTCCAGATTCTGGCCGTCGCGTTCACTTTTGGTTCACTTTTGGTTCACTTACAGCTCACTTACGGTTCACTGCTCCGTTGCTCGCTCGATGATCGCTCTTTTGCACGCGTCCTGTGTAGATCAGGGTTCCTGTCGCGTGCATATCAATTCCGTCACCCAGAAGAAATCCCATCAGGCAGCATGGCAAACCGCTCTATGTGACGAGGGTCTGCAATATTCGTATGTGTCTTCTGGATGACTGATGGCGCGGTCATGGGTACGAAACTCGTCTTCTTACGTGGCGCCGCCATTGGCAGCAGCCCGCTTGGCAAAAGTCAAGATTTTCTGTCGTCTCAGTCGCGCTGACTACGTTCGATGCGAAGCTTGAAGCCAAGATCGAGGGCTTACTGGATCCCTTTGTGCTTGACGGAGTACCCAGTACTTGGACTCCGTCACGGGAACTGAAAGTTGAGCTTCGAGCTTCTCCAAGAAAAGCGACTTAGAGCGCGTTGGCCGAGAATCGGATTGGGCCCCTGCATAAGGATCGCCTCCGTTCCGAGCTCCATCTCTTGGCATCCTTCAACGGGGCTGTTGACAGAAATACTGGGTACATCCTGCTGTACCGTAAATAGGCCTACAGGGGGCTCCTACGACCGTGCGCGGGCAGAGGTAAAAGAGTATACGAGCCACAACGACGAATTCTCATCCACTAGCAGAATGTCTTCCACACCGTCTTCCATCATGGCCGCGTTGCCCGGACCTCTCTCTCCTCGGCTAGAATCTGGAACAGATCGATTCCTCGCCTACCGGAGACGTCGTGAATGTCCTTGACACGTAGGGTTGATGTCTGTTTCTAGATCTTGAACCCGATCTGGAAGGAGATTATGGCTGGAGCTGCCAGATCTCCCTTTGAAGCAATCTTCATCCTCTCGGATCATGCCATATCGTGCTAACCGAGCTGTTCCGTGGGCCGCGTGTGTCAGTGGCATCGCCAGGGTCAACGACCTGTGACGCATGGACGAACACGAACTCAGTGCTGACTTCGCATAATCCATCCGGTCAACGTCCACTTTGAAGGGTCACTTACGGAGACAAATCCAGTCCAGAATCGTGCACTTACCACAGGGCCGTTGAAACCAAAGCCGATCCATGACCCAATCACACCAGCCATGGATCTGTAAGGCCATTCATCCAAGGTGTGCCCACTGTACTTCCGTGCCTGGCGGAATCGAATGTGACACAGGCAGATGGGGCCCCAGGTTTAAAGGACTTGCGACATCGGCAACAGCAAACATCCAGTTCCAGGCTTCCTGTCTTTGTGACGGCTTCAATGTCACACTGCAACAGAGAGCACCCGAAGACAAGGAAAAGATGGTGGCGGCAAGGGGCCGTCCAGTGCGGTGAACCCATCCAAGGCTCGTCGGGGCCTAGCCATAATCAGCCAGCGCAGCCACCGTCCGGGAGGCGCCGTATATGGATGCCCCGACGACCGAAAGCAACGCAATCAGGGTGACTGCGTCGGAGAATCGATGGAAGCCCGCAACACTGGCATTCTGATCCTTCATCAGTACATGATATGCTTCCTTGAATCTACCATCTGAACTCAGTTTGACCACCCGCGTGAAAGTAATATACACTGGGTGGAGCGTGCTGCCACTATTCAGGAGTGCGAGATTGCCTTAGTGGACCGAGAACTCGAAAGGTCAGGGTGGTGATGTGAAACTATTGCATATTTGATCAATGGACACATGTGGCACTTAACCATATCCAGGCCCCTCGAATTGACTTATCAGTACGACCCTCCAAAACACTTGCTTTACCGCGGGAGGAAGTGCCAGCCGCAATTCTCCGTCTTGGGCGGCTGCCAAAAGCATCAACTGCAGTTCCAGCAAACGGCAACGCTGCAGTTGAAAACACGGAGCAGACTCCTTTGAAACCATACGCAAACGCGCCTGGGTCGTCCAACATCCTTGTACCGGACAAACTCCTGCATTTCCTCAATATCTGCGTCCATGTCGAAACCTGCGATTCCGAGTACCTGTCAGACTGCTTGAGCGGGCAGGAGAGCCAGCGACCAGTATGAAGAGCAACAACTTGGGTATCTCTATGTCGGCTGGGGCATATGGACCCTCTTGATCTCCTTGCAGGCCTGGTACAGCCATGAGCTGCAAGGCTTTCGGACAACGAGAAGGCCCGTAACCGCAAAGGCCAGTACCAAGCATTCCACTAAGCATTTCTTCGGATCCTTGCCGTCGGGACCCTTGGCTCCATGCCTTCGAGAAACCCAAGCACGACATCAGACAGTAGGCCGGGGATAGGGTTCGCGCTCCACGAGTGTGGACTTGCCACAGCGCTGCTGGTCCCGCAACGGCGACAGCGGCGCGGGCGATGGTTTATTCTGTCTGTCCGTTGCAGATCCTGAGATATATTGTTCTTCCGCCACTTCCAGAATGGATCCAATCTTTCTAGAGCACGCATAGCAGTCGTTACCCGCCACGAGGGCATCATGGCCCAATCGCCTGAAGGGTTGGTATCATCGGGCAACAGTCTTCAGGTCGACTACAATGCCGCTTACATTCCCCAGAAGCTCCCAAGGGCCTCATGTCGTTCATGCAACAAAACACTACTACCAGTCATGAATCACATGGAAACGATGCAATATTGACTGTGACTCGGCGTCATTGATGCACCAGACGTACTCCGTACGACGTACATGTCATAATCCCGTCAGGTTAGCCAGTAATGTTGGGAACACTCGGCCACCGAGCAATCGAGGAAGGTTATGCGATGGACTGGCGTGTGACTCTGCGAGCACGCCAATCCCAACTCCATCCTCATTTATCTTTGATTCAGATGCTCATTGGAAAGTATATTGAGTGCCGCAGCACTCTCGATGACAACAGTCGTCCTATCGGGGCACCGCAACGAATGCTGTTGCAACGCGCCAATCGGCACCCCGAGTAGACGCCGCTGACCTAACACTCCAGCACGGTACACTACTTCCTACCCGACCTGCTGTGCCACCACGTCCCACAGCTCGTTCTTATGCCTCTCTAGGAAGGCGGCATTCCCCGTCATCTCATAGACCCTCTTCACCAGCCTCACCACCGCTGGCCTCATCGCCTGGTACGTATCAAACGGCGGCCCCTCGAGATAATGCAGCTCCCATGGCGTGATCTCCCCGCGCGCCAGGCGATCCCTCATGTTGATGAGGTCGCGCGCCGCCTCTACTCTCCGCAACGCCACCTCAGAGAGTTGGACCTCCAGGTCTAGAACTTCGATCCAGCGTTCGTGCTCTGCCATGGCGGTGCGCACTCTGGCGACTTCACCTCGCAGGGAACCCCCCTCCGAAGAGGGATGCGTTGACAGATGAACCAGTGCGGCTGCAGTCTTCTTCAAGTCCTGGTACAGCTTGTCGAGCTGCGCTCTCACGTGGTGGAGGACCTCGATGTTGGTGCGGATGATGTGGGAGATCACATCGTTTGCGTCGCGTCGGGTGTGGAGGGTCCAGAGCCGCCGAGTCACCTCGTCGGCATGCATGCCTGCAGGGGGGCGATGGTGGCGAAAGTCTGCTTGCCTGAGAGTCAGCGGTGCGCTCGGCCTCGGCCTCGGTCTTTTGGGAGAGATACGTACCAGTACCATTGAGAGGTGCCAGGAGCTCATTCCGCGCATGCTGCGCGACCTCTTGGACCTGTCGTCCGAGAATCGTGTCGGCGAGGGGAGCAGGCTGGGAGATCATCTCTGCTGTGAATTAGTTCAAGCGTGTCAAGCCAAGGGTTGTGAGGATCGCGAACTCACCGTCGATGATTGGGCCGTCTTGAGGGAGATCTTCCATACCAGGAGACCCAGGAAGAACAGAAGAATCTTGACCTTCCATCGCGGAACCAAGGGTATCTTTTGTTGTCGCCTTATCGTCGGTGTCGTGTTCTTGGAGCTCTGATGAAACGAGGTATGATTTCGACAAACACTTTATCTTGCTGCGGTGAGAAAGAAATAGACCGACGACTTTCTCCGCTCTAATATACCATGGCTGCCAAGCGGTAGGAGGCAGTGACGAGGCAGTTGGTGGTGATGAGGCAGCTGGTGGTGACGAGGAAGTTGGAGGTAACGAGGCAGCTGGCGGTCTGGCAGCCCTGTGATCTATTGTCGACCATTCACTATTCACTCTAGGACAGCACTGCTGCTTTCGACCTTGAAAGGCAGTCCGGGAGGTCCGCCATATGACTGTCTCTATATTTACCCGTCGAATTCACACCAGGATGACGAGCGTGGAGGATGGCTTCTTGCACCCTTTCGACTTGACGGCGTTCCTAACGATATCCGTATGGTACAGTCTTCACTTTCTCTCTCTTCCGTCACTGGACGAAGCAGAATTTATCATCATTCTTGTTCGGTTTGTCTACATCAATGAGATCCGTGGGAATCAACAGCTGGATGTTGTCCACAGGAGAAGTGGCAGACAAGCGATCTGCCATGCGAAACCGTATCACATTGACTGCGGCAAGCAGGTCGATCCGTTCCTCTACAATCGTGAACATGGAGACCCAGTCCGTAGAGGCAAAGAACAAGCTCAAACGACGCGACCAGGACCATACCCGGCACACGGGACACGGCACACGGCACACAGCATACAGCGATTACAGCAAAGAATACGCATGCGTCAATGCAGTCAAGAAGTCATTCACATCCACCACGTGTCTTGACACCAGGCAGCGCGGCCGTTTCCTTCCCGCTATCATCCTCTTTGACTTTACAGCTCCTTTGTGGCGACATGGCATCTCATGTTTGATCGGTCTTGAAACGGCGATTCAGTGATTGCTTTGGGCCTCCGCGATCATTCTGTCCGTCTCTCCCTTTTCTTGTGGGACAAACCATGCCCAGTCTGCAGATACTTGTCTTCCACCTCTTCTACCTGTACGTGGCGTTCCACTACCGCGCCTTGAATTCCTCCCCATCGAACGCTAGCGTCTGTCCTCCCTTCTGTCCTTATCAGGACACCGCTTTTGGATCTCCCCCAACGACGTCGGATCCCCTCGCGGCCAGTGACCCTATTGTGCCCCTCTGCGGCCGTTGCAACTACGAGACCTGGGCTCCAGACTTCGAGGTCGCCGCCCAACGTCGAGGCTTCCGGAACCTTTACACAGGCGAAGAACAGATCAAGGAGGCACCTAACCCACCGCAACACGAGTCCGAGGTAGAAAGGGCAAAGTCCGCATTTCATGGCATCATACTGGCACTACCGATACGAGTTCGACGTCTGGGAGTAGGAATGGGAGGAACGACGCCGCCGCATTGACAACGCCATGACATTCATGCTCGAGAACATGCACCCTAGCGTGCGCGGCAGGATTCAACAACATGGACGTTGAGACGCACGCGAACACACTCTCCCAAGTGATACATGGCGTGCTCTACGAGAAACGTACGGCGAGCAAGACCCGCGAGACTTGCGAGAGTCGCCCTCTGTTCCCTTTCCTATTCCTACTTTCACTTCCACTTCCACATCGAACCCTAATGCCACGGCAATTCTACCACCACCAACCCCATCCACGGCCCTAGATATCGCATTCCGCAACCGCAACAATGAACGAGCTCCATCTCCAGCACTGCTCCAGCACTGCGATTCGATGAACGACCGACTTCTTCCACCCGCCTGCACGGGCTGAGAGAGGACTTCAGGGGCCGCGGCCGCGGGGCGCAGAGTACCACGGACGAGCAGTCCAGTGCAAGGTGAAGAAGATCCTGATGAGTCTTGACGCCGCGGTACGCCCCCCACCCTGCGATTGCGGAGTTGACGCTGGAGATGCTGGCGGATGCGGACATGAGGATCGAGCAGTTGATTGATTATATTGTGGGTTGGGAGGAGGAGGAGGAGGAGATGGGGGCCGGAGACGGAGATGGAGATGGCGTGTCGGCTGGGATGAACGTGGACTTGAATATGAACATGGACGTGAACATCGACAGTCCCCAGGTCGAGGTATGCACGGGTGTATGCAACGTTCGTGGTTTGAATCGTTCCGTGTCACCTTGTGTCGCGAGAGCTGATACTGAGATTGGATCAACAGCAATCAGATTCAAGTCTTGGGATGCGTCTCGATAGGCGAACTCTTCCCACACACACACAATTCCTCTGGTCCATCTGCAAATGGGAATCGAATTATGCTCGCGCTGCTCTCGCTGCTCTTGCAGCTTATGTCTATGTCTATGTCTATGTCTATCTTCGTGACTGGTGTTCCACGTCACAACTCGTTGCAGATTCCGCCGAAAACGATCAAGATGATCTTCTGATGATCAAGACGCCTGCTTCCTTGCTCGGTGCAAGAAAGCCGGTGGTGATAAACGCCACGCTGTGTCCAAGATGCCGGGATCGCTGAAGGGAGATTGCCGGGTTGAGAAAACATGCCCGAAAGTATGTACAAGAGAAGAAGAGAAATTAATAGTCGCAGTGGCACTCGCAGTCACAACAAACCAATCAACAATATGTCTCCTGCAGAATTTACTCCTCAAGTGTCGACTTGAAGGTGAGCGGCTTGGCGTCCTCTTTAAAGGGTACTCCCAGCTCGAACAACTTGACCACCACGCTGGCGAAATCTCGGAAGAAAAGATCGTTATCCTTGGCGTATTTCTCCACCCAGCCCTTGAACACGGGGTCCTTGATCAGGGCAACATCCGTGGGCAGCATCATCAGACTCTTGGTCTTGGCATCTTCATACTGCTTGGGCCCTTCCCACGATTTCCAACCCCATTTCTCTTCCATAAGAAGACGGAAGTAATCGTTGGTCAAGACCGTGGGCGAGAAGGTCCAAGGTCCCTCGAAACCGGAGCGGTCGGCATGGCAGCGGCCCAGTGCGTGGGCGCCAGAGAGAGCAACCATCTCTTGATCATTGAATCCCATGCGGCCGAAGATGGCGCGAATGTGATCCTGCCCTTTGCTCCCATCGGGCAATCGGCCGTCCGGGGTGCAGAACGCGACGTCTTTATCTTGTCGGCCGGGCCGCCAGGGGATGGTAGGTCCTTGCATCTCCTGCACGGCGCAGACACCTGCTAGGGTCCACAGGTCGGAGTAGCTGATCCAGGGGAACTGCTGCTTGATGGGTTCGAGGAAGTCGCGGGCGTTCTTGAGGCCAGCGTTGGCGCCGTGCTCGCCTTCGGGTGCGAATCGCATCGTCGCGCCGTTGCTGCCACCCGTCCCGGTAGCGGCGTCGTATGTTCCGGACGCGTGCCACGCCAATCGAAGCAGAACGGGGCCATAGCTTCCATCATCGTAATCGTCCTTCTCCCACAACGCCTTTGCGATTGCATTGTAGACTTTCTGGTAATCTTCAGCTGTGGGCGTGAAGATGCCGACGGACTGATCTGCCGAGCCTTTCTTGAGGTGCACCTCGGGGACGCCCTCGGGGATACCTGCCTTCTTCCTCTCCTGGCCAGTAGTGGTAAAGTAGTAGTAGCCTCCTGCAAGGGCAGCCGCGGCTGCGACGCCACCGTAGATGGCGCCAGTATTTGATGACTTGGGTGCTTCGTGGCTGGACGAGTAGTGGCGGCGAGAAGATTGTTGGAAGAATTGTTTGGCTGCGGTGGCTCGTGAAGGACGTGCTGCCAGGCGCAGGGAGGATGTCGCTGAAGCTGAGCTTCGGGGGAGGGACTTGGAGAAGGTGCGGACAGCCGTCGCTGTAGCCATTGTGCTTGTTATGTTCTTGTGTATGTCACGAGTACCGTGGGTGTGCAAGTCTGAGGCAAAGCTGAAGACAATGTGAAATCAAAGAGAACGCAAGATATAAGGAAATGAAAGGGATGGTAAAGAAAGTTCCCGAAAGGGCGATTGAGGGCGATAATTGGTACCGTAGCAGTGGAGACGGCGAGGCTGGATGGAAAGCGAGTGACACGCGAAATGAGTGGCTGCCGCTCGCTCGAGGAGGCGGCGGACCTGACAAAGCATCAGTTATCAGTGGTGAGATATCGAAGCCAGCCCGCGGAAGAGATACGGCCATGAATTTTTCTTTATCAAAAATCGCGCCTTGAGACTGACGTGACGTGAAGGCACGTGCTACTAGCGTCTCGCTAGCGAAACTTTGATGCACCTGATCGCCGTTTAGCTCGTTTGACGGTGCCAGTGGCCAATCAGGTTGGTCAGACGAGAACATGACTGCTGATTCTTGGCAGGGGAACTTCAACTCCGAGCCTCGTACCTCGTACACTGACGTGGTGCCGGCCCTCGCTGCGATTCGCTGTAATAGGAAAGGCTTTCTTTCCGGCTCGCTCTCGACTTCTCCTTTGGGTATTCTTTACCTGTCACCTTGGACAAACTTCTTCATACGTTTCTCGATGGAGCAAGTGATGGCTCGCCGATAGCTGAAAGTGGCTCTTCCCATGTATGTGGATTCTGCGGAGTACCTCCTTGTGATGAGCATGATGCAGAGCAAGATGCCGTGGTAGACCACTTAGCAAGCGAATACCGCCCCGTCGCGGAGACTCAATAATGTCACATTGCGCTCGATGAAGCGTCGCCAAACCAGCAAGTGCTGGTTTGAGATCCGTTGAGAAGCCAATAACAGCAGATGCGTAATGCATTGCATTCGCCATCGATCAGTAAGATAGGTTGAGTACTGCCAATCATCCAACGCCGGTCATGCGCGCTTATTTTCAGTCATACCGCGTTACCAATATCTATCATGCCACTTTTCGTACGTCCATACATTTATTGTTGTTGTGGGAATAGTTCATCAAATACCTCTTGTGCGGCTCGTTGTTGCAAGATGGCATTGGCCTTTGCATGCGCTCGCTTCTTGATGTCCTTATGTCGCGTCATTTCTCGCTGCATCAGCGCCGCTTGCTCGGTGCGAAGCTTCTTGTCCGAGGACACAATCTGCAGCCACACTTCGCTTTCCGTAGGAAGTTGTATCATTCCCTTGGTCCAGCTGATCGATCCACCGTGATGCCTTCTCGTCCAGTGTTTCTCCAGTTGCTCCACCGCCTTCCGGTATTTTGTTTGCCTCAGGCTTCGATACACCTTGTCTTCGGTCCCACAAATCCCACAGCCGAACCTGAGATCAATCCTGGGATTCACAGTTCGCAGGAGGTCCAGACATGTTATGATGTTGGACACAGGTGGTTCGCTCGCATGTTTCTTCGCATAGAGGTCCAGGGCGAACTTTAGAGCGATTTTCAGCTGACAAGGCCCATCGAGCGCAAGCCCATAGAGCTTTTCGCTTGCGTAAATCAGGTTCTTGGCAAACGCGTCGTCTGGGTTGCCTGTGTCGCAGGGCCGTCGTCCTCCGAAAGGCGACAAGTTTGGAGGCTTCTTGACCTGGACAAAATCAGTAGGGACTGCGGGGTGCCAGTGTTCCATCTTGGACGGCTCGCAATGACGAGGCACCAGGGGCAGGGTCCGTGGCCAGAAGGTCGTGTACCAGGGAAACTTGAACTCGATCGCATCATCATCTGGAGATGTCCACGAGTTGTATGTCTTAGGGTACGGCCGGGCGAATTGATAGAATTCAAGACCTTCGCCGACATGCCTCGCATGCTTCTCGAGTATGTGCTCAAAAGCCTGGACGAAAGAGAATGATCGAACATAGTCCGTCCGACGACAGCCCCTGCATCTGAGATTCGGGAACACGACCCGTCCTCGACTGGAGTTGCGTGGGATTTGCTTTTCGATGACATCTTCCACAATCATCCGGGCATCATCAAGGCTCAGACGATACGTACCAAACGTACCATCGAAGTTGAATCCATACGGTCGATGGTTCAAAGTACTGTACGTGTCGAAGACATTCTTAAGACACAGCAAAAGAAGGTCTTCATCCGCGACATGGTTCTTGATACATCGATCAAATTCGGCTCGGCCAAGTCGTAGGACATATTCCTGCTCAGGCTGGTAAGTGCGCTGTGATCCCTTTCTCCGATGCCGGCGTTCATGCAGCTCCTTGAACAGCTTGACTTGTGGCAGAGGGTCAAGGAAGGATTCCATGAGGAGTTCGAACTCCAGCACTTGCTCCGCATGTGATCGGTACGGCTCTATCTTCCGTCTGAGCGCGTCCCAGGATCGTTCTGTTGGTTGGGCACGTATCTTGAGGGCCTTCTGGAAATCCGCCATTTTGTGTAGGACCCTCTTCTCCATGGGCGGCGACAGCTCGAGGGCTCGGGCTTCAAAGTAATTGGCCCTGATCTGCCGTAAATCCTGGGCCTCTGTGGTGTGCTTGTGAAGTATGTGCTGCTTGCACCACGATTCAAGCTTAATGGCATGGGTCATCACTTCCATGGTTTCCTCATGCTTCATGTCTGCCCACGCCTTGATGACCTCATCTCCGGCACCGGATATGTCGAGCTGCTTGTACTCAGATTCTAGTTTCGCGTACGAGGACATCAGAAACCGAAACCGACGTGGATTGCCTTGACCGAGGGCCCAGTTATTCGAAGCTTCGTCGATCTTGAGGGGATGCAAGTCTCTCCTGTTCCGCAAGGCGATCAGTATAAAGGGTGAGCGACAACCGACAAGGCTTCTTACCCGTCCAGTCGTGCAAGCGGCAACAATTCCCACAGCGCGAGCCCATTCGCAGAATTTAATTCATAGCCGGTATTAGGAAGAAAGTACTGTCTCCGCGAAGAGAGCTCTTCGACCTATGATGTTGTCAATACCTCCTGATTCTGTGCTGCCAAGACCGGGGCAACCCACCCGCATTATCTTCTGGGCCAGGCATCCGCTACACAAGCGAACGCGAAAGTTCCAATGCACTTTGTGAGTGTCTCCCTTGGCACACCTGCTGTTCTGACACCCACGACCAGCCATGAGCTCAACGTATTGTTGCTCCGTCAGGTTTTTAGGGCAATCTGGCATATCCGGGCCGTAGTAGTTCAACCTACTCTCTTTCCAGATCACGGAATGTTCCGAGAGCAGGCCGTAGCGGAACTTGTCGATTGTTTTGGCCTCCAACAAAAATTTGGGCTCGCAAAAGCTCAGAATGCGAATCCAAACGTCCGCATAGATTTTGCTGGAAAGCTTTACAGGATGACTTGGTCCAAGGCGGGTTCGGAATCCTTTTTCGACGGTCTTGGCTGGCAGCGTTGTGTTCTCTGATGGGGATTCAGCAGAGATGGATTCGGTTGTGTCGCTTTTGAACGTGATGCGTCGGCCGTCCTTCGTACAATCAACGGTGGCGTTCAGGAATGTGACAGGAGCGACGCGGGCTCTTTTCGTCGGACGAGGGGCCACCTGTTCCGGCGTCTGGAACGGCCCTCGCAAGCTGAACTTTGAGGTTTCGAAAGAAAACGGGGCAGTGATTGGAGCTGACAAAGGCTTCGGATTGAAAACCTGCGAGGATGAGCCACCAGTGTTGCGAAACTGGCTCTGCACCCTCATCACCGTTTCCCCCCTATATCTGCGTTTTCGTAGGGCGTCCGCGGTAAGACTAGGGGCCGGATATGGATCCATGATTCGTTGGACTCCAGGATGCTCGAAATCGGACGTGGGCGAGACGAAGGGATATCCCGCTTCGGAGGGGTAATACTGGTTACGCCTGGGACGGAGAGATCCAAAGGTTAGCGACACAACGCCTTAGACCGAAGTAATCGCCTCGATACTCTTGAGTGTCCGTGTTGGGTCGCCACGGCGTTCAAATGAGTGAATGAAGTCGGTGTCAGCTGAAGAAATAATCGTGGCGACTGATTGCAACAGGGTCATCATCCATGAAGCGCCGAGGATACGGTGTCTCTATCCAGGACGAAGCGATGCGGCTGTTTTCACTTTACCGATCTTACATAAAGTCATGAAGACTGCCATGGAGCACCTGTCTTTGGCTGTGGGAATCGAGCGAGCGAGAGATATTCTGCCGTCTTGCTGGCGGCTGCCACATCGATTTAGTTACTCCGCTCGATGACCAAAGTCGGCATAGACGCCCAGGCGCCGACCTAAGCCTGAAGGAGTGCTTACGCTTGCTGTTTTAAGGCTCGGGCTCTGGGAATAGGTACCCGGAAGCTGGGCGTCATAAGGGCACCATTAGCGGCGTCGAGAGCGACTCTGAAAACGCAAAGACGCCCAGGAGCGCCGAATTTCCGGGCGCCTCGGATCTTTCGCTGGCGTCCAGCGCCCACCGCAACCTCGCCGGCACTGACGCGCGACAGGACAGCCCTACTTGCGAAGCACGTCAGAGGTGTTGGCCGAATATTGATCTGACAAAGAATGCCATGCTAAGCGGCACTTGAACCTGACCAGGACCGGATTTTTGCCAGATGCGAACTTGACAGGGGCGTGCTCTTGATTGCTAGGCTTTATTGTTCGCCTGCTTCTGGGTCCGAAGTATTTCATCCGATCATTCCAGAACTCTGCAGTTTCTGGCATATTTTGTAGCAGAAAATTCGTCCGCGGCTGCTTCGCGAACCCAGACTTCCACATATCCACACATATATTACAGCCTACTGTAGGTATGCACAGACGCTTCGCGACTTATGGCTTGTTGGCGACACGACACCCTCTACTGGCATGGACACCTCTTTATACTTCAGATACAACAACCCATACCTGAAACGTGATGCTTGAACGCGACAAGATCCCTCCCCACAGACCGTTGGTGCCGGAGTGTAGTCTGTACTTCGTATCGCCTGCCTTCTATTCCGCCCGGCCGCTCCAGCGGGTTCGAGAAGGCGGGGCGGGCGCCTCCCCCCAACCGCTACTAAGCTCCAATAAGCTTACTGAGCTCGTGCCTCCACGCCTATCAGGCTGTTTCTGTTCAGCCACCGCCTCCTTGTTGTGCGCCGAGGGCCAGCTGGACCAGTTAAAAGGTAGCTGAAAGGCCTTGGAATACGATGTTGACGTCGCATCCATGGACTTTTGATTACCCAGGCTCTCCAGGCTCGTCACATCGTGAGATCTTCGAGCAAACTGCATCTGGGGATCCCACAGTCGTTCACCCCGCTGATCCCCGCTGAGCTGGCCAAAGCGGTATATGGTCCAGGTTTGTGCAATCGCTAATTCATACCATGTTGCCACTCGCTTCGGACAAAGCTCCTTTTCCAGGCCGTGCGGGTTGGCATCCGGCGCACAACCTCTCACCCACTCCGCTTGGCGCACTGTCGCCTCTGAAGCTACAAGAAGACCCCGCGGCCCACCTCACGCGATAATGTCATGATCTTCTCTCGAATGTGTCTGTCCTTCTGCGACATTGCTCAAACTAGCCTCAGTTGAGCTCCGCGCGAGATTGAATCCCTCCACAATGCGTTTCAATATTGACGGGTCCAGTAAATATCCCTGGCAGCAATGCTCCATCTCAGGTTGCTAACCAATCACTAGATGAAAAGGCCCAGCATGCCTACAATGACTCGAATGGCATCGGCGAGGGTCAGTTGGGCTATGACCCGGACCTGGCGCATCCCGCTGCAGGCTACAGAGATGGCGAGACAGCAGTACTCCCAGCAGGCGTGACTGAACGACGGCTGCTTACCAAGGTCGATCTGAGAATCATCCCCGTTCTCTCGGTCATGTATCTGTTGGCCTTCCTCGATAGAACAAACGTCGCCAACGCCGCCGTCTTCGGTCTCCAGAAGGATCTTGGCCTGAGCAGCACCCAGTATAGCACGTGTTTGACCATCTTTTTCGTCCCGTACGTGGTCTTCGAAATCCCCTCCAACATCATCCTCAAAAGACTCAAACCCCACGTCTGGCTTTCCATCTGCATGTTTGGATTTGGTTTGGTCACCATCTGCCAGGGTCTTGTGCAAGGATATGGCGGGTTCCTTACAACCAGATTCTTTCTTGGGCTGTTCGAAACTGGCATGTTTCCAGGTATGTGTGTTCGCCGATAGCCAAAATCACGGCTCTGACACGAATCAGGCGCGTTCTACCTTATCGGCATGTGGTACAAGCGACAAGAGGCACAGAAAAGGTACACCTTCTTCTTCGCCAGCACAACACTGGCTGGGGCTTTCGGCGGTCTCCTTGCTTCGGCCATCGGGAAAATGGACGGCATGGAAGGCTACCTTGGCTGGAGATGGGTCTTCATTCTGGAGGGCTGTCTGACCTGCTTCGTCTCGTTCTTCTGGTACTTCGCCATCCCCGACTTCCCAGAGGATGCCAAGTGGGTGACCGAGCCTGAGCGGGAATACATCAAAGCCAGACTTCGAGACGACCAGGGGAAATCCGCTCTTGAGCGACGCATCACCTTCGCAGATGTGGTCAACTGCTTCAAAGACTACAAGATCCTCGTGGGAGGTTTCATGTACTTTGGCCTGATCGTACCTGGTAAGCGGATTGGTCCGCTCCCTCTCATCACGAAGCTATACTAACCTTGGCCAGCTTACGGCTACGCCTATTTTGCGCCGACCATCATCAAGACTTATGGCTACAGCCCCATCCAGACACAGCTGCATTCCGTGCCTCCCTGGGCCGCCGCGTTCGGCTGGAGCATGCTCACTGCCGCCTTATCCGATCGCTTCCGTCACCGATTCTTTTTTGTGATACTCAACATCTGCATTGCGATTGCGGGCTTCGCGATCCTCATGGTCGTGCACCACAACAACCATGTGCAGTATGGTGCGCTCTTCATGATCACTTCCGGAACATACAGCGCCATGCCGGTAATCGTCTGCTGGTTCTCCATGAACCTCGGTGGCCATCATCGTCGAGCAGTGGGTACGGCGTGGCAAATCGGGTTTGGCAACATTGGCGGAATCATTGCCAGCTACAGTTTCTCAGCCTCCGACGCGACGAGTTTCTTCCACAAGGGTTACAGTATCTGCTTGTCGTTCATCTGCCTGAGCGCGGCAACCAGTATCCTTTATTTCTTCGCCTGTCTGAGTCAAAACCGACAGCGCGAGAAAAATCATGATGTTGGACTGACGGACTATGAGAAGACCGAGCTGGGTGACATGAATCCCGACTATCGCTACATGCTCTAGCGAGCCACCAGTATCGATGGGATCCAGCCCCTTATAGTGAGGACATGAGGAAAGAATAGTGATATGCCATGATGTCGTCGCCTTCCTGCAGCGTCAAGAGGACACCACACGAATCCAAAAGAGACCGAGTCAAGTGTCGCTCGTGTCGGTGGGCGGAATAGCAAGAATCTCATAGCTCGAATTGCTTGGGTTAATCTAATACCGCAGCGCAGCCGGATAGTGCCTCTTCACCTTCCTAGCTCCCCCATCCTCAGCCCTATTTCGCCCGACAAGGCTGCAGCAGCACAATGCTGAGGCCAGCCCAGCATGCTGAGCGACTGGGATCGCGGCGAGAAGCCGAGGCGATGCCAAAGCGCAATCATTACCCGATCGTAATTCACAGTAATAAGCCAATCATATTCCAACGCCTCTCGGCTGACTTCGACTTCAGCTCGACTCAATTCCGAGCTCTTTCCCTCCACTGTCCAGCCAGCCATTGTATGTATTCTCTATAGCCTGATGTGCCAGGAAAGGTGTTCGCCGTCTGCGTTTGCGATTGCGTGCTATGCAATAGCAAAGATGACTGCGCAGTGCACCAGAGCTATGGATCTCTCGGCGAGGGTGGGCAGCTTTTGACACGGTGGACTTGAGCGAGAACGAAAGTTTTTATCACTCTTGGGGTGGACGCGATAAATATTCAGTCCGCAGGAATGACCCAACTACGTCCACGATGCTGTCCAGGTGACAGTGGCATATCAATGCTCAGGACCGCCATTGTATCGCCACGTCCCACCCACGGATCGATACTCGCAAGTCAGTTGATACATGAGCTTATGCGATTGGAAACGCATCGGTCGCAACACTGATGTTTGTTTCCCTGGTTGTCCGCTGATCAAGAGTATGTACATTTACGTGGTAACATCTTGCATAGGATCCTTTGCAGAGACCGATCCCTTTGCGCGAATATGTCAAGTCCCTGGTTGCAGCGGCCCGAAGTCCTCGCAGTTGACGTATTCTCGAGCAATAAGGTCTCAGAACTGTCCGAGAATCAATGTTATCGCGGTCGACATGATCTCCGCAATCGGTTTGACTGGCCGTTCGACAATATGCCACCAAAGATGGAAGAAGCCCTGCACGGATACAACTCATAACGTGCAGGCCAACGCTGACGAGGAGGCAGGAGAAGCTTATAAGAAACAGCATTCTACCCCTGAGACGCGCTACAAGGCAAACAGGTGGTGAACTCATACCTTAGTCCGCCACGACTGCGCAATCCAGCCAGCTAGCTTTCTTAAGTCTACAGTGGTTACCTCGAGGCTCTGCGGCCCAAAGGTCACGTCAAGTGCCGCCCCGGGTCTTTATTACATGGAATCGGACAACATCGTCGCTACGTTAGGCATGCCGTGCGAAGTTGCTGCTGTTGACTTTCTCGTGTGGTCCATCACAGCTTACACTTGACTGAGTCAGGTACTGTCGAGTTGAGGGGTTGTCTATGATTCAGGATGGAGCTTTGTGGTGTGTCACAGAGGCAAATGTCCTTCCCTCGGACAGGTCCGGTATCTGATACGAGCATGTATTGCCGCAGAAGACTCCCCTCAGCAGGAGTAGTCATTGCTATAGAGACCACGATGACCACGATGAATCTCTCCAGTGTATACTCCCATTTATGCAGGTCCGATCGTAGGAAAGTGTGGCTCCCTTCAATTTGATGTGGCGTGTCCTCCTCCGTCCATTTTATATATCCAATGCTCAAGACCCAAAAATCCCCGGCCATTCTACTGCATGTGAGATAGATCGACGGCCCTACCGCTACTGTACTCGTGCGGCGGCTCAGACACCTTTCCGCAGGCGATAGCGACGCTCGACTGCACCAGCAGACAGGGACAGCACGCGTCTTAAAATCTCCGTGGCCCGCCATCAACCACACTGCAAGTGTCATTCAGCACTCCATGCTCCCAACCAATCCCCCATCCTCGCTCAGCCAGTGCCCAATCACGCACCACTCACGGCTCACAGCTCACAATTCATCCTTCTTCACCCCCTTGATGCCCATCAACTCCGTCTCAAACACCAACGTGCTGCCCCCGGGAATGGGACCCACGCCTCGATCCCCGTACCCCAACTCCGGCGCGATCGTCAACTTTCTCTTCTCCCCAATGCACATGTCGAGTAGGCCTTCGTCCCACCTATGTAGATTGAAGTTAGCCGCAGAGTCAGAATCAGGACGAACACCGCAGAATTGGTTGCTTCACATCGCCCCACTCACCCTTTGATGACCCGTCCGGCGCCCAGCTCGAACCCCAAAGGCGATCCCCGCCCGTAGCTGGAGTCGAACTCCTTGCCCGTCGATTGTAACGTGCCTCGGTAGTGCACGTCGATCTTGTCGCCCTTGTGCGTCTTGCGCGTGCAGCTGATGTCTGGGGTCTGGTACTCGATCTCTAGACCGTTGGGGAGGGAGGTCGCGAGGGGAATCAGCGCGAGGAGGACGGTGGTGAGGAGTTTCATGGTGGTAGGGTGCGTGCGGTATGGAGTGCGTTCGATTCCCTTACGGCGGGACGGGTACGCAGGGCAGGGCAGGAGGCGCACCAGTAAAGTAGGGCTGCTGCAGTGCTGCAGTGCTGAGTTGAAGTCGTATGCAGCTGGGTAGAACAGAGCAGATCAGAAGGAAGTGGGAGGAACGATGGGTTCAAGAGACGGCGATTGAGGATATGATATGTCTCTACAGCAGAGTACAAGTAGGTACTCGTCCGGAGTACATGCACCGTATTGTAAGTTGCTCGTAGCTGTGTCTGTGTGTGCGGTGAGTGTACGGTCGTGGTGGAGAAATGATGCGGAGAGCTGGTGCGTGTGCTCCCCCGGAGTACGGAGTTCTCGTATTCTTACCAGACGATCTCGAGCACTGTTCTCGTTCACGGGCACGACGCTGCGCGAGTTCATGCGCGCTTGGACCGTGACAGAGACCTCATCAAATGACAGCCAGAAGAAGAGGGATGCCCCTAGAGTCGAGGGTAGGGGGCTTTTCCCGTCAGCAAAACGATCTATTCACTATATCTATATACCACCGTCACGCAGCTTTCCGACCACGACCGGAATCAAGGCTGAAAGTGCCCCCGCCACGTAAAATCCTGCCAGCTTTTCAACTCTACTTCAGATCTTGTATCTGAAATGCAGATTTTGCTTGTCCGTCAAGTCCTCGAATCCCTCCAATAGTTCCTCGGTTCGCTGCGCATGATAGCCTTTCCGGTCACGGGCTTTGTTGTCGAAGTAACACCATATTGAATAGATGACTTGCAGGCCGATCAGTGCACAGTATGTTGCGAGCAATGCTCTGATGGCCGTGAAGTATCGCGGCGCTTCTGACGGTAGGAAGAGATGGGGCCCGCAGATGTTGCCGGCGTTGTAAAATCTATAGGTCAAGATTAGTGCGGCTCGCGGCTCAAACCTTGCAAAGGGAGAACTTACACGAAAAGAAGACCAAGGACGGTGGTTCTCTTTGTGTGTCCAGCGACGTTGAGACCCGGGACTGTCCAGCCCAAGATGATTGGCGAACCCAGAACATTCTGCAGCCACGCACAGGCCACCAGAGCGTATCGGTGTTTAATGCTGATCGTTAGTAGACCGATCAAACCTGCGAAGCCGGGCAAGCATGACACTGAATGAGAGTAGAAGTATCAGCATGTGAAAACCGTCAAGATCTAAGGCAGGGAAGAAGATACTCACCGATAATTGTCGCACCTAGCAGGTTCGGCTTCGTAGCCACCCAACCAAAAAACATACACCCAATCAACTCGAAAGCACCACCAGGGGTCTGCAGAAGAGTTGTCTTGAGCGCATCAAACCCGAAGCCCTTAATGATGACCGAGGTAAAGTTCGCGACTGCACCATTCAGGATCCCTGTGCAAGCGCCCATAAGCAAGACAAGCCACGTCTTCGGGTCAATGGCCGCCTCCTTGACCTGCGCAGGAATCAGAGTGTAGTGTTTGATCCCCATCTGGTTCTTCGATACCCGCCAGACCGCCACCATCCGTTCGTGTTCTGTGAGGATTTTTGCGTTGTGGGGCCCGTCTGGCAGGTATAGTAGAACCACGAACCCCCAGAGGAACGTCATGCAGCCCACAATCTGTTACCAGTTAGTCGTTGACTTGGCCGCAGGGGGTGTACTGAAATACCAGATAGATCAATTTCCAGTTGTCGATGGCAAGATGGGTCGCATGTCCACTTCCGTATGCTAACAACGAGCCGAGAATGGACGAGACACCGTTGGTCGACAGCCAAAAAGAAGTCCGAAGAGCCTGCTCCTCTCTGGTCCAAAGCATGGACGTAAGAAGGACAAAGGCCGGGGCAATGCAGCCTTCAACCACACCTAGGAAGAAGCGCACAGCGAAAAAGCCCGAGAAATTGAACACGGCTGCCTGTAGCATACAGACGCCTGCCCAGACGAACACCATACCCCCAACCATTCTACCGACTGGATAACGCTGCAAGGCGACGTTCCAGGCGTATGCGCTGACGAGCGTTCCAAAGTAGAGCGCGGAAGCCACCCAGGTGTAATCATCGCCTTTCATGTTCGTGTCCTCCTGAAGACCATATGCATTGGAGTAGTTGAGCCTACAGGCTTGAGCGTGGGATACAGATCCTCGTGTCAAGGGAAACTTACGTCTGTTTATCCAGAAAGCTCAACATGTAGGTGGTCATCATCTGAGGGGGTCAGAGAGTTAGCATTGTCCAAACTTGCTGGAGACATGTGTCCAAACATACCATTGGGATGACTATAAAGTCGAGTTTGCGGCGAACTTTGATCGCATCCCGTTCAAGTTGAGCTTCGTCAAACTCAAGAGCCTTCTCTAATAGCTCTTTGCCGAGAACGTTTGGATCGTTTGTTCGACCTCCGAAACGGTCGAGGAAGGATGTCTTTGCAGGCGGGCTAGTGGCTTCGAGAGCCGGCTCAGTAATATGGGCTTGGTTCTTTTCGATATCCGCCATGTTCGCGAAGAGGGACAGGAGGCGGAAAAGATGAAAGCAAGGCGAGGCGAGGCAAGAAAATAGCAATTTTGGTAGAGAGTAGGCCTGTACTTAACCTGCTACGCCGATACTCTTCCAGTTCTCCGAACCAGTCTGTCGGGGTTCGGCCGACCGAGTGTTCAGGGCAAGGAAGATAAAGCCGCATTGAGGCGGACACATCTTATCGGATCCCACGAGCGTGGTGCATCTGCACAGGCATTGTCCATTGATCAGCAGATGGAAGGTCGATCAAGTCGCCACAATGGTTGGTCCGGAGTTTTGCGACCATACCATCGTGTAACTGCAACGATCTGCAGAGATAGCTGAAGCTCGAGGAGATCCGCGTCTATTGCGGATAGAAGACAATGCTCTTAAACAGGATCCCTGCGACCCTGGTGCGTGTTATCAACACGTCCCGGATGTCCCCACAGATCAGCTGTAACCGATGGTTTGCCGTGCCATGCCGGACTACCTCGTAGTCTAGATGGTATTCGGCAGGCAAGAGAGATGGCGAGCTGGGCGAGTAGATATCAAAGTGGCACACGTCCGGAGGATTGCTCTGCCAAGTTATATCAAGCTACATCAACGCGCATAAGCAAGATCGGTGTTGCGACCATCCGTACCAAGGCGCCAGACTGTTGGCCTAGCGGCTTCCATGACTGGTAAAAACGCGGCACACACACGGGTGATCGCCAACCAGGCTCGCGCAAGCCGCGGGTGAGGCGCGAGCAGAGTTTACTCGTCGTGGTGCCCAACTTGATGTCGTTTCACCCTCATCTCCTCCTCACCTGCTCCTCACCCATCCCTCTCCTTTGACTGTTACTGTAGTTGTACCACCAACATGGTGGCTTTTCGTTTCTCTTTTCGAAATTAGTCTCCTCTCTATAGCACATGTTCATTCATGGCATTCATTTGCCAATGTCCTGAGCTGGTGCAATATGAGAGAGGACAAAATAATAGTATCACTGTTCTCCGCACAACGTGCATTGCCGTCGACATCGGATATCCTCTGCGATCCGACTCTCCCCTGCCCGCCGAAGAGTCCACCTTGGTCACTCGCTCCAAGCTGAACTTGCTCAAACACCCGAATGACAAAAGAACTCAATATTGAGATCACGATCCTATTGCCAACCCCTCTCAAGCTGCTGTGCCTGACTTTTCGAACTGGACAACCTTTCATGGACTTTCAAGAACATGCCGGACCCTCCCTTCTTCCTCCATCGGACCTATGCCGACCAACGTTGTCGCTGAAAACACGTTGGAAGCATGTTATGTTGGTAAAAAAAATATGATAGAAACCATATGGGACACTACTATACCGAACCTGGTGGTGCTGCCACCCAATGACAAGGACTCGAGACGCTAGACTTTTGTGGGGGTAACCGGTCATGAAGCAACGACATGAGCTCGGATGCCAAGATCTCGGTTGCTGCGCCTTTTGACTCGACCTTCGTGGTGGATGGGACACGGGCGACTGTACTGGTAAGTTTCGACCGGCAAAACGCTGACTCCTGGCAGCAACAAGTGCCCAAGATGCGCGGGTTTGGTTAAGACCGTGGCGGGGTCGGCCAGGCCTACCGCTTCGACTGTGGCTCCTTCTCGTCGTTGGAGATTTGGGCTTTCGCTTCTACTGCTGCGACTGCATTCTTCCTTGCCTTCCTGGCCTCCTTGAAATCGTGGATTATCCCGTGCCACTTTCCGCGGTCCTTTGATATCCTAACTTTCTCCTCACAAGTTTTGCCAATGAGGTTTTTGAGCACATGTTTCCGCGGTCGAGGGTCTATAGCGAGGTCCAGGGCGTCGTCCAGTTTCATTTGAGCCGTCTCCGCGGCTGAGCGGAGAGCCTCGAACTGTGCATCGGTGAGTGTCGCGTTGCGGGTTGTGCTGGATTCATTGCGTATGGCGACTCGCTTTCCGACATTTGTGCTTCTTGTGGAGAGTACCCGCCGAGCAGTAGGTCGGTGTCTGATCATGCCAATCTGCTGGGAATGTTTGGCGTTCTCTGCTTGCGCCTTTTCCGCTAGTGCCATCAAGTCTGCGAATGATCCTTTCGCGAGACCTTTCTCAGCTGAGGTGGACTCTGCTGGACGTTTGGGGGACTTGACAGCTGGCTGGCCCCTGGTTGAACTCGCTGTGCTGCGTTTGTTCTCCTTGTCAGACCCGGAATCAGTTCTTTGGAGCTTATGAGCTCGCGAGCGATCGTTGTCCGGCTGGTGCTCGAACTCGTCCTTACCATCATCCTGATTAATTGTCAATGGACGCTATCATGGAACGCTGCTCTTGGGGAGAAGTACTAACCCGCTTTCGCTTGCAAGGGTTGGCCTTTGGTCCAAGGACGATGCCCTGCTCATGAATGGCGTCTTCAGGTGACTTGCTGCAAGCTCGACTAACTGGGGCGCCGGCAGTTTCAGGACAGTGACGTTTTGGAGCCGGTGCCCCGTCTTCGTTGTCAGACTTCTCAACGACGACATGTTTTTGGCGGCCGTCAAATTCAAAGGGCCGAGTGCCACTATCATCAGAGTCGTCCTGATCACCGTCAGTCGGCCATAGGTGCTGCGTTCGGGATGTCCTCAACTTACACTCGCACTTTCACGTCGTTGTTCCGGCCCGTCGTTGACCTTGGCAGCGGGTGCTGCGGACCTGGGCCTGGCCGTACCAGCGTAGGCGGGCTTGGTCCTCGCATGATTCTGGGTCAGAGCATCTGGAGCGGATGTCTGTCGAGTGTTGAGGACCTAACGTCTCTTTTGGGAGGGTGGCTTTTCCTCAGAACCGTCGGCAAGGGGTCGCTTGCAACCGACCACCTGGTCTGGGCTTCGATCAACACCGGCATTCGAGACGATTTGTCGTCATCAGCAAGCACATTCGATTGAGAGGGTTGTCAGCGCCTTGACTTACACCTTCAGGCTGTAAGATCTCCTTTTCTGTGTTCTCAGCTGCATGCGGCGGCAGTGATTGGACCTTCGCAGGCTTCGAGGCCTCTGATCCCTTCCGGGCGTCTATGAATTCCTTGACGGTGACAACGTTCGCTTGAACGAAAATCGACTCGCGGGCTTGCCGCTCTGCTTCCTCCACTGCAGGGCGCTCTTCTCCCCCTCGAGCAGCCGGCTTTGGGGCGATCTTTGTTACATGGTCATTGGAAAGAGTGCCTATCTCTTTAAGTGTCGTTGGCTTTCGAACACGACCAGTTTCACCAACACACAGGTTTCTAACCGCAGGCCTTCGAGTAGAAAGAAGCTTGTTGCGCTGTTAGCATCGACAAGCAGTTGACAGGCACCGCGAACAAAAGCACCTACAACACGAGTCTTGACTTCGTCCCTGATGGCAGTGGCTGGCGAGGAGGTGGCCTTTGATAGAGTGAGACTGGAACTATTGCGAGCTGGCTGGTTGCGTTTCAGTGCTTGCATTTCTTTGGCCTTTTGCTCCTCAAAGCTCTTCCTGAACACTGCTTTGTTCGTGGAATTCATCTTGTCCACTGAGAGAGTGGGCCTTGTGGAGTAATATTGAAGGTGAAGAAGGGGAAGCAGTGATGTTTGGGGCGAGTCACTTCAGGAGTCTGTGGGCAGAAGTCTTCAAGAATGGAGGAGCAGTGTTTGAAGTCGGGTTTGAAAATCTCGAGCTCCCGAGTGCGAAATATGGGAAAGATTGAGGGAAAGGACTCAAACGTGAGGAAAGATCACTGAAGCGAAGTTTCAATCGGCAGGCAGTGAGTCAAAGTTGTTGTTGCGAGTGAGAGAGCTTTTCCTATTGAGGTCGCTACGGAGTAAAGACGTGCGGCGGGAGCAGCTCGGTGGATACGCTGGTACCTCGCATTGTCTATATTCACTATCAAGCTGTCAAGCGGTGAGTCTCGAAGCCCCTTCTTACGGTGGCTTTTCATCGGTTCTGGCTGGCACCGTGTGACCTCTCAGGCGAGATCGGTTCTGGGCAGGTTGCACTCTATGATGCGCAGAGAACGATCGACACCACTCTATCTGGTACTTTGATCTGTCATCGATTGACCGGTGAAGCCCCCAACCCCGATAGAGGACTTCGGACGCTGCATAAGAGAAGGCGAACTACGCCCACCTAGCATCTTATGTTCAGGAGAGCCTCACATGCTGACGGTGGACAATCATTCCAACTTCCAATAGGCTCGAACAAGCATCCTCCAACCGTGGTCAACCTGTCATGTTGTTCGGTGGTCAACCGGCTAGGTCTGAAGCAATGACTAGCGATGGGCTGGGAACCATGACGTTGATTGCACTGGTGGGCAATGTTTCCACCGAGAAAGCGAGATGGCTTTGACGACTCGCGAGTCCTCTGATTCAATGACGCTGCTCCTAAAGTTGAGACGATGTTCTCAAGGATGATCGTCGCCTTGCTTGCAACGGGTAATGACTCGCCATTGTTATCACGTCTGGACTTGATATGCGATCGCTTTTATGAAGGTGTGTTGTCTTATCATCGGAGTGGACAACAACACGTTGCTTGCGAGTATCTGGAGAAGGGTACGCCTATTCGTTATCAGCAAGTTGACACGCAAATATGGCGCTAACCGCACTCATATCTCGGAAGTTTTCTTTGCTGCTATTGCTGCTGCTATTGCCGGCCGGGGACACCGTGCTCATCTTGCTGGCGTCGCTGTCGCCTGTGATGGCTGCATGTTTTCTCTTCCTGGGAGCGTGGATGGAAAGTGCTCTGTCTGTGAAGGTTCTAGGCTGCCAAGTGAAAGCTTCTCTGACTCGTCTCTTTGTTTCCTCGCGAGCGCCGGTACGCTGCTGTCATGTTCTGAGATGCAGGGTATTGGTATGGTGTGAGTTCTCCTTCCGAGGTCCCTGGCGCAGGATCGTTAGTGATCTGACCAATATCATCAGAGTGGCCGAGATTGTGACCTATGGCCATGTCCAGTTACGACGCAACACTCTTTGGTGGTTGAAGACCCTTGGCAGCGACTTCTGCATGGGCTTTCTTGATGGCTCGATGCTTGGTATGGAAGAAGTCGACTTGCGTCAGCGGGGACGGGCCTTGAGCGTGGTCGATGCTGGAGTAGATGTCGAAGACCTCCATTTTGACTTGATGGGCAGGCATGTGAGAAGCAGGGACAGTGAAGGTGGGTGGTGCAACGAGTGGGCAGTGTTAGTGAAGCGCAGATGTGAAGAGTTCGCCATTGATTGCGGTGCGGCAGTTGGGAGACGGTGAATCAAGCACAAGGTCTTCACTGCCTTCATCGAAAATTTTTGTAAAAGGTCACCTCGCTCTCACCAGCTTTCTTGAAGACTTGCTGTCATTGTCCACTCCCAGGGCCGACACCCACCACGTCTAGTCCCTACCAACAGCGCAAGCAGCATGGCGTCAACGGGTACCTCGTCGAGAAAGCGAAAACGCGATGAACTCCCGTGAGTTTCTCACTTTGAGTTCTCCCACCTTTGTCTCCATGGCATTGTTTTACGTCTGGCTAACCTAGACATGGCTTGGACACCGACAGTAGCTTTGCGGATCAAGAGATCGCGACCATATCAGTTGAATACAAAAATCAACCTCCGCGTCAGTTCCACGTTCACAAGCACTTGCTGTGCTCATCTTCCGAGGTGCTGCGCGACTCCTGCAACAGACAAGAACCCAAAGTGACAGTGCTCAAGGATGTACGCTCTGAAGATTTCGAGGTGTTCACACGGTGGCTGTACACGAAAACATTGGACGTGGAGAAGATGGAAGACGTTGTCGATGACGGTGGCAAGACGACTGGTGGTCATGTCTGCCTGGTCCACCAGCAATCTTGCATCAAGGCAGAGAAGGGAACTGGGGAAAATGGCAGTGACAGCAGTACCCGCGAAGCTGGACACGGTCAAAACCCTTGCATTCCTTCCATTGCCGGCGGTGATACCAGCGAGGAGACAATGACCGACGACAAGCCCTGGTACACCAACTTCGGGGAGCAATCACGCACCCTTGCTCGCTTGCTGGACCTCTACATCTTCGCT
Source organism: Cladophialophora carrionii CBS 160.54 (assembly GCF_000365165.1). NCBI lineage: Eukaryota > Fungi > Ascomycota > Eurotiomycetes > Chaetothyriales > Herpotrichiellaceae > Cladophialophora > Cladophialophora carrionii. The sequence continues at coordinate 4,145,613 of NW_008481816.1, read as the reverse complement.
CAGGTGTACAAGGCAGACAGCTTCAAGATCGCGGCTATGTTGGAGTTCCAGCGCTTTGCATTCCATGCAGACATCCCAGCTGTGAACATTGTGCGACATGCCCTGGACAACCTTGACATCACCTCAGGGATGTGCTCGTATCTACTCGACCGATATGGCGGCCAGGACTTCAGCTGCCCGGAGCAATTAGATGAACAAAACCTCGAAAAGGCACTCGCCAAGTTGCCACCTCGATTTCTCACACGAATGATATCACTTGTTGCTAGGAGGACTGCTGGAGGCACAGTCAATGGCAAGGCCGAGCGGTGGTGCGACTATCACGAGCACAAGAGCGAGGAGGAGCGCAGAGAATGTGAAGAACGCAGGCTGCAGGACGCTGACATAGCGAGGGAGAGATATCGGACACTCGTGGGGCAGTAGATGTGCCTATTCCCACCGTGGTGGAGGAGTCTACCTTGGGACGGAGGTCTTCAAATTCACAAAGTTCGTTGGAAAGACTTTACCAGCACGCAAGTTGCCAGGCGGAGAATGCGCATCAGAAAGCTTGGGCTGCGCTGTAAACCCAACAGTCGGGCTTAATCTGTTCAACACAGATGGGCTATTCGAATTCAGATTTTGCTGTCAGAGACAAAAGCAGGAATCAAGTAATATTCACAGCACCTTTATGGTCCGCGCTTGGCTATGCACACAATCCAATTACGAGATATTTTCGGGTTCGAGGAACTCGGGACGGGGAGGTTGCGTCAAGGACCCATCAGGTAACTCACTGTGTTTGATTGATGCTAGAAAGCCGTCGAGTGCTTGCAACAAGTGTACTATCTTTCAGCTCATATTCACACTACTCTCTGCCTTGCTTGTTATCGCTGCCTACTGTACCTCGATATTCCCCCAAGGTCGGACCATATCCAGCGCATTCCCGGACCACGATTCCTCGCAGATCTCCAACGTCGTTCAGGGTGTATCCCGGCGCACTGACAAATCGGTGAGTCTCGCCAGTCGGGGATTACTAAACCAGGAGAGATCGAGTCCGCTAAGAGTCTGCTACTATCAAGACACCCAGTTACGGGATCTGCTTCTGAGGGGGCGGCACTTGGTTTCACCGGCTGACGATATGCCGGCTACTCACACCCTGCACCACGTGAAGGTGGCTGTCCGTTGCAGAGCGTCCTCCTCTTGCGCCGGGCTTCTCTTCTCTGCCTTTCTGCCTTTCGACTCCGTGACCGATTTCCTCCTATGGAGCGACATGTGTAGACTTCAGTCGTGTTGTTGTTTTGGTGTAGTACGGCGGTGTCTGCTGCGTGGGTGTTCAATGTATTCTTGTCACCGGCATCGTGGGTGTGTGTGGTGCTCGTCCCGTTATTAGAATGGCAAGTGATGTTGTGTTGTGGAGGTTCTTTCTCCTCGGCGGCCATGATATGTCGGAATATTGCTGTTGACTTGTTCCGTGTACTTCTGCCGTACGTAGCCTCGTGCTGATGACTCTACGATATATCTGATGTCGCAGTCATAATCTACCGATGTCGTCGTACATTCATGCTCTAGGCTTTTACGGTCTGTATTCTCGTGCCAGTGAGCCCTAAGCCTCGCTGTTGACAAAGCGGACAAGGCAGTATCTCAGACTTCGTCGAAGAGAGAGTAGAGGCCTTGACCGACGTTGAGAGTCAACGAGTGCGGGCGTCCGTCGAAGTGGATGCCGACCAACTGTCCAAGAGCAGGGGGCAAGGCCGTGCTGTTGCCGTCGCTCCACTCCACCATCCTCCTCACAACCTCGTATCGAGTGCAGGAGAGGTCGGTGATCTCGAGCTTGCCGTCGTTATTATCCTCCATGTCTTCCTCGGGCTCGTTGATCACGAGAAGAGCGTCTTCGCTGTCCAGCCCAAAGAGGTCGTCGACCTCCCGCCTCAATCTTTCCTCGTCTTTCTTCTTCTCAGCTTTGGCCTTCTCAATCAAGTCCAGCAGGGGCTTGTTGACGGCGGCCTTGTCGACTTCTCGAAATGAAATAAGCCCCTTTGGAGCTGGTACGCTCTTCTTGTAGTTGTAGGTGCTGCAACCTACTTTGATGGGCAGTGTCGTGTTGTAGGACTTGAATGTCGGCTGCACCAAATCGTACGTCTTCTCGATCCTGTTGCTGGTAGCATTGACCGCTAGTGTGTGGAGAGGGGTTCTTTTCAGAGGCTTGTAGAAGAGTCGGGGCTCTTCACACTTCCGGGCCAATTTGGCCTTGGAGGCTGCTGCGTAGTTGATCGGTGCCATTTTGAACGAGCGAATGTCAAGGATTGTACTCAGAAGTTGTTAGAAGTAGTGCTGAGGCAGACAAGGGCGTTCTCAAGCAGCAGCGGGGGTTACTGAAGTAGTCCGGAGCCGAACACAGTTGTACAATATCATTCAGTAGTCCTGAAGGATGTTGGGGGTTGGTGGTATGGAGGAAAGGAACCAGCAGCGGAATGAGGAGCAAGGGCGAATACTTATATGGCACTGGTAAGAATCATCTAACCTTGAACAGTCCTTCACGAATAACACTTCCCTAGGAACACTACTCCGTACTGAGGACAAGGATACCGTACCAGAAGTTTCACTGAGGGCATTGCATATGGTTCTGGTGGCCCGAGCGTCTGAGCCGTGCAAAGTACACAGAAGCCTGAACTCTACTCGCCTGTGGCAAGTCACTCATATGATTCTGCTTGCGTGTGGTTGAAGCTCGGACTTCTTCTACCCTGCAGATTGTAAGATTCCCGGCTTCCATTGGGCAGACCGTGAGAGCGAGAATTCAGGTCCTCAGTGCTGGGAAGTGGTCCTCAGTCGTTCTCAGAGGTCATGTGCTGATCAGAAAGCTTAAAGCGAGCACAACTCTCATTTGGTCCAGGCGCAAGCAGGTACTTTTTGGCCCGGCGCATTGTGCATGTATTCGCTGCATATCGGCGTGTGTGTTGATCACTCGATCGCGAGGCCATCGAGATGTTTCATTTTGACTCGAGTATGTAGCTATTGCTGAAGCCTGTATCACCATTACGGAAGGCAGTAACATGCAGAAGCCAAGGAGAGCTCGTGGAGATCAAAAACAGATGCCCTCCACCAAACCATGGCCTTGATGCTATCCGTGAGGTTAGAGATACAAACTTGAGCGCGAAGCTGATGCCAGAAAGCGACCTGGTCACATGACTTCGCGACTGCCTCAGACACGTGCTCGCGTTTCGCTCCATCTCGACGCGTTCGTCTCTCCCATCTGCGTGTCCAGGGAATACGATACACCGGCGTGAGCCATGCAGCTCCTCGCGGGGCTCAATGCTGCTCAGCGAGCAGCAGTTACCTCACCAGCGTCGGTCCTGCAAGTTCTGGCCCCCCCAGGTTCCGGTAAGACGAAGACGTTGACCTGTCGAGTGGCCTACCTTCTGTCGCACCATGGTCACAATCCTCAGAATGTCATCTGTTGCACATTCACCATCAAGGCTGCCCGGGAGATGCGAGAACGGTTACGCGGTCTGGTCGGCGATCACCTTGAGTCCAAACTGGTGCTTGGGACAATACATTCAATCTGCCGTCGTTATCTGGTTGCTTACGGCCACCTCATTCGCATCCCCAAGGGATTTGGGATTGCAGATACCTCAGACAGCAATAGCATCATCAAGCGAATCTGCAAGCGCATGAACCTCTCGATCGAACCGAAAGTAGCAAGAGCCAGGATTTCGAGTCACAAAGCAAAGGGCAAAGCATTGGAAGATCTACCCAAGAGTCAACCAAAGGAGCTTAAAGACCAGGAGTTCGTCACAGTCTTTCACGAGTATGAAGCAGCATTGGCGACTTCCAAGCTGTTAGACTACGATGACTTGCTGCTGAGATGCGTCGACCTCCTTCGAGCGTATCCTGCCTGCGTCTCCAACGTCGAGGCCCTGCTGATTGATGAGTTTCAAGACACGAATATTGTGCAGTTTGAACTTATGAAACTGTTGGCGTCGAGAAAAAGAAAGATCACTATTGTTGGTGATCCTGATCAGAGCATATATGGATTTAGAGCAGCTGAGATTGAGAATCTCAGCCGCATGAAGACATTCTACCCCGAAACCGTGGTCATCAATCTGGAAGAGAACTACAGATCGACGTCGGCTGTGCTGGCGCTCGCCCAGGACGTCATCGAACAGGACGAGAGTCGGCCACAAAAGAGGATGAAAGCTACACATTGCCATGGGACTAGACCTGTCCTCCGGCGGCTGCCCAATCCTAACGAGGAAGCGCTGTGGATTGCCAGCGAGATCAAGAGAACGATGGCAATGACCGGTGGTCTGCTTCTGCATTCGGACTTTGCAATTCTTCTCCGATCAGCATATCTGTCATTACTCATCGAAAGAGCGTTGACGACCGCCGGCATTCCATATCGCATGGTCGGAGGCCAACGATTCTTTGACCGCGTGGAGATCAGGGTCATCATCGACTATCTTCGCACTATAAGCCATCCTGACAACAACCAGGCATTCCTCGCCATCATCAATATCCCATCACGGAAAATTGGAGAGACTTCAATCGCTGAAATGGTCAAGCTGGGTGAGGAGAACAGGCTCTCCCTCTGGACTGTGGCACAAAAGGTCCTTGTCGGCGAGCTAAAGCCCGCGAAAAAGTTGTCGAAACCCGCAGAACAGGAGTTAGGCCGTCTCCTCAACCTCATAAAGACAGGTAGACAGAAGATGAACACGGTATCTCCAGCAACTACGGTCCCGTCAAAATTAATTGGTTTCCTTGTCAACTCTCTCGACTACGAAAATTATCTCAAGAAAAAATACAAGGATGATCATGAAGATCGAATTGAGAACGTCAAAGAACTCGTGACTCATGCCTCAGAGGTCTTGCTTCAATCAGCTGCCGAAGAACCACTTGCAAGTATTGAGGGTATGGAGCAAGCAGCCTCGAACGGTGGCGAGGAAGTCCTGGCTCAATTTCTAGCCAACATTGTCTTGTCGACAGACGTGGAGAATGAAGAAGGCAAAGACAAACCTCGTGTCACGATCTCGACTATCCACTCGGCAAAGGGTCTTGAGTGGCCAGTTGTCTTTATTCCTGCCATTTACGAAGGATCCATTCCTCACTCACGAGCTGAAAACACCGATGAAGAGCGACGCTTGCTCTACGTTGCCATGACCAGAGCACAGGCTCTGTTGACCATGACTTTCCCAATACTGCAATCTCGAGATCAGGGAGAATCGATACTCACCCAATTTCTCCCGAGCGAACTCCATCACCGTACCTGCCGAACAGGGCCGTTGTTCGATGATCGGGTGATCCGTGATCTGGCCAGCATTCTTAAGCGGCCTGTTCCCTCACAGGAGGATTTGGCGAAGAGCTTGCAAACCTTGGACGGCGACGATAGCAGAGAAGATGATGCCTGGCCCCCTGACGGCAGTCGTCGACCTACGCCAATGCTGGCTGACGACGGTCATGCTCTGCCAGAATTCGGCAGACCGCTCGGGGAAGTTCTCGCAGCTCAAAAGCAGCAGTATCGATCCTACTCAACAACGGCAGCAGCCAATCGTGTGGGGGGCTCCGGCAGCCCTGAGATCGCCACTACCATGAGCAGGGCTGGTAGCTTCTCAACCTCCAACATGTCGCTCGGTTTCACTACTGCAGGTTATCAGTTGAAGAATGTCTGGGAACGCTCTCCAGCCTCGTCAGATCCGACACCTCCCTCGAAGAAGCCAAAGCTCTCCAAGTCAGCTTCAGCGCAGGGTCCCATTGTCGGTTTCTTCTCAAAACCAGCCATGCAGGCACGTCGACCCTCCCCCGAACCAGCGCCCGCTCCAACAGCCCGGGACCTATATCCACAGCGAAAGCAAGATCAGGGAGCCACGCAGGTGAAACAGGCATGGCAGAGTTTCGAAAGTTACTCCTTCGGCTCCAGCATCCCGCAAGAGCTCTCCTCACACAAGTTAAACGCCAACAATGGGTTACGTTACCGTCCTTCCGCCCCATCACGGGACGCGAACGCCTCCTCCACTATACGATACGCCGGGCTGTACAGCTCTTCACCTCCACCCGTAGATGACGAGGACAAAAAGCCGCACCTTCGACGTACCGGTGACGAAAACGAGGGGATCAGCAAGGCCCCAGGCTTTAAGCCCTCGCTTGGGCCACCGCGGGCTGATCTGGAGACAGATTCTCGGCTCAACAACAACATCAATATCAACGGTGGTACTCGTACCAAGCCAGCCACGACGATGCATAAAACAAGTATGGCGTCCGTGTCTGCGGCCTTCTCGTCGGCGGCAATGGTGGGCTCCAATCCCGGCGTCGGCAGGAAGACCCTCGGTGTTAGGCGCACGATGAACGGTTGGAATGATCGGAGACATAAGTAGAGATGGTGGAAGCATGTTAGGATTTGTTATTTACGACGAACGACCTCTTAACGATATATATGTATGAAAATGGGGTATAGATGGACTGTCTCGTGCGGATTGTCGTTGAAGAGGCGATGAGGTCTGCCGAGAGCTCATGTATTGGCGATTGGGGTGTACATTGATAGCAAGATTAAATAAACGCCCCTGTTTGAGGATAGTGGTCATCGAAGCAGAATCAGAGGCATCGAGGGTGAAGGTGTTCGTGCATCTACTGTACGTGTCCAGGTTTATGGGATTGGGACCGAATATCACGCACGAGCAACGCGCCTGCTCCGGCATTATTCAAAGCGTCAAAGGGTTTCAGGGCTCCAATTCTCAAGGTCTTAAGGTGAGATCAATCTCTGACAAGCCATGCATGGATAGCATATCCTCGTGCGCTTGTACACTGGCTGAGCGTCCAATTGTCTCTCATTCCAGACAGCATGTGTACACAGCTACACAGGTACAATCCCACATTGCGTTGACGTGCGTTGCAATTGGTGCCTCCAACATTAATCTCTGCCGTGCGGTGTATGGGCGACTGATTCTTGTCCATTTGACCTCACACATGGCTCTTCACAAGCCCGTACCTTCGCCGAAGCCGTTCAGACCGCCAACAGCAGTCCAGGACAAAAGTATTAACCCGAACTCATCATCTTCTTCACCGAAGCCTGAGGCTCGATCGATAGAACATTAGTGACGATCCATTTCGCGCCGAAATTCGCGCCCTACCCAATTTTTTCCCTCTCTCTCTCGACTGCATCGGGGCATGGATTGCTCAGTCAATATGCCACCTGACCTCAGCAAGTCGTTGAAGTTGCCACCCAACCTCAGCATGTCGTTGACGTTGCCATGCATCATGATCTTCCATATTCTCTGCTGCTCTGAGGAGCAGCATGACCCAGTCGAAATCATCTGCCCTTAGCTCCCGGATTTGCTCTTCTGCGGCGTTAAGCTCGCCGAAGCGCCCATGGGCTTGGGACATGTGGCTATAGCACTCTTCGTCACTTGCGAATGTGGCCAAGCAGAACCAGCAGATGTGTGTGCCACACATACAGGTAATGTGATTACATCCGTCCTTCTTCTGAATCAAGACGTTGCACTTTGGGCAATTCGATATCCCAAGCTTCTTCTTTTCCTCGTCAGATACAATCTGCTCGACTCGATTCTGACCCTGAACTTCTTCACAGGTGAGATCGTCGTGGCTCAGAGCCCGGCATTTCGAACAAATCGAGATGAGGCAGTTGTCGCAGGTGAAGACCCCCGGCGTTTCGGAGACTGTGTAGATACTTGGACAGTCTGGAGTCGGACAGTATTGGATGTGATCTGGTTTAGATCGTATGTATTGTTCGAAGGAAGACTCCAGTACGGCTTCGAATGTGCTATTGTCCAGAGCCTTTTTGATCTCCTCCAAAGAGACCATCTGCCCACAACCACTTAGGTTTGCGAAACAGGTGATGGGGTTTTCGCTGGCCCCGAGGTCGCGACATAAAGCTTCAAAACACCCCCAGCAGTAGGAATGCCCACAACGAAGCTCGACCGGGTCAGCGATGTTTAAAAAGCAGTAAGGACATTCGTTGCTTGTCCCAGTACGTTGGTCGACTGGAACGACGGCTGAAGGATCAGTGATCAGTGACTTGGCGACGTCGAAATGCTGAGGGCTCCCTCTGAATATCATGGCAGGTGGTGTACGAAGAACATCCAACCAGGCGCTCTTCTTGCCGAAGTGTCTGATGACGCGACGTAGACCCCCCGAGAGCGCTTCGGCAAAGAGGTCGCCTTCCAGGGGCATCAAGTAATGAGACATGTGCGACGTGAGAATATGGATGACAGCACGACGGACATTTGCAAAGAGGGATGGTGTGCCGAAAAATACCAGCTGAAGCTTTCGTGTGTCTCTGTAGAGAAAGACTTCGCCTGGCTTGGAGAGAGCTTGCAGAGCGGAGACGCCTGCGTCTGAGGCGAGGAGTTCATGCCATAAAGCAGTGCCGTAGTCGTTCAGTACCACTCTGCCAACCAGCATCTGTGCCACTTGGGCTTTGAGTCTTGCAACAGCATCCAACTTGTGGCCATAAATGCGTAGGTCGACAATTTTGGAAGGTGAACGGTGGTGCGTAGAAATCCTCACGCCGTCCTTGTTGTCGGCTTGTAGCTTTTTGACATCTCCTTTGATGATGGCATAGAGCTCGCTCACGACTGGGACCCTCACTGCGGCGACCTGGTCGACATAGAGCTTTGAGCCTATCTCGGGAAACTCGACGCCGTTGTAGGCGAGAACGGCTCGAACATCTGACGCTCGTTCGAATTGAGCAAAAGCCTTGGTGCGAGATCCAGTTGCATTTTTCTCCAGCTCGAACGACCGTAGTTTGCGGCTCGATTGGCTGAAGAGTTCTTGAACAAATTTCTCAGGCTTCCTGTCCATATCCTCTAAAGTAGGTCTTCCCATGACGACCTTATCTGGCACAACTCCTTGGAGGTGTTCTTGTATTCGCTCTTGGGTGACGTCGGCAGCGACATTGCTCAGCAGGACAGACCATATGGCCTTCCCATTGGCATGGTGGTGGGGGGGCGGTTGCAATTTCGTCTTGATTTGGCGGCCGTAGAACCTGCCATCGAATCGCTTGATTGCCCTACTGGCCCATGTGTCGCTGCGGTAATGGAGCCACACGACTCTCGACGGGTTGTACCATGAGCAAAGGACAGTGCAAACTTGTGCCCTGCCTGTCCGCGTATTACTGTTATCCGATGATGCAAATCGTGCGGTGGTCGATGAGAGTCGGACGTTCAGTACCAGGGCACCGTCCCCAAAGCGAACGTAGGCACCTTTCAATCGTCGCTCCAAGATTTCTTCAGCCTTATGAGGAGTGGTAGGGGCAGCAGAAGTCGGTTGGGAGACCGCAGGATGGAGGTACGCGCACTCGAGTCCGTTCCAGCAGCCCCCCCCTAGCCAGAATCGGCATGTCGGTATGGGAGGTGAAGTTGGGAGGAAATACGGTGCGCCGGCGCGTAGCAGCGTGGTGGTGTTCGCCGTTTCGGATTGCAGCTTCGGAGAAGGCATATGGGCGAACTTGCACTCTTGACCTCGATTGCATCTGCCGCGGACAAAGAACTTGCACGTCGTCATGGTGGCAATGAAGGAGGAATGGGAAGATAGGGAAGAGGTACGGGGACAGGCTCAAGGCGCGCAGGAGAAAGAAGAAACAACGACTTACTTTGAGGCAGCGACTGAACTGGCAGTGAAGTGGCCCAAACATCAGCGCAAGTGAAGTACCGTGTCGATATTTGGTAGAGAGCGAACGCTATCTCTGGCAATGAGAGACACCCGTTACACTGCTTCAACACTGGTAATAACTCCATCTACGGCTCATCTCATCGTACGAGAAGGAGCCGCCAATTCGAACAACCAAATCCTCCTAGTATGTCAATTCCAACTCTTGTATATCCTGTGCTTGCATTCCCACCAGCCACCTCTTCACTGCACACTGCACAGCGGCCGCCATGATATACGAGACATATCGCAAAGGAAGCAGGGTGCCGGTCCGGCGCTGAGACAAACTGCCACGGTCGGTGGTGATTCTCTTGTTGCTGAGTGATACATTAGTTACCGTCACCTCTTCCTCACCTGCGTCCCCGGATTTCCGTCTTGGCCAAGTCCAATCGGCCCTTTTCTCGCCTTTTCTCGCCTGCGCACAATTACATTCCTCATTACACTTGAGAGCTCCAAAAGCTAAGAGACCGGCGATGGGCGTGAATAGTCCTTGATCATAACACCAGCAGCACGCACGCGAGCCCGTTGCTACTCCACACAGCCATCGCCAGAGAAGGCAACGCTCAATGGGGCCCGGCTTGAGATCTGGATCAGCAGCAGCAGGATATGTCCCCAGTTACGTCAACGATGTGCACGGGATTCTCGGCATGCTTGTCGTGTCTCTGTGGCCTTCTCGCTTACAGATCTGCAACTTTCCGACCTCTCAGAAGCGGCAAACTCGCTTCAGCTCGTCGCTTGGTACTTCCCCAGCCTTGGGGCCCCAGTCTCCGTCCTGGGCTGCAAGTACTCCAGGCGGGGCTTCGCATGGCAATGGACGACATCAGCATGCATGAGCGTCAGACGATCGAGCCATCATGGCGCTCCCACCAACCACACACCAGCATGGGCTCGCTCATGTCGCCAGACTCGAGTCGAGATACGTGGTCGGCGAGACCTCAAGCCTCTTACGGATATGCCGTTGACGGTCATGGCCTGAGACTGCGCACCCCCGCCTCGTAACCCAAAGCTCTTCCTTGGGCTTCTTGCGACTCGGTCGAGCGTATATTTCACCGTTGCCTGCGTGACAGGTTGGGATTAGTATCTGCGGTTAGGTCTTCATATAGACACAGCATTCCCGTCACTCCTGCTATCCGCAGACTTTCTCTCCTCCACCAGAGCACACCGTTCTGATCATCCAAGATGACTAAAGCAGCAGATCCATATTACAACCGAAAACCAGTCCCTGGTATGACAAGCCAATGCGCTCACATTGCAAACGTGCTCGCTCACTCTCTGCTGTACAGATGAGCTTATCAAGGACGTCGGCCTCACCGGCCTGACCCCAGAAGAAGAATTCTGGAACCGCGAAAAGAAGTTTACTGCCCAGGGAGCAGATGTTCGACGATTTAGCAACAGCCTCCATGGGGGCCTGGAACCTCTTGCCGATCCATACTACGGTCGCAGACGAGTCTCCCGTGAGCATCATCAGACCAAGCTAGTCTTGGAGACTAATTGACATTGTATTCCAGAGGCAGAGATTGCGAACGTGGGAGCAACTGGCCTCACACCGGAAGAGGAATACTGGAACCGCGAACGCAAGTACAGCGTCGGTGGCCACGACGTCAGGAAGTTCAGTAAAGGCACCAAAAGCAGCCTTGAACCCTCGACCGACCCGTATTACTCCCGCAGGCGAGTCTCTGGTGAGTATTTTGTACTTGACATACCTCGCGGCCTGCCTCGGACCTGCTAACATCTGACACCATGTCTAGCCGCCGAGATCAAGAATGTCGCCTCTCTCGACGACCACATGACCCCCGCCGAACAATACGAAGTCCGCGAGCGCAAACAATCCCTGTTCCAACTCTCCTCCGACCCCTTCGACAATCTCGCCAATCGTCACCGCCAATCCGTGTCCGGGGCTGTAACGGGTGCTTCGGCCGCTGCGACCCGTCGGCGAAGCTCTGCTGTCGCTCCGGATGCCACTGTTGCTACGGCTGCAGCGGGCCACTCCCACAGTGGCTATGACAGTGGCCATAAGCTGGAGCCCATCGTTAGCAAGGCTGACGGGCCCACGGCCAGCAGTCATAATGGGGAGAGCAGCCTGAGTGGGCACATCTCAGATGATACCTTAAACAGAGACTCGATTGATCCGGTGGGGGGACGGAGCGGGGAGCACACCCGGCATTATGATGCGGTGACGACGGGCCACCATCATGACCCGGACAGCGTGGCGCCTCATGAGGTGCGATGAATGCGGAAGAGTCTTGGATTGCCTCGCAACAGCTGAGAAGCGGGGCAGCAACGCGGACGAATCTCCGGATCGATGATACCCTGTTTGTGATGGAAGGTATTATGGCGAAACGTGCTGGGATGAGTGAGCCGAGTCTTTAGCTTGCTAGTGGTTTTTCGTGTATGCCTTAATTCTAATACTATGTATCTCACTTCTCACTCTGTCCGCCACGAGACTTCGAGTTCCGACCAATACATACAACGTTAATATGAAGACCGTCCATACTGGTGGATACAAGGGTACATACCGCGGGATGGCACTCACCATTTCAACGCGTGCTTACGCCCTTGCATGTCTTCAATGGAATCTACAAGGTGTCTCCTCGCCAGTCCTCGTCATAGATCCTCTAGTCCATAACATCCGCAACAATTCAAGACACGCGAGCATCGCCGTAGCCCTGTGAAGACCGGACGTGCTATGACCGAGGCGAGCAACAGAGTCCAGCACAGGCCTGCCAACACCATTGTCCCTGATCATACACAAAGTTGAGGCCCCACACGCAGCAGAAAAGCGTCCAATAAGCCAGCAACTCCAGGGGCAGCCAAAGGTGCTTGCAACACCTGCCCAGCGCCTTCCTGAACCACGGCTTCCTCGGCGGTCTGTACGTCAACTCAATCTCCAAACACAACGGACAATGCACAGAACAGCTGCCTGGGAGCTCGCAATCCATCTCGCAGTCTCGCCCCTCCCGGGCCATCTTCTCACGACAATACGCGCAGAAGTAATCGATGCTGTCTCCCTTTTTCTCCGAGTGGCACCAATTGTGCAGCAAGTGGGCGTATCTCTTCTTCTTGCTCATCGAGTTCCACTGCTTCTCGCTGACGCCCGTGCACGCGACCCGGACGTCGTATTTGGGTTTCCGCTGCCGGCGCAGGCGTTGCTTGAAGTATTCGGGACAGCGCGGCAGGATCTTGTAGCAGTGGTTGCAGTAGCGGAAGCGATCCTTGGGCACCCAGCCGTGGGCCAGGCGCTCGTACAGCATCGGTGTTTGCGGATGGAGACAGCGGCTGTAGCCGCGGTCGTGGAAGAAGACCCAGTCGGCGCGGGTGCAGCGGAGGGTCCGCAGCGTGCAGGAGAGGAGTGACTTGCACGTCAGGGCGAGACAGATGCGGTCGACCGGGTGGAGGTAGCTGGCGATTTCGAGTACGATTTCCGGAGGCAGCGCCGCTAAACTGGCGGTGGGTTGATGAGGCGGCTTGAGTTGACTGCTTCGTGTAGTGACGGCCGTCTTTTCAGCGCCGTCAATTTCACCATCCTCGGTCGGCATTGCAGCCGGCGTCAAGTCTAGCTGTGTGAGGTGTTCAGCTCGGTCTTTCACTCTTGAGGTTCCGGCGAACCGCGCTGCACCTACCTTGTGAGGGACTCTGAACAAGCTCAGACTATGTTGCGGAACGGGGTCCCAGGAGGTGGGAGTCCGTTGGGGCTTCCATCGCGGCGGCATGGTGCTCGTCCATAGACTGCCGTGCGTCAGAAAAGCATGTTACAAGGAGCGGCAGACACACGAGTTTCAGCTGAAATGAAAACTGAAGCTGAACCTTACGACCTGTGACGGGGAGTCTGTTTTGACCGTTCCTCCTCGAGAGGACCGAGCGATAGGCACCAACAGGTTGGGTGGACTGTGAGCGGTCGGTTGGTCCAGCCGCAATCAAGGTGCACGAAGGGGACTTTCTCTTGGTGCTGTGATGTGATGTGATTTGATTTCGAGCTACACACAACCAAGGCCAGAACCTAGCAGTGGCTTGCTGCTCGGATGCCTGGCATTGGAAAATGTGGCGGCTGTCAGTTCACCCACGATTGGCTCGCCCGTCGCGTGCATATGTTTCCTGGGGTCATTGCGAGATTCAGCAACCTGTTGGGTCAATATTGGCTCGGACCGGCGGGTCCTAGAGGATAAGAACTCCGGCGAGGTGCTTGAGTGTGGGAGGAGATGGCAATGGTTTGATGGCTTGATAATTCCCCCTCGCCGTGGCTTGGGATTGATTCAAGGCTCAAAGAGCTTGCCCGGGGCGTGTACAAAATACTGTACGTCAGAGGTTGGAGGGGTCAGTGGCGCAGGCAAGACCGCTAGATGCGGGGGACCGCCTAAATAGTCCGTGGGCGAGTCTATCGATAAGCCGGTAAGCTCCAGGCCGACAAGCTCCAAGAAAGCACTGCAAGAAGCCAGTCGTGCAATAAATACTCGTAAACTTGGGCTCTCCGCTCGTTCTTTCGTCCGAGTCTCGGGCCTGGAGAGAATGGTCTGTCGCCCGACGAGTATCTCCGTCGCAACATACTATAGTACTCCGCTTTGCTCACTCGTCCGAGAGGGGGGAGGTCTTATCTAATCTGCAGGTACAGACAGGCAAGAGCCCGGCTTGCGAACACCAAGCAATGGAAGCTTGAATTGCCACGCCTCGGTCGCAAGCGTTAAGGTAACTTCGATTTGCTTGTGCTGCCAGAAGGTGGTTCACCGACGCCAACCAGCAAGGGATTCTCCATGTTACCATCATCATACACCTGTTACAACAGATCCGGTATCGAGACTCCTACCAGCAATGGCCATCTTTACATATCATGAGAGGTATGGCAATCCTAGAGAGATGATCCTGCCCAAAATGAATCCAAACTTTCAGATATCGAGCAGGCATGAAAAGCCACGAACTAGTGGCTAACCCATGGCGCACTTACTGAACGATATTATGGGAGGGAGGCATCGAACAAGCAATGCATGGCACCCTTTACCGGCTTGGAACAAAAGCATAACCCGAGTTATTCTGTTCGGTGCAAAATTCCTGTCGACAGAAGAAACACCGTCTCTTCTATTCCGGCTCCTTTCCCCTGTTTTCGTTGGAGGCCTTATGGGTTCGGTCTTCAACTACGAGTAAATGAAAAGGAACGACACTTATGCCCACAGCCTGGCATAAAGACTGCTGGACCGGTCTGGCTTCGCAACGGCAAGTTCTAGAATCCTGGCGGGAGCCGGGGCGATGTTGACTGAATCAGGCGCTGCTCAAAAAGCAGCTATTTCTGGTAGTTGCTAAAGAAAGTTTTCTCTTGTCGTCGTCGTCGCTCGTTCGGGTCAGGGGAAATTGCAGATGGGGTCCGTTTTCAGCATGTCTCAAGGCCGAGGAGGCGCCGGGTGCCTTGTGCCATTGGCCACAGCGACGCCGAGTCCCTTTCAAGCTCCAGCCCAGCATGAGGCTATTCACGCCTCCTTTTCAACCTCATTCTACTCCGTACCCTTCATTTCCTTTGGACCCTCCTCGCAAGAGTGCGAGACAAAATTGCGTGAGAAACTTCGGCTCGATACTTGAGCCATCCGTATCTCGATCGTCAATCTCGCTTACTGTGCCCAAATAGCCTCGGGGACTGTCACCACGCACGAGACCCTCCGAATACGAGGCGGAATGCATGAACACCGGCCCTTCCGGTCGATCTAGCAGGGCTCCTTGCCATGTGCGTTGAATCTCGATATGGCGTTGGTTTCGTGATGTGGCATCGGTTGCTGGCTCCCGCCTTGCTTTGTCATTTATGTCAAGTTTTCCCGATGCTGGCTTGTTGGCGGTTTGAATGAATGCCCCTATTGGCACAGAGTCGGCAAACGCTGGAGAGATGGCGTTGAGATGGCGCGCCACAAACAACGTCGATGGAGACATCCTCGTCGTAGGGAGTTGCCTCTCCACAATGGCGTTTACAAGGCGCCGTGGCCGACTACGTATAGCGAATATGTCTTCTCTCTCCTTCCTGTTCTTCTCCTCAGTTTTGTGCTTGTTGTCGCCGTCGCTCTTTCACACATTCACTATCTCGCGCGTTTGCGTGCCGCTCATTCAATATGCCTTCCCCATCACTCTTTCTGGGGTCGAGCACCACACTCGTTTCTGCTTTGTTGTTGCTTTCTTCTTCCGCTGCCGCTACTTCGGATGCATATTATGCCTTGGACACCGACTATTCGGGCAGAGACTTCTTCGATGGCTTCAGTTTCTTCACTGTAGGCGCTGTTTTCCGTGGGCTCGGAGGAACCACTGCTAACATCTGATAGGATGCTGATCCGACCCATGGCTTTGTCACGTACGTCGACAATTTCCCTTTTTCGAACGGCGATATTAACGTGACCAGTTATGTGGATGAGGCTACTGCATTGGCGGATGGCTTGATCAACACTCGTGGTGGCTCTGCTCAGATCAAGGTCGACAGCACCCACAAATACAATGGCAGTGCACCATACTCTGGCATCAATGGCGTTGGTCGTCCTAGCGTGAGGATTGAAAGTATCGATTCTTGGACACATGGTCTCTTTATCGCGGACATCAAGCACATGCCCACCACCACAGACTCCAGTGGCTGCGGTGTTTGGCCTGCATTTTGGACTCTTGGTTCCGGGACATGGCCCTACAGTGAGTCATTCCCCTTCGCATTCTCACTGTCCCCTACAATACCTCTGGTACCAGCAGCGGATCAACCGAGGGTGTTCAAAGAAGGTTGGTGCTGACTCTGTATTCCTCCCAAGATGGCGAAATCGACATCATCGAAGGAGCCAACAACCAGGCCAATGATCTGACGTCCACCCACGTCGCTGGCAGTTGTGTGATCTCCCAGAACCCATCGGAGATGACTGGCACTTCCAACGGCAACGATTGCCAGTACAATGTCGCTACTGGTGCGAACGCTCAAGGCTGTGGAGCGTTCTCGAAGAGCTCTGTCAGCTACGGCGCTGGCTTCAACTCGAACAAGGGAGGCGTGTACGCCATGGAATGGAAATCTGATGCCATCAAGGTTTGGTTCTTCCCTCGAGGCTCCATCCCTTCGGATATCAGCTCTGGTAACCCAGAGCCATCTGGGTGGGGCCTACCGGATTCCATCTTCAACGGTCCTGGATGCGACATCGATGCCAACTTCGCCGACAACAGATTCATCTTCGACACCACCTTCTGCGGAGATTTCGGGGACGCGACTTGGCAGGGTGGTGGTTGTGCGGCGATCGAGAGCCAGAGCCAGTGCTCAGTCTTTGTGGGAGATCACCCTGAGCAGTTCACCGAGGCATACTGGGACGTGAGCTATGTTCGCGTGTATCAATCTAAACCAGTTACTGGTCGCACGTCTTCTTCGACAACCAGTACGACGACAACCTCTTCCAGCAGCTCAACCAGAACGATTTCTCATGCAACCACTTCCGAGGCATCCACTACCGAGAGTACAACCCTTCCTTATACACATTCGCATACCTTCGGTGGACAACCGGGTACAACGAGCGCACCAGCGACTGCAACCACCACGTGGTATACTACCTCCGCCAGCCCGTCGCCTTCGACCACGTCGCCGTACATCCACACCACAGCTTCCAGCCCTGGAGCCAGCTCAGAGACCACATGGGCACATTCGCCTAGCAGCAGCTCCTCCAGCTCGGAGTCACCTGCCACCACCCCCGGCGGCTCATGGGAAGGCACCACATCAAGCTTTGATTGGCAAGACTGGGAGTCTTCCACTAAGCCCGCCGATCCAGTGACAACTTCTTTGACAACCTCGAGCATTAATTGGGCTGACTGGGAGCTGTCCATGTCCTCGACCAGCACCCCTGCCGACCCTGTAACGACGAGCTCAACCTTCAGCTGGGCCGACTGGGAAGTGTCCGCGTCATCCACGTCGAAGCCGAATGACCCGGTGACGACGAGCTCAAGCTCCAGCTTTAACTGGGCCGACTGGGAAGTGTTCACCTCTTCCACGTCGAAGCCGAATGACCCGGCAACCACAAGCGCCTTCACCTGGAGCGACTGGAGCAGTGATACTTCCGTTGCACCTATCTCGACCGCGACCTGGTCCGACTGGAACAGCGATACCTCCCTGGCACCCATCTCGACCGCAACCTCAGCCTGGGGCTCTCCAGACGGCAAGCCATCCTCCCCTGTTGCTGCTGCTTCAGCCGGCTCCAGCACATGGGTCAGCCCCAGCGTGACCATCGCCACAACCGTGACCGTTGCACCTGTGGCCTCGTCCGCATGGGTTGCAGCCGCCTCGGCAACGCCAGTGGCTCCATACAGCGTTCTAAGCGATGGAACGGGCAGCGCAGGTACTACCACCAGCCCCTGGGTCGCCGCTTACACGGGTGCTGCAGGACGCACGGGTCTGAACGGGCTTGCGCTGCTTGGTGCCGGAGCTGTTGCTTTCGGTGTGCTGGCTCTGTAGAATACGAGAGTGTGAGAGAGTGATGTCCAAGTTTTGGATGTCTTAGCCGTGCAAATTTCATGCCATATAGACCATATGACCACCATACCAGCCTGCCTCTTCGATTCTACAGCTTATTAACTTCTTATATCAGTTCTTAATGCAGAACATTCAGCAGGATATTGGCGCATGATGAGGATGATGTACTTCTGCAATGCTGTCGACGAGAAGAAACGCTGACCATTCGCTCAGTTTCCCATTACCGCGCGCGTCTTTTGTGATGGGGTGAATTTTTCTCTACGCGTGCAACTGCCGCACCCGTGTGCTGTACAAATATCTCGCGTGTTTTGATTCTTTCCCTCTTTCTTTCTTCCTTTTCTTTTCTTCGGCATCGTGTTGGTCGTGGTTCGCCCACGGACACTTTGACCCGTTGCGAGGGTCAGCGCTTCCAATGCTGTTCCCTCGCTCCTATGCAATAACATCCGATAGGATAATTGAATACCAGGTCCCCTGTAATGCCGGGGGCAAATCGTCAACGTCTAGCAGCAATTCATTTGTGTCCTAGGCGGCAGACAAACAACGTGGCCTTGTGCCAATCGCGCGATGTCCTCGACGACAGTCAACAATTGTCCATGACAGCAACGCACGAATGTGCTCCGAGGCGATTGACAAAATTCGCCATGGAAGCAAACCAACGGAAGTCTCACACAAGACAACTGAATACCGTCCCTCGGGACCAGCTGGCAGAATTGCCCACCGGGGCACCGGGAGAATGAATGCAAAGGATTACGGGATCAGATGAGACTGCATTTGACGAACGGGAACTTCGTAAGTCCTTCCTTCACCTTTTCCTGAATTGTTCCCCTGCCCCAGTACTGATTGAAATTGCAGCAAAGACGTCAAATGCAGCAGCATCACCTCTGAACCCATCTCGAATTACACCGGGGTCTGCGTCTCGTCACCCATCTCAATTCATCTCGACATATCCGCCTGAATCTGCGAAGCCGTTCGGGCAGAGACCAAAAACAAACACCACCACCACGAGTCTCAAAACCCACGCAAACCCTCTCTGCTCGGCGGCCGTTCAAGCGAAATGTCGGAAATGTCGACGGGAGTCGAAATGCAGACAGACTAAGCCAAAAAAGTGAGGGTGGGAGTGTTGACCGAGAGCCTCGACATGATTCCTTCTGCAGCTGAAGCTGTTGGCGCGGCAGACCGCAGAAGTAAACAACATGGAAGCCCTAAGTGAAGGCATTCCGACAAAACGAAGAAATGAGGTTTCTCCCTCGACACTGGAACACGGCGAATACCATAAAGATTTACCATGCGCTTTATGTATTCACGACCAAACAGCAATACAAAAACAAATTTTCTTTGCCCCTTTTCTTTTCCTTTCCAAGCGTCAGAAGAACATTGTCGTACTGAACATGACGGGGCCGTGGCGGCTCATTTCTCAAAAAGCCCACCACCCAGCTCGACGGTCATGAGCTACCCTCGCTGACCGATCATGATGACAACATTGGAAAGACTGGCGAGGGAAGGCAGTTGCCCACACCTGAAGTAAAGCGAGTTATGTACCCTGCATCGCCAGACTTCAGACGTCAAGTTACAGTAGGAGGGAGGTTGCTGCTCCGAGTACTCTACCGAGCTTGCCTTGAGAGGTGTGTGTGATATGCTCGGAATGACTCAATTCAAATCGTGTTCCGAAATCTTGAATCTTTACCGTCCATATGTACGGAGTACTGATGTATCTCTCCGAGGTCCTCGTGCTTTGCCTGCCTGCCTGCTTGCCTGCCTTCAACCATACATCACCGCTCTTCCAGGCTGCGACTCTCTATTCATCCTCCCTTCCCTTCCCTTTCCAGCGAGTTCCTCCCAATTACAAGCAGGTTAGCCACGAAACTGCAGGCATTGAGAAGCCTCTGTTTTAGTTCCTGTAGATAGGCGGTGTAAGACCTTATAGAGACTATATCATATTAGCTTCGCCAGAACTAACCCGGGATACACACTGGTCGTGGAGCTTTTCATACGCCGACAGATTCGCCGGAAGCGACGAGGAATGCTAACAGTACAGTACAAGTAATGCTGGTAGTGCTAAGGGTGATTTGTGGGCTAAGCGTAAGGTCATGGGACACACCATCGACCGTGGCTCTCGGTATTCACATCGGAGGCATGCATGCTCCGTAGGCAAGAATGGGATAATTACCGGGTGAAGCTCCTTGCCGTAGTGCGGATCAGGAGCTGCGGGTGAGAGAACGCGGTATCGAAGCGGATAAACTTGACCAAGTGCCGTAGACGGAGAGCACCACAAACTGCGAGCCAGCCTCGAGCGGCAAACTGTTTCGAAGGCAATGAAATTATTGGGTATGGGGTATGGGTATCATAATCCCTCCATTCCCACCTTCTGACAAAAAGTCAAGGGGGTCGATTCAATCTGTCCTCCATCATGTTACAATAAGGTCACAGGTATTGTTGCCTTGGCCATTGCCTGGCGCCCAGCTCCATATCCTGAAGAGCTCCATCAACCAGCAAGGCACGCATTGATATCCCAATTTCAGCAGTATGGTCAACTTTTTGTTTCCCGGCGCCGTGCCCACCCATTTGACAGACAGACCCGAAACATTCCATTCTTGACCACAGTGTCTCGCTTTCCTCTTGGTTCCATCTGAATTAAAGAGTGGTCTCGGTGACATTCTTCTCCTCCCACCTTTTGGACAATAGTATCGAATCGATGCTTGGAACATGACGAGAACGCTTGCAATGCACACGAAAAATCTCACAAAGTCTTGATGGTAGGAACACTCCTGTGGTGCTGTGACAGAATAGCATCAGTCGATCGAAGCAATAGGCCGCAGGATCATTTCTATCTTGTTTTGGCGGACGTTTCGACTTCCTGCATGAGATGAGATTCAATAAGATTCACCATTCCATGCTTGGGTCCCGGGAGCATAGGAGGCGTACTGCTGACTGACTTGACCGGGAGTGGGTGTGGGTGGGGCGTACTGGTTGGGTGCACTGAAATTCTTCTGTGTCACGCCGAACATGTCACCCTCAGGAGTGATGGGAGGAGTGTAGAGACCATGCTGGACCAGAGCAGAGAACTGTGGCTTCTGGGGTGTGGCGTAGGTCTGGAAATATTCAGGCCCAGAAGCTTTGATGGCTGCGGAAGGAGGAGTGACTTCGTATGTTGGCGTCAACGGAACCCGGGCAGTCGACATGGCAGCCTTGCGTGCAAGGAAGTCGGTGAGAACTCGAGAGACACCTGAGTAGCGAACCGATGCATACTTTCGCGACAAAATCCCAGATGGATCATGCACTTTCTGCAACAGTTCCATGACGGTGGTGCTGCAGAAGTGAGAAGCAAACTCATTGGAGCGAGCCTGGGGTCGACCCAGGATATGTCTTGCCAGGACGAGAGCCGACAGAGCAAGGGTATGTGACTGCTTCGACACAAAGTCTCTGTGGTAGAGGGCGATCTCGAGGATGTAGAGTGTCAAGCTTTCCGCCTCGGGGTCGTAGATGTTGTCCTTGACGGCCAAGCGCATGAACGCGTCAACGGTTGGGTGTCCGATTGTCCAGCCGAGGGTCGAAAGAACATGCCACTCCATCTGCAAGAACATGTCGTCATCGTAAAGCGAGCAGCACATCGACTTCAGCTCTTTGATCGTAGGGACCTTCTCTTTCTTGTCTCCGTACTTGGCAGCAATGAGGAGCGCTGCACACCCGACCAATTGGTAGTGGCGCTTGTAGACCACTCGCTTGGAGCAGTAACGATCGAGAAGGTTGATTGTCAGAAAGAGAGTCTCGGGTAGCAGTTGAAATGCCGTGTGGGCTTCCACCAAGAAGTCGAGGAGGTAAGGCCTCATGTACCATTGAATCTCAGTTTGAATGTCAATCGCATCGACATCGGGCACGGTCTCAGCCTGTACAGAAATGGTCAGCTCAGATCGACTAGAGTATAAGTGGAGGGGAACTCACGTCGATCTTCAACATGTGCTCAAGCATGTCTTGCTGATAGTCGTCGGCGTCTCTTCGCGACATTTCGGAAGCCATACGATGCTGTGTGTGCCTAGCAAGTTCCTTCGCGTGATCGACGTTCTTCACAACTTGACGACGGGGCTCATCAAAGACCTCGACGATGCCACTTTCGTAGCCACTGTCGTTCGAGCCGAACGAGGAGATTCTGTTGTTAAAAGCCATCTTGAGTTGGGGAGATGGTGACCAGGATGTGAGTTGAGAGTTGAGGTAGTGGCAGGTAAAACAGAGTGGACGGGCGGCAGTGAAGGTTAACGACGGGATAAAGTGAGTGACAGTCGTAGATCGGTGAATCTCTGAAAGAGTGAATGATCGGACGCAACTAAAATGAGTCGCGAGTCTGGAGGTGGCCAGGTACCAAGGAGTCAAAAAGATGTCTTTCTAGACAGAGGAAGCTGGAGCGTGCGTCCGACGGTTAGTACGGAGATGATTGGCTGTTGATATGGAGGTGGATTGCCAGAACATACCAAAAATGAGATGACGGCACTATGGCTCACCAATCCTTGTTACTAGGGATTACCACGAATGTCTCTTCATCTGGTCCAAGGATTGGAATGGCAAGCAAGATTAATTGCTCGTGCGCCGGGTAAGCAAAGGTCGAATGAACGCCTCCGCTTGGGGTGAGCTTGGTGCTCCGGACTGGAATGTGGACTTCTGGAAGGCCACAAAAGGATACCAGCTTTGCAGTGAGTCTGAAATGAGGTTAGCCGGGCAAGTGAAAGGGATAGGAAAAGTGCTCTGACCTTGGGATCTTGGCTGTACCGTGCCTGTTCTAGACGTCGGTGACCTTTTCGAATCTACTTAGAAATTTGTAGTCAGTGAACTGTCCATGTCTGTTGAAATGCCAATTGAAAATATGGGGTAATATCCCAGGAGACAATCACAAGCCAGTGCTTTCAGCTCATCGACGGGTTCCTGGCTGCTCGGGCATTCGATCCAGGACTGAACGTATAGATGACTGAGAGAGGCAGCGACCTCGAATTCCTTTCCCTTGCATCTTCGTTTGGGCCATGTCCTCCCTTTCAACTGATTAATGTCACGTAGACCCTCACTCAACGAAAGGAACTCCTTTCCCTCTCCCACATGTGATCACAGACTCGACGGCGGTATCCCTTCCTTCTCGAGATTGCAGCATGCTCCAAGCTTGCAGTGCCCCTTCTCTTCATCGTACCCGTACACAGACTCCAGTCTGTAGGCAAGTCTCCGTCGGCAGATCGAATGGTAGGCAGGGTGGGTCCACAAGAGGCAGCACCAATGGGGAGGACACTCATCCGTCGTTCAGGATGTGATGCTGTTGAACTTCGATCCTCTGGGAAGATGGTTGCTCGTATAGCAAAGCCGTCAAGCTGTACGGCATTCGATGTGTCGAAGGAGTGAAGGTGGGCTCATGGCTTTGCATTCGGGCATTTGCCCCCAAATCGACGGCTGCAGCTGATGAGAAGCTCTTACCTTGTGAAATTAGACCCGTGATTTTCTTGTTCAGAACCCCAAGGCAGAACGTTATCCGGAACGTTCTGCTGTAAACGAGTGCAGTGGGAAAGAGCAGTCTGGTGCGAGCTCAGGTGGTGAGCAGGGACGAGGCTCAGGAGGGATCGATTGGGCTGAGCGTGGGCGGAGAGTCGAGGACCAGCAAGATACTCAGCAAGTTGGCTATGTATCTTATTTGTCCAACGACAGGAGAGAAGAGGGAGGGTGAGGATAAAAGGACGAGGTCAAGGCCTCATGGAGAGAGGTTTGAGAAGGGACGGAGGTAGTGGATGGGAAGAAAGAAACAGGAGAAATGGCACTTTGAAGTTCTGAGATGAAGGAAGAGCAGTGAGTGGAGTAACCAGTGTACGAGACGGTTGGACTTGACGGCAATGATTGGGTGAAGACGCAGCCCAGACACGACTTGCAGGGATGCTGAAGAGGGCCACCAGGGAATCAGGGACGACGGCGAGGTAAGTTTGCAGCTTCTGCGGGTGTGCGGGTGACGCGACAGCCAGCCAGAGCGGGTTCACTATCAAAATGACATCCAGCCAGCCGCGAATTCACGAATCAACAGGTACCGTACCTCAAAGGTATCTTACGGACTAGTTATTTCAATGTTCAAGCCGTGTCAGATAGCCACCTCACTTCACACAGATCTTGTTTCTTTCAAGCAGGTCGCAGAACAGGCCCCCAGCATCTTGTGACCGCTATTGTGGCAGTCGTTCATTTGTGCGATGCCATCGATGGCCAGCAGGTCTCCGAACTTGGCCTCGGTCTCCTACAAGGCCGTTTCCAGGCATGCCTACAACGCCTGAAAGTTGACGTTTCCTTTAACCATGGTGACCCGGGTGTCTCTGTTCGCACCCCCATGATCTCCAACACTCTGTGGACTCCTTTCTTCTACACACCCTTTCACCTGAGAGCTGTGATACTGCACAACCTGTCGATTCACCTTCTCATCTCGAGTCCTGCTACGGTAATTTCCTTGACCCCTAATGCTGAGCCCTCCATTGCTACAGAAAGCGGTATGAACATGCAGCTACGTGAGCTTTCCATCAATCCTTGAAGCTGAATCAGATAGACTTTGTCGTCCTGCTTGGTTTTCGGGATACCCGTACGAGTACGAGCAGGTGTAAGTAATACTTCCCCGGTGACTTGCTACCGGTTGCCGTTCCTGTATTCTGTATGTAAAATCGTACAGGGCATAAGCACTGGTCGCGCGGCTGGCGATATGGACAGAGCGCGTCGAGGCGCGTCCATTGGTTTACTCTGGGGGCAGGTTCCTGGTTTTGAAGTTGTCCTAATGCAAGCCTGACGGAGCCACTTCTTGACCACGTCCGGGGCCACACTGACCGGCAAAATCGAGCGAATGTCATCGCTCGGGCAGGAACATCACCCGGAAAATGACACTGCGGAAGCGACAATTGACGTGAGATGTTCTGCACGTTATCCGGAGTTCTTTTCACTGCTGCTGGCGAGGAAATGAATTCCTTGATCGGCAGCAACTCAAAGCAGATCTTGCCCGAGTCTATCAAACGATCTGAGGCAGCAGACGAGCACAGCTTGATGCTGCACCACCTCTCCTCTGCCGGGTTGCACCTCGCCTCCAAATGTCCCCAGGATTGTGCAACGATGGCGCCAGGAACTAGCCTGGAAGGATCCCTGGTTCGCCTGCCATTCCCTGAGATCCAGAGATCTGCCCTACTCGACGAGTGACGGAGGACGGAGCGCTGTAAGTGGTTAGAGGCTTAGAGCCCGAGGTACTTTTCCCAGCCACCCTGAATGGTTCCAACCTTCCGCGGGAGTTCTACTTTCGGCGCCGCGTACACAGCCTATGGCGTGCAGGCTCTGCGACGAGCTACAGTACATTAACCATCCAGCCCTGCTCCTTATGGAAGGACTCATCTCTTCTCAAGCGAGTTGACGTCTGAGCCAAAGCGATAGAAGCTTCACCTCTTTTGGGTAATCAGATAGAAGCATCTGCAGATCTAATGCGATGAATGTTTGTTCGATCTATGTCCCAACACATTTTGGATGCATTCTTGCGCCTTCATCAAAGCAGTCTGATACATTGTCGGAGCGGCTGCAGCGTTGGTGCAACGTAACAGCGATCCAAACCCTCCACCGTCACTCTCCAACATGCAGTGTTACCACAGCTGCGGCTCCCTTGACATCACAAGGACAGGCCCGGCAAACACTCCGTGAGTTTTAGAACTGAAGTATTCCACATCTCCACAAAGTCATTTGAATTGTAGCTTGTCTTCTCGTAGGTTTTGCAGACGACGATCAAACATCCAAGCACACCCCACCTTGTCAGGAAACATGAAAAGGTTCGAAGAGACATGTGTATCGGAAATGATGCTGAGACAAACCGAGCACTGGACGCTCGAGATCGACTACGGTTCCAATGGATGGCACATCTTAGCTGGTCATAGGCCAGTGAGGCTGTAACTCAAAAAGGGCATATACAGTACGGAGTACGGGTACGGGGTATGCACGGGGAAAGATGGTACCTCTGGACTGCTGCTTTCTTGAGTGTGAGGCTTACAGTGCAGGTGATGCTTCATTTGCTCTATGAGTTACCCTGAGTCTATGCCATGGCTTGACCCCGAAACATTTCTCCCTGGTTACCTCGTAGAAGCCACACAATAATCCCCCTCGGTGAAACTGAAATTCTCCCCACAAAGGGAGCGGAGATAGCTGTCGTCGAGTTCCGAGATACTGAGACGCGCGACTGCGACGGGACACGCGACCGCAAATTGCGACGTACCTCGTACGAGAACTCGTTCTCGGAGAAGGTCGCTTAGACTGCTTGCATGACGCGTGCCGTGGATGAAGGTTTCGCTACAGCAGCTCCTTTGTCGGCGCCTGCGTCGGGCCCAATCGGCACGGTTATATCTAGGACGGGCACGGCGGGGTCCCTATTCTTGTCGACTTCATCAGTCTTCCCAATCTCACTCGGATCGAAACTGGTCCCGCGTCGCCACTCATGTCAAGCCCCATAAGATCTGCTGGAAATCGTTCGGTGCCCTGCAATGTCATAGTTACTTTGTGGTTTCAAATGGCTGTGAGGCATACATGCAGGGGTGCACTTTGGCTTCGAGCCGCAGTGTTTTACCCAGTACGGTGTGTACTATTCAAACCAATCCGACTCCGGGATCAGACGCTGTCACGACAGCCGCAGCTATGGACACATGGTGGTGGACTTGCTGGGGCACGGTGTCTCAAGATGAGAGCAATGAACTCTACTCCATAAGTAGAGGTCCTCTGAACTCAACAATGTGGCTGCTTTCGCGTCCAATTTCCTCTCGGACTATTGATGATACTTCCCTATAGCATTCAACTCCGTTTCTCCAAGAGATTGTCGACCTCCTGGAGGTTCTCTGAGTGATCAGATATGGTCGATGAGCACGCCGTCATGGGCTAAAGCGGCAAAGATGGACATTTCCATTGTTTGAATGGGTCCTTGCTCATCTTGATGGCGAAGTGGCAGGACCTATTTCGATCTCTTAGCAGACGATTTCGGTGTTTCCTCGTTGTCGGCGCGTTTCGTGACAGATCTGTTATGACGGGGGACTGCAAGAAAGACGTCCACTGCCGCCTCACTGTTGCTGCTAATCACGTAGGTCTATTCTATGGAACCTCATTCCAATGTGTCACACGAACCCCAGGATGTACTTCGTTACGGCTTCACAAAGGAGACAACAGAACGAAGGCTGAGACCCGAAGCACAATTCCATCGAAGGTCAAAAAGATCTCCCCTGCCAGGAATCGAACCTGGGTCCCGAGCGTGACAAGCTCGAATGATAACCACTACACCACAGAGGACCTGGGGTGAGAACTCATGTTCTAGCACCCTCAAATTTGTGGTTGATTTGTTGGCAAATAATTTGCGAGTTGAAAATATATGAGTTGAGTTACATTTATTGCAAGTGAATGGTGCGTGAGTGGACTGAGTCACAACGGCTCCGCTTTGAAGCAATGAAAAAAAAGAGAAGAAAAAATAGAACACCCGGCTATCCACTTCGATGCATTCAATCAGTCGGGCTCCGGCCCTTTTGTATCAAGGCAAGTCTGACATCCCGAAAAGAGCTCCTTTTCTGAAGCACCTGCGACCTACCGGGACGGAAGTTCTTGATACCACCATCAACAATCTATTCGTTTGAAACTTGGCTACGCCTCGTGCCACTTTGGTCGATCCCCAGAGCTGAGCTTGTTCTCTACACGTGCTTTGACGAACAGGAGGCAAACACGAACCGAAGTAGCGGAGGAAGAGACCGAGGCCCTTCACGGGCATAGCAGAGCTCTTGCACGAGAATGTTTGCGAACTCAACACATCTCGGTGGTCAGGTACATGGCGAGGAGTCAATTGACAGGTTGGACTTGAACCAGTCCATAGAAGGTAGCTCCCAAATAAGGGGAACACCTGAATAGCCTTGTCACCTTTCGAGAACGAACCTGCTCGTCTTAAAGAACACGGAACTTCATGAGTTTCCGACCTCTTTATCCTTCAGTAGACAACCGAGCGGATTCCTGTGCTGTTGTCAGTCCGCAAACCCAACCGTGCAGGTACTGGTCCTCCTGTCGCCGACGCGTGATTACTGAATCGCCAATCTCTTCTTGAAAAGGGACCGTTAACACTCGAAGCGCTCCAGAATTTGCCCTCAGGTCAAGCCTTTGTTTGGCATTTGAGTATTCTACAACCCCATGCTCACTCGTGTCACTGCGCGCTCACTCCGCGAAGCGTAGGATCTGATTGGTGGAATCACCCTCTTTCGTCCCTCCAAGACTTCGCGAGGCTGAATAGTTGTAAGTTCCCCTCGCTCTTCTTCACGATCAGTCTGATCCACATCACACTTTCTCAATATTGCAATACTATTGTCAGTAGCATTTAACCAAAAGTGCAATCTGAGTTCAGGTAGCATCTTGTTAAGACCGCGACGTCCTTGCGCTATAACATGTCGTAAAAACTGCTATATCAGGTTTAGTAAAGCCTCCCATCAAAAGTGCTCTCAATTTGCATTCAAGGGTTGGTCTATACTGTGCTACGATATTCCGATAACGCTGTTCCTCGTCTGCCGCTACACCGCAAGGCTATATGGCACATATTATTCAGCCATGCGCGAGTCGCCACACCCGTTGTACTGTCACGTCAAGATGGCAACCGACACCCTTCTAGTTCAGACTGTTAGTCGTTCGTTGTTGAATTGGAGACATGCATACCCACGAAAGCGTGCCCGACTGATATTCAACAATCATAAGACACCAGACGGTTGGGATGTTGCAATATCCCTCGAGTACGTTGCTGTCCTTTATCTTCCTGGGCTTTTCGCTTCAAGCAACCAGTTTAGCGCAAGGTAATGCAATATGCATCATAACCGCCGAAAGCCATCGGGCGATGTTAGACCACCCGCTCAGCGACACACTTCGCTGAGCTAGGCATACTCCGTACGTCGCCGAAACAATCCACAAGAGCGGCAGCGAAATCTTTTCTGGGCACGAATACTCAGCTGGCCTATATCAGGCAACTGGCGAGAAAACTCAAGACACCCTCGATGTTCAGGTTGAGGGTTTGCCATTGCATTCATTGGTTCTGATTCATTTGCGAAGAAGGGGGTTCTTGCAGTGAATCTCAATGGCCGTGATCGGATTAGAAAGTAGCTCTACACGAAAGGAGTCCATGAAGAATGGAACCAGTACGGATTGCGGACCGTGATTGCCGGAAAGAGGAAGTTCATGAATAGTTTCACTGCTCTGGATTCGCATGAAGATACAGTGACATCGAAGAAAACAGATTCAAGGTAATTCCTCGCCAGGATAGATAGGATGCCAGTCCTATCCCGCACCATCGTCATCATCCTCGTCTCCTGCCACTGCTGCTGCTCGGCCGCGCAGTCGTGCCCGCCGAGCCAGGAGTCAGCTTCCCCTTGGTCGCTTCCTCGGTCGCCAGCGCGGCCGCTCCCTTCTGTCCAACACCTTGTAGCTGATTCTTCTTTCCGACACCCACCTCCTTGGCATGCCCCGCTGTCGTCGGACTGTTCCAATAGTAGAGCACCTGCGCCGCGAGCACCGCGTTCAAGAAGAACCCGGCGATAAAGCCATACAGGATCAGCTGGTCGTCCACCTCTTGCAACGTGGTGTAGATGCGACTGAGACTGCCAAACAGGTAGTTGAACACCGCAAAGGCAGACAGCTGGCCCGTCCCGCCTTGTTGCCAAATCGCCAGGATCTGGGGTACTTTGCTTGCGATGCTCAACCCGCCGGCGCCGGCCTGCAAGGTCGTCATCTGCGCCTCCGTGACGAGCGTGTCGCTCACCATGAGCGCGTAAACAGCGCTTCCGACGGCGGCGACAAACGCTCCCGCGGCGGGCTTCTTGCCCGAATACGCCAGGATCAGCACGCTGATCACCACGTCTTGAATCGCGATGAGCGCCGTCTCGCCGTACGTGCTGAACGCAAAGCCTTTGCGCATGTTATATGCGAGCGTAATGACGAAACTGGCGGTCTCGAGGAGATAGCTGGTGAAACTGAGGCCCTCGCTCGATTGGGATTTGACGAGCTTGATGATCTGCGGCACTTTGACCACGGATGCGGCGGTGATGATGCCGATGCCTAGGGCCTTGGAGATGGCGAGGGAGACGCATTCGGGATGGGATGAGAAGTCGAGGTCGAGGAGGAGGGCCGAGTGGCATTTTTCGCCGAGGAGCGAGATGGCGAGGTCATTGACGGGGGCGGGCAGGTTACTGGTTATCGGGGACAGGTAGGGTTTCAAAGGATCGAGGACGAGGCTCTGAAGTTGGTCCATCCTGGGCGGTTGTGGTGGTGGCACGCTGTTGCAGTTCGATTGCGTAGAAAGTCAACAAGACGAGGCAGTCAGGCCAGGGTGTCAGAGGGAGCAAGTTCACGGTTGAAGCACGTGACCAGACAAGGGGTTTCAGCCTCGGTAGGAAACAGTACGTGGACGATTTTAAAGTGGACTATCGCTGTTATACATAAATAGTTCTTCTATGAATCCCTTGCTTGCTTCGCGCATTCTATGCCTTCTTCGAGATCTTGTTTCCCAAAGGCTCCGAGGCCTTGTTGGCTATTGCGAGGTGGTAGGTTGCCAGCTGCTCGGGGGTGAGCCGTGAAGGTGAGCCAGCAAATTTATCTTCCCCGTCGGCAGTTTTGGGGAAAGCAATCACGTCTCGTACACTGGTGCTGTTCGTCAACATAGTCATCAACCGATCGAAGCCCAACGCAAAACCAGCGTGCGGCGGACACCCAGCGCTCAGTGCGTCGAGTAGATGTTGAAAGTCGGTTTTGATCTGCCTTCCGGACATTCCGAGGACTTCGCTGAAGATGAAGCGCTGCGTAACTGGACAATGGATACGACAGGAACCGCCGCCCACCTCCACTCCGTTGATCACAAGATCATAGTGATCGCCGATGATCGATAAAGGTTCGTCCCTGAAGAGCCGGTGATTTAGATCTCGGCCGTGTTTGGGAGCCGTGAAAGGATGATGAGTCGAGCAAACTCTTGCTGTCTCATCTTGTCCTGGTTTTGACTCCTCTATCGGGGAGAAGAGAGGGAAATCTATGATCCATAGCGGTGAGAACCCAGAGGGAGCCGTGATCAAACCCTGTGATATGGCACTTTGATAGACATCGCGGCGGAGGTCACCCAGGACCGTGGAACCACCAGCGAATGGCTTGTCTTCGCGACTCCAGAAGATCAAGAGATCGCCAGGTTCGGGTTCGAACTCTTCTTCCACTCGAGCCGCTCCCTCGTGACCAAAGGTCGCCAGGCCATGCAATGGCTTAAGGGGATCGTAGACAGCCACCCCTGGTATTCGTGCTTCGTCAGTTGCGTACCTTGCCTTTGCCGACGCATCAAGGAATTCTTGGAAGAACTTCTGACTCTCCGCGGGTTCGGTGCCTTGCATGTCGATTTTAATCATCTCAACTATAGGGTCATCAAGCGACGTGATCATGCCTTTCGCATTGGGTGGCATCCAGCTATCAACTCTGCGGATTTTAGAGCCTAAACGAGTGTCAGGCTTGTCCGAGCCATACCGACTCATGGCATCGTCATATGTGAGCTGCGGAAAAGCCGGGCGTTTAGGATCTGAAACCGTTTCCTCGTTTTCAGAGAGGCTGGTTGAAGTAGGTGGCTGCAGTGATGCGATCCCTGGCACATTGGGCCACACCGCATCCAAGAGCAGAGCTTCCACGGTTTTCATGACATCAGTACTTCCTGCGAAAGCCATTTCGAGATCGAGCTATGGTATCAGTCAGCATTTTCGGCTGAGAGTATGCAGGCAGTGCTAGATACCTGAGTGAATTCGGGCTGTCTGTCAGCCCTGAGGTCTTCGTCTCGAAAACACCTGGCAAACTGGAAGTAACGGGGTAGTCCGGACGCCATCAGGACCTGTTTGTACTGCTGCGGGCTCTGCGGGAGTGCGTAAGCCAGCCCCTTTTTCCTCGTTGGGACAAGGAATTCTCGAGCACCTTCCGGCGTTGACTTAAACAGTATAGGTGTCTCAATCTCGTCAAAGTCGTGGTTCAGCATATGCTCACGTATCTTGCCGGAAAGCCGAGAGCGCAATCGGATGCGACGGCGAAGCTCTGAGTCTGTTCTAAACTGCACGTGGCGCAATTCTGGTGGGAAGACAGTCTCGCAAGTTGCAACGAGCCCGGGAGGAAATGCATTGAGCTTCATTAGATTATCTGCGCGAACTTCAACGTGAGAAATGAGATCCACAGGTCCAACGTATGGGTCCAGCATCTGAACTGTGTTTGGGTGCTTCAATGCTCCTTGCACATTCGACGTTTCCTGCCGTTCGCCTTTGTTCTTTCTCTGCTGCACTAACCGTCGGGCAATGGTACCTGATATTTTGACGGGTGTGTGCGGACGAATATTGCCTTGTTGATTTGTTATGTCCCTTGAGCCGTCGCCGTCTTCCGCCTCTTGATCGTCGATGAAGTGTCGTTCCTTTCTGGCATGCGGCAGGATGACCTGCACCGCGACTTCCAAACGAGGGTCCACCAGCTGGATAAATTCGAATCCTTTGACAGGTCTGACTGAGGTCACGTAACCATACAGGTCCACGTTCTCTGACTCGGGGTTGGTGGGTGAGGCGAGGGAGTCTGGATTGACCTGCCGCAGTCGATTCCATCCAGAGCTGCTTTCACCAGAAAATATCTGGCCCGAACGGCGAGATTGATTGAATCTCTTAAGATGGTTCGTGTAGAAGGTGCTCCGGGCCTCGTCGCGAGGAGCGGCCGACGTGGTCACGTATCTCTGTGCTGTGCATGATGTCCTTCGGCCGTGCCATTGCCGTGCGCGTATAAACCTCGAGATTTCGATATAGCTTTGACGCAATTGTAACGAGCGTGCGAGGGTGGCACGGAGCTCCATCA
This sequence comes from Cladophialophora carrionii CBS 160.54, assembly GCF_000365165.1. Lineage (NCBI taxonomy): Eukaryota > Fungi > Ascomycota > Eurotiomycetes > Chaetothyriales > Herpotrichiellaceae > Cladophialophora > Cladophialophora carrionii. The sequence continues at coordinate 4,112,672 of NW_008481816.1, read as the reverse complement.
ACTGATGATGCTCGGAGGTCAACGCGGTGATTATAGCTCTTGTATGGAAAGGTTCTGTTTACTTTGTCGAAATCCAAAGCATTGGCTTGGAGAAACCGGTTGAAATCCGGCACGTGAATGGTCAGCCATCACCACAAATTCATTTCCCCGTCACTTTACTCTTACTTTTCTTCTTCTTTTCTCTTCATCCCTCCAAGTTTTGAACAAGTAAGCCCATCTCCTCCAACACCTCCATCACGTCTTACTGACTAGTGTTAAATAGATGATGAAAGCCTAGCGTGTACCATATGATCTGTCCCTGCCTCGAGACCAGCAAGCTCTCTCTTCGGAGCTCAAGTGGCCTGCTGGTTGACGGGATTTGAGGACAATGAGATCGGCGTTCGGCACACCTATTCTTGTTACATACAACGAACGCGATGAAGGCATCTCTGACTCTCAATCTTGGAACGGAATCATATTGAATTTATGGTCTGCAAAAGAGTGGGGAAGAGGAAGTCCGTCACATTCATACTGGTAGAGCCTGTGCTTGGCTCAGTTGGTCGACTTGCTCGGCGCCGTGGGCACTGACTCGAAGGCCTCCTCAATAAACGCCTTCCATGCGGCAAGCGCGGCTGAGACGTCTTTGGTCGATGCTCCAAAGGCCACTCTCACATATCCTCGAACCGTTTGACTGTCGCCGAAGCACCTACTCACGGGACAGAGAAGAATGCCAGCCTGCTCGAGCAATTTCAAGCAGAATCCCTCGCTGTCGACCGGTTTTCCCATCTTGTGGAACTTCAGCATCGCAGTTGTACCGGCCTGTGGCTTGACCCAGGAGCATGCCCAGCTGTGTTCGTCCACGAAGGCCTGAACCAGGCCAAGGTTTGTTTGACACAATTTGATGTTCCTGGCTAACAGTGCATGGATGCATCTGTCGCTTAAAGCCTCCGCTGCGATCAGCTCGTCCAGGATCGAGGCTGAAGTGGACTTGAGGCGCCTGGTTTTCCTGCAAGACGCCATAATGCTCCTGTCCTTTGTCGCAATCCAACCAGCTCTTGTTCCTCCCAGACTGTACGCCTTGGCCACGGTGCCCGTCACCACAACTTTTCTATAGCCGAGATTGATCGTCGACGGTGGAAAGTCGTCGTCGGACGGCGATATCGAGTGAAACAGCGGTCGGTATGTCTCGTTCGCCATGACTAATATACCTTTATCTTCAGCCATTTCCATGAGTGCCTCGAGGACTGGTCTGGGAATGATTGCGCCTGTGGGGTCACAAGGGCTCTGTATTATTATCAACTTCGTGTTGTCTCTGACCAAAGTTTTAAGCTCATCAATATCAGGTCTCCACTTCTTCGCTGGCTCAGCATTCCACTTGGTGACCTCTGCACCCAACGAAGCTGGAATCTTGAACAGAAGTTCATCGACGGGGTGCTGGCAGATGACGTGGTCTCCTTGTGCCAGCAGCGCCGACAGCACTGTATAGTCAGCGGCAGAGCCACCATTGGTGACTAGGATGTCATCTGCTGTCACTCCGCCAGACCGCGCCGAGTATAAGGCTGCCAGGTTCTTGCGCAGTTCAGTATACCCTGAGCTAGAAACACTCTCCTCTAGTTTTAGTGTATTCAATGACAGATGTTCTTCAGAGCCTCGCCTGTCTTCGGATATCTCTAGGAGATCCGAGATAGAGATGTTCGTAGTGCCTGGGGAAAAAAGGTCGTGCTTAGTGGAAGGAAGATATTTCTCTGCCCACTTGATGTGGAAGACCCTGTCAGCCATGCTGTACAGTTATAGACAACATATTCGGTCACTTACCTCGAGCAGCTCCAGTTCTGCGGCTGCTGTCATATTCGTTTTACGCTTCCTTAGCCAGCAACGCCCTCTGTCACACTGTCTACGCACGGTGTTCGGAGTCCTGCTGGTCAAATTTGCTGGCGGGCAGACGATGGTGCGGAGTAGCAGACAATTCCCCCACCCACGCAGCTGAGCCAGTCTGGTCGAATGGTCGAACGCCTCGGCGACGGTGCATGTGGCTGGAGCCCCAGCCTGTCTGCTCGTATCTCGTATGTTGTTTGGCTAAATGGTGGCACCTCGTCGGAGAGCCGTGACGATTGGTTCTGATTGTTGGCGCCTAACTGGATCAAGTTCGGCTTGCGGGCAACAGCCGTTTAAGCACTGGCTGCGCTGGGGAAGATGCTGGGATACTTGGTGACTGCGACATTCGACCTTCCGATTCAGTTCCCATATGTGTCCCGTGGCATGGTGTGATCTCTATCTCTAAACCGCAATCTCCAGGCTATTTTCCATGCTCACTCAGATCTTCAGGACCAGCTTTCCTTAACTCCTCCGTCCTTTAGTACCTGCCAGATCGCTGTCTCCCGGTTCTGCACGTGTCGGCGATTCACTGACGACCGAACACTCTACCCATGTACCTCAATGCCCTCGCGGCGGCCTTCGTGCTTGTCTCCCCAATATGGGTGACCGCAGCTTACCGCAACGACACATCTGCGGCCTTGATGCAAGATCCTTTTCTGGAGCTGGTTGACGGATGTCCTCCATGCCCTCGATGCTTCGATTGCCACTACGACGAGTTCAAATGCCTGCAGTTCGCCAGCTGCGGTAGCGTCAATGGGAAATGTCTCTGTCCTCCTGGGTTCGGTGGCGACGACTGCGCAGAGCCTTTGTGCGGTTCCTTAGCAGATGGCAAGAATCGGTCACCGCGGAAGGGCGACAAGTGTGACTGCAAGGAGGGGTGGGAAGGGATCAACTGCAACGTGTGCACCTCGGACCAAGCTTGTAATGCTTTGATGCCCTTGGGTGAAGGGGGTGTGTGCTACAAGAAGGGCGTCCTTGTCCAAGAGAACTTCCAGATGTGCAACGTTACCAACAAGGCCATTCTGGACCAGATCGACCCCAGGATACCCCAGGTCACCTTTTCTTGCAATGCCGAGGCAGCCACCTGCAACTTCCAGTTCTGGGTCGATCAGAAGGAGTCGTTCTATTGCGCTCTCGACAACTGTACCTCTAGCTATCAGGATACCAATGTTCGCAACACCACGAAATACACTTGCCAGAACATCAATTGTTCATGCATCGCGGATCGATTCCTTTGTGGTGAGGATGGTTCGGTCAATATCGACGAGTTTCTCGAGGAAGAGATCAAGGGACCTGCCTCGTTCTATACCCAGCATACCTATGGCGGGAGCTCCAAAGATGGTAGCAGATTCGAAGAGCCTGCGATGAACAACCTGATTTCTATGATCTTTGGTGACGAGTACATTTCCTTACAATGCAGATCAGGAGAATGCTTGTATGAGACTGATGTGCCTGGGTTCACAAGACCCATCAAGGAGATCAACACCCCTTTAATCGCTGGCGTTATCGCAGGTTGCGCCTTGTTCGTGGTTGCTATTACGCTCATAGCATGGTACCTATCACACAGGCGAGCGCTCAAACGATGGGGGGCTATCCGACTTGGCGAAGGCACGGAAGATGATGCTGCAGCATCAATGATCAACCATACTCCTATGGCTTTGCAGTTCGAAAATGTATCCTACGGCCTCAAAGGGAAAGAAATTCTGTCTGGCATATCTGGCATTGCTCATCCCGGCCAGATCACTGCCATCATGGGTGCTTCAGGTGCTGGTAAATCCACATTCCTTGACATTCTGGCTCGCAAGAACAAGCGCGGGGCGGTCGTGGGCAACATGTACGTCAATGGCGAGAAGATCCTGGATGCCGAGTATCGAAATGTCATCGGATACGTCGACCAGGAAGATACCCTGCTGCCGACTTTGACTGTTCATGAAACCATCTTGACGAGTGCACTCTTGAGATTGCCTGCAGATATGGGTATTTCGGTCAAGGAACAACGCGTTATCGAGGTCATGCAGCAACTCGGGATCTATCATATCAAAGATCAAATCATCGGGTCAGCAGAAGGGAATGGTCGAGGCATCTCCGGCGGCGAGAAACGAAGAGTGGGTATTGCTTGTGAGCTCGTCACAAGCCCGAGCATCCTATTCTTGGACGAACCGACCAGCGGTCTAGATGCCTTCAATGCTTTCAACGTTGTGGAATGCTTGGTCACTCTGGCTAAGACGTACAACCGAACCGTAGTCTTCACGATACATCAGCCCCGCTCGAACATCGTCGCACTGTTCGACCAGTTGATTCTCCTCGCCAAAGGTAAAACCGTCTACTCCGGGCCTTTCTCGAGCTGTCAGTCATATTTCGATCACATCGGATACTCTTGTCCGCCTGGGTTCAACATCGCAGACTATCTTGTGGATCTGACAATGCATGCTAGTCTGCCACGGTCTCCGGTGTTTGAAGATGTGCCGAGAGATTTGTTGGATCGAGATGCCCCGGGAACCGAGTCAAGCAGCACAAGGGCCGTCAAGTCAATTGCCAGCGTGTCGAACGTCAGCGTCGAAAGTCCTCGGGAGCCATCACTACGGATAAAACCGAAACGTCGTATTTCCTTGAAACAAAAGCAAGACCGCCAATTGTTCACCCGGAAAAAAGCTACTGGAAATGAGACTCCACCAACACCAAAGACTGACGATGAAGACACCATAATTGGCAAAGCAACAGGCAGCATGCGAAGCTGGTTGCAGATGTCAAGGAGAGACGGGTCGAATCCGCCACCGCTGCCGGAAGATCCTGATGACCTACCACCCGATGCCAACACAGATCTCGACATACTGGTCACAAATTTCAAGAACTCAGACGTGGCTCAGGCGATTCACGACGAGATTGCGTCGTCGATACAAGCAGCATCAGCCGCAAACGGCCATAGTAGTGGAAGTGCTGTTGTTGAACCGGTCACAGGCTCCATCAAAGGTTTCCGGCGCGTGAGCCTTCCACGACAATTCTTGATTCTGTCTAAACGGACATGGCGGAATCTATATCGAAACCCGATCCTTATGTTGACCCACTATGCTGTCGCTATTCTGCTAGCGGTGTTATCAGGTTGGCTCTTCTACGGTATCACCGACGACATTGGAGGCTTCCAGAACCGACTTGGACTCTTTTTCTTTCTATTGGCACTATTCGGTTTCAGTGCGCTGACCAGCTTGAACGTGTTCAGCGCGGAGCGGCTGATCTTCGTCCGGGAACGAGCCAACGGATACTACCACCCCCTTACATACTACGCTGCGAAGCTCATGTTCGACATTGTTCCGCTCAGGTTGATCCCCCCAATCATAATGGGCATAATCCTCTATCCGATGTGTGGACTGTTGCCGAAGTGGGGCGTCTTCTTTACCTTTATACTCGTGCTGGTCTTGTTCAATTTGGCCGCAGCGGCTATCTGCTTAACGATTGGCATCGTGTTTAAAGACGGGGCTGTGGCCAATCTGATCGGTAGTTTGGTAATGCTGTTCAGCCTGTTGTTTGCTGGCCTGCTTCTCAATCTCAATCACGATACGGTCCAGCAGGCGGCCCAATGGCTACAAATGGTGAGCATTCTGTCCCGTGGCAAACGACGTCTGCTAACCCGACACAGTTGTCCATCTTTCATTATGGCTACGAAGCTCTTATCGTCAACGAGGTCGCCAAGCTACGTCTCAAGGACCACCGGTACGGGCTGGACATAGAAGTCCCCGGAGCCAGTATTTTGAGCGCCTTCGGCTTCGACAATCTGGCATTGTGGAAGGACGTCATCGGCCTTGGAGTCTTTGCCGGGGCCTTCATCATCATTGCCTATATCGCAATGCATTTCCTGCTTGTTGAAAAGAGATAGTAGAGGTAATGGGTGATGTCCTCACGACGTTTTGGTGCCATGTCTATCTATGCTCGCATCCGGGGAGTTCTTGTGTATAGAAAGGATGGACAATGGGTTGCGGCTGTGACATATATATATCGAGAGTAATATAACCGGTGTTGACGGCTGGTCCTACCACTGCAATGGTGCCTGTCTGTGCCCAGGCTTGTCCTCCGTCTGTTCGCAACCGTAAGACGACTTCCCCTGCTTGTGTGGGGTGACCGATCAACCTCGGAACCGTGCGTCTCGAAACCAGGGTACGAGACGCAAGCCACCCCGATCTCGGAGACGGTGAATTTGCGGGGATGTCATACGAATCAATCCTTAAAATTGCTTCTAGCTCTCCCGTGTTCGCAAGAGCTTGAAGGTCTCAAGAGAGTCTGAACTGGCATTGTGCCAGTGCCCGAGTCCCAAACTATTCGACGCTTTCATCGCTGGCCATGGCTACAGCTGTACGCAGCTGCCCGAGATACGTCGCCAGGGTGCCAGCTCGCAATGTTCATCTCGGAACCCAGTCCCGTAGCTTCTCATGTACCCGGTCGAGAAGCTCAGCATCTGTCGACCCGAAAGCAGTGGCAGAAGCCTTTCTAAGCAAGTTTTCCAAGGGCCAGACATTTGTGCGCAAGCAACTGCTAGATGCCAACCAACTACGACTTTTCTCCCTTACGCTGAATCGACCATATTTATGGCCTGGGAGCTCCGTACGACCATTGAAGACGCTCGAGGAGGTGGAACCACGGGAGGGTTCGCCTTTACCGCCGGCGTACCACTTGTGCTATTTCACGCCCGCGCAGCTACCAGGCATTTTGGGGCAAGACGGCACGGATGCCAGCTTCAATCCCAACGCACCGTTTACGAGACGGATGTGGGCGGGCGGGTCATTCCACTGGCCGGGTGCTGATCCCAACAAGTGTCGTCAGCACGGGGGACAGGCGCTGCTCCGAGTTGGCGACACCGTCACAGAAGTCACTAGATTGCTAAGCTGCGAGCCCAAGGTTATCGGCAAAACGGGCGAGCCTATGCTTGTGGTGGGCGTGGAGAAAGAGTTCCGCAACAGTCAAGACGAGTTATGTGTACTGGACCGGCGGAACTGGGTGTTCCGAGAAGCTCTCGATCCTTCCAAGCCGGCGTCTTTGGTTCCCAAGCCAAAAGAGCTGTCGAAGGAGGCCTTGGATGAGAGTGTCCAGGGGAAAGTGTGGAGGGAGTATAATCGCGATGAGGCCACATTGTTCAGGTTCTCAGCCCTGACGTTCAATGCGCATCGGATACACTACGACAAACCGTGGGCGACAGAGGTGGAAGGCCACAGGAATGCGGTTGTCCATGGACCGTTGAACTTGATTGCGATGCTGGATCTCTGGCGCGACGAGGTCAGTGTATACCGTGGGGTTGGGGAAGGGTCTGCGCAGGATGACGAGGTGATCTACTATCCGGAGAAGATCGAGTACCGGGCAACTAGCCCCGTGTATGCTAGAGAGGGCTACAGGGTGATGTTGGATCAGGGCGCCAGGGATCAGGAGGTGGCTGATATCAGGGTGGTGAGCAACGACGGGACAGTGTGCATGAAGGGGACTGTGACGGACTGGGCGCATGGGAATTAGCCGTCCGGCCAGGGAACCTTGACTGTGAGCCCTCGCGGCCATCTTCTGGTTGCGAACTGGTAGCCCTTGATGCATCGGGGTTAGAAGCTCGGAACGGCTCGATGATGCGTCTGAATCCCATGGCATTTAGCCGCAAGAGAGTCACAACAGTATGCGTCCTCGATCTGGACCGCTGTGAGATTGCGCAGGATTCTCTGCTCGGCACATCTGCGGTGTGCCTTTTGCCTTCAACCGAACTGGGAGCGGAGTGTGGACGCGGACAGCGATAAGGATTGCTTCTATACACACCCCTCGCATTTTGTTGGGAATGTGGCTGCAGCTGTCACAGCCCAGTGAGGTTTGGGTAGTAGGTCGTCTTGCTACAATAGCCGAATCCGGGTTGCTTCGATACAACCTGCCGCTAACAATTCGTGTCGAAATAACTTCCTACTAGGCGCTGTGGGCGACCGGGGACCGCCTGTCAATGACGACGGGGGCGCCGGGCCCAATCACACGGGCGCCCACCCGCCCGGAAGTTACCTTGCTCTGTCTTCCCTTGGCTTCCCTGGCCTCGGATGGCTTCAACCTCGGGGCGGTTTGGGCGCCGCTAGGTGGCATCCGGTTAGGGGCGAGTCGCAACTCCGCACTTTCTTTACTCATCCTCCCGCAGATCGGATCTCGTCTTTCCCATTTGGTTCCTTTGTATCTCTCTCGTCTTGCTTCTTCTCACATCACTTTACGTACTGTTTCTTGGCCGCCGCCCGTCCCTCGAGCATCGAGACTGCCACAACGTCCTGGGACGGATCGCCCTGCCCGTCTCCCTCTGTCATTCAGTCCCCGTCTCTCGCAATGAGGCATACCATCCCACTGATGCCGACATGATCCCTCAGACGCCTTCTTTAATGGTCCCGCCAGACAGTTCGGCTCAACAACTCCTGCGCCTGGGGAAGCCGTTCGTCGAGTTTCCGAGATTCAGCATCCTCGCGCTCCAGGAGGAAAAGGACCAGGATGGGAATCCGCTTCCCTTCTCCGAGTGGCTCACCAAACGCCTTCAGTCCGGCCAGCCTTTTGTCATTGCCGACTTCGACAAGTTGGAGACTTGGCCCGTCTCTGATCAGCACGATGGACATCAGCCAGGCTTCGGAATTGAGAGGCTGATTGAGCTGAGCACCAAGAAGAACATACCCATTCGCAACTGCAGTACCGGTCGCGACTTGTCGTTCACGCTGAAAAAGTTTGCCGACAGCGCCAGGCAGTCGTACCCGGAATTCCAAAACCTGTACGCTCGAGATTTGCAATGTCCCCAGGAATGGTTGGAGCAGTGTCGCAGAATCTTACCTACCGAGGTTCAATGGGGTGGTCGCCTGGACCTCTTTCAATGGCTGCCACAATGTGCGCGGAGCGAAGTCATGATGGCCTACGTGGGCAGCGAAGGAAGCAGCTCAGGCTTCCACCGGTGCTTCTCCAGCACCGTGGCGTTGAATCTGCTCGTCGAGTCCGATGATCGGCCTGTCGTCTGCATCGGTACCGACTTCGATTCTCAGAAGAAATACGACTCCTTCATATCTGCGCATGGAGTCTCGCCGCACCTAGACTGGCTCAATCTTGGGTCGGAGGAGCTACTCAAGGCCGATTTCCCCATTTATGCCTACGATCAACGGGTTGGTGACCTTGTGGTCTTCCCTCCTGCCACCGCGCATCAAGTCTGGAATCCGGCGACGTTGTCTGCAAAGCTAGTCTGGAACATCCTCCACCCTCTCTCACTCGAGGTGGGCTTCGACTATGTGCAAGCTCCCTTCAACCGCCTGTGCCACCCCGACGTGGCGAGAACAAATCTATCGTTGGCATGCGCCATGTTATCCCTTCTCCAAGACAACCAGACAATGAGCAATTCATTATTACCGTTGCCGCCCGATCTGCCATTGCTTTCACGGTTATTCCGGCAGATGGTCCATGACGAGACGATCGAGCCTCCAGTTATAACACCAATAACTTTGGCTTCTATACAAACAGGCACCATCGCAACGTGCAACTTCTGCAGCACAGCCATCTGGAACCGTCATGTACGATGTACCCAATGCACGGACTTTGATCTGTGCCTCCTCTGTTACCTCAACGGCCGGTCTTGTGAGCACTTTCAGTCATATGTATGGGCGGAGCTGATACCCGCCGAGAAATGCACCAGGGTCCTGAACCGGGCACGGGAGATTCTTGGATTCCAGCCAGAAGAGCCACGGACATTGGACAAACGAAAGGCGCTGGGCACAGCCGTGAATGATCTCATGCGGGCCAAAATGTCGTCCACCACAAGGCTATGCCACCTCTGTCGCATCGACCACCAGGAATGGAAGGGTCGTCGTTGTGACAGGTGTACCGCCTTCTTCTGCTTTCGAGGACTATTCCGCCACTTTGACGAGTATCCGGCCGAGGTCCTCCGTCACAAGGGACTGTGGACGTGCCCCAAGTGTATGGAGACGTGCAATTGTCGCTGTTGTCACTTTGCGACGGCGTACGTGAAAAGCGAGAAACCTGCCAGTAAGAGGAGGGTCAAAGCATGTGATGCTCGTGGTAAGGTCATGGGCTTTGCAGATAACGTCTTCGATCAGAGACGCGGTGGAAGGCGAGAGGCCAATCCCAGCGGCACCGGAAGCAGCAGCGGACAACTGCCTGGCCTGGTACAGGTCACGGGCAAGAAGCGAACAATATCTTCATCAGCCGAGCTCGGACCAGCGACGCCTCTACGCAAGATCGAGCTGCCTACCCCAGAGCCCGACTTCTCAAGTTCCAGATTGGCCTTTTCCCGTGAAAGCTCGGACTACTTGATGGATGCGGGCTTTCCAAATGCGAATGGCACCACATTCACGGCCCTGTTGCCAGGGGTGAAGACAATCACGGAAGGCCATGATTTCGCGATGAGTCCGACGGACGAACGATATTCAAGAGTGAGCACCTCGCCGGGGATTGCATCGCTTGCTTCCACAACAATCGGGACGAGCCGCATACCCTCAGGCATTCACCACAACCAGAACAACACGCTTCCACCGATCCTTGGACACGGGTCGTGCACCAGCAATGGTCTATCTATCCCACCGCGCAGTTCGGTGGATACTTTCAGCACGCCGTCGTCTGCCCCTACCACGTCTCCGACCAAAAGTGTCCCTGTTACCGAGACCAAGACGCCAACAGCCGCCCTGGATGCTTCAATTGCAGAGCTCGAAACCCAACTCATCAAACTGAAGAAGTACGAAGAAGAGTTCATCGCGTTGAACCTCGATGATAGTCGCAAGATGCTCGCGAGTGAGGTGGCCGAGCTAGAGAGCCAGATCAAGGCGAAGAAACGGGAAAAGAGTCTCATTCTCATCGAGAGGCTGAAGAAGGAAGGGTTTGGTGGTCTGGCAGCCTCAGTCGGTAAGGAAGTTGGCTTGGGAATCGACGCATAGCGCCTTTTGTTCCTACGTGGATCCTGGTCCCATGTTGTTTATGAGGCGGCTTCTGTTAATGGCTCGAGTTGGCTCTCTCTCGTTGCAGTGGTGGCGAGGATGGACTATGATATCGTGCATATACCCATGAAGAATTAATGATATTGACGGATTGGACATGTTTGTACGGTGTGGGACGCACGCACCGGCCAGGTGGTTTGCCGTGACCATCTAGCCCCTGTTTTACCCAGGATATATCTGTGCCAACGGAGATTTGTTGAGCAGGCTGGCGATTGGTTTCCAAGCCGCTGGACGAGGAATCATGGTGATGCGTCACACAGCGTCTATTGGCAACGACGCAGTCTGCAGGGGGTTCTCGCTTAGCCCAGAGGCAGCATTGGCCTTTGTCTTTCACACGCCCATTATGCGCTGACCAGCCTCCAGAGCGTTGACTGCTGTGGGCATGGTTGGTATCGACAAGAACATCAGCGGGATTTACCAATCGAGCTGGTCCCTGAGATGAGGAACAGCATCGGCACCCCTGCATGAGCTGGCAGCAGAGGCAGCTAAAAACAGACTCTGAGCCTGGCATTGCATGGGATGGCGACGACGGTTGCAGCCGTTGGCCGCCCCGCTGCCATGGCATCTGGTGGCATGGAGATGACCGGAGAATTGCTGAATAGTCCTAGTCGTCCATACTAAAAGTCCTTGCAATCTTTCAGACACCCAGGACTCGTAACTCGCGATTCCCAGTTTCCCGGGTTCGTCTTGGGTTACACCTTTGTTTCGCCACTTGCCCTCGTCCACCACGGCCCTCAGCTGGCTTGAACGTGTCACGCTCATCTCTGTTCTCTTTCCGTCTGCTACGTCTCTCCCTCGCCCGCCCGAAGAGATGGCCGAAGTCGAAACCCCCGCGACGCCGATGTCGCCCGTCCTGCCCGACACCCTGACCTCAGTGACTGCTCTGGCTCGCTTCGAATTCGAGCCGGGCAGGGGCAACGACGGCACGAAGGTGATGATGGTCGAGTGGCAAGACGACGACGAGACCAGAAACAAGGCCGGGAAATGGCAAGTGTCGTGGTCGGGCAAGAAGACGGCCTTCCCAGCAGATGACAACCCCTCGGACAACATCCGCCGTGTGTACTTCCTGCTCCCACCCGGGGCAATCATTCCTCCTCACGTTGTCCTCGCATATTATCCCCCTTCCGAGGCCTCGGAGGGCCCAGCGACCGAAGTGACACCGTTGAGGATGACCGTCAACGCGCTGCCGGCCATCTTCACGCCGGAACTCGGTGCCACAGCCAAGACCAGCGGGAAGAAAGGCGTCCTACACACAATATGGGCCAAGAAGAGACTGCAGATACTCGAGAAGGAGATCAAGCAAGAGGAAGAGCACAATCTCGAAGGCATTGCCTTGGAGATGGCCAAGTCAGAACGGTCGTGGATCGAGAACAACTTTGGCTTGACTCAGAAGCCGCCCAGTCTGGATTTGAGCAACATCACAAAGTCGCCCATGGGCCCCGCCAGTCCAGGCATCCAAAGTCCAAAGTCCCCGGGAGGGAGACGATTGAGCGAGAAATTAAAGGGACTGAGCATCGGCACGAGCGAGAAGGATCTCAGCTCCAGAGGCCTGAACACGCCGACACGCGAAGCACATCCCTTGTCGCCTGAGGCGTCGGATATGGCCTACTCATCTTTTAACGCTTTCCGCAACGGTCCCATGTCTGCTGCGTCGGCAGGCGGAACAAAGAAAATCGTGGCCCAAGCGCCGCCCGAGCATATCAGAAAACAGCAGGGAATCGCGCAAGCTACCGCGTCACTCAACTCCATGACCCTGCCGAACCAGTCAGGGGAGCCGGGAGAAGAGGATCTATTCGCCGTGGCGCTGAGCCCGAGATCTCCTGACGGGCCCAAGAGTCCATTCTCGTTGAGCAGTGGAGAGGTGTCGGCCTTTGCAAAGATCAAGGGCGACGGCAGCGCGTTTGCGAAGATCAAGGGCGAGAGATGAGGCAGGAAGCTCCGTCATTATCTATGGGTGGTTCAGAGTGAAGAAGGTTGTTGAGCGACCATTTCGGGAACTACCTGGAGAATTGGTACCACTGTCGACCCCTTTCCCAATGCCAGGTCGCATATGACACAACCTCATACGTGGAAGCCCGCCACCAGATTCACATCACAGTTAAATCCCCCCTCCTCGACCCTGCGGCACATGGCCGGTTAACGACGATATGCCAGCAATGCGCCTCATGATGCTTATACCCTTTCAGCGATAGACAAAGGAAAGAAACCCAGAATTGTCCCCCTCCTCCTAAGAAGAATTATGACAGAAATCCAGCAGCGAAGAGTCCCAAGACAGCCACCGACGACCCAGCGAGTTTGCTTGCAGCACCCATGTACACCGACTGCGAAGAGGCAGCAGGCGCAGGGGCCGAAGGAGCAGCAGAGGGCGCCACTGGCACGTTTCCACCAGTGGGAGCCGTGTAATTGTTGCTGCCCATGTCAGTGATGGGAGCAGGAGCCATGGCCGTCTTCGTGCATCCGCACTCATGGTCCCACCAGGTGTATTGAGTGCCGGGGACCCCTGAGCCGGTAGCAACGGCCGCAGCCGGCATCTCTGAGGTCTTATGGCAGCCGCATGCTGGGTCCCAGACAGTGACGGTCACAATCGGGGCGGGGCCGGCCGTCATCGTCGCGGAAGCCGAGATCAGGATTGGGTCGTCCGTCATGGTGGCGTTGGGCATCGGTGTCGCCGTTATTGGTGGCATGCTCGAAGATGTCGACATTGGTGGCACGTAACCAGGAGGAATGATGACGCTGAACAAGGGGGAGAAGTCCATCGATCCGCTTTGAACCAGAGCCAGGGCATAGTTGCCTGCGACGAAGTCGGCGGGGATGGCCACGGTCCAGTCAAAAGTCGCATCATTGGCAGGCTTGTTCTCTAGTGTTGCTTGTCAGCGCGCGAATGGCTCGAGAGAAGGCAACCACGTCGAACATACCGAAGATTCCAGTGTTCCAGCTGGTGTTGCCCAGGAACAGCGAGACTGGTGTCCCGTCGCCGAGAGTCCAGCCGATGGTCTGCATTTGTCCAACCGTGACATTGGCGAAGGTGATGGGTGGGTTGAAGCTCGCAGTTTGAGCCATGGCCTTGTAGGCCAAGACGCCGATGGCGAAGACGGTGGTGAAAGCGGGCATACTGTCAGACTACTCAAACTCGAAATGATGCTGCGTGGCCGTGGAAAGATTAGAAACTGGTGGCGTGGCCAACTAGTGTTTCTGCGAGTTCTGGGAAAGAAAAGAACAATGGTAAACGAGTGACCGGACTTCAAATGAGTGACTGGGAAGAAGCAAGCAAACGAACAAACCAAGCACGAGCGAGCCATGTTAATCAAGGTGGCAGGCAGGCAGGCAGGCCAACTGTTTGTTGTGATGCGCTTCCATGCTGCATTCCACAGTGGAATTGATGGGTTGGATCGCAGGATCAAGAATGCGCCGTGCGTGATCCTGCAACGACGACGCCGAAGGTGCTCGGATCACGGATTATCCCAAGGACTGCAATCCACTGGCTTCTGATCTGTGGTCTGGAGTTTGAGATGCTCCCTCTGTGCTGGGCTGGACTGGGTTGCCCGAGCTTGGAATGGGCCGGCTGATCGAGTTCGAGTTCCTTTCGCATGCACTGGCAGCCATCGTCATTGCAGGAGTTGTGGTTCCCAGCCGCGATCAAGCAACGATCCTCGACCTTGGAAGGGGCCTGCTTGTTTGACTGTCTTACTGTAGCTGGGAAGCTGACGACACCACCGCTATGAAGCACGTATTCCGCGGTGTGGTTGAGATAGAGATCGCACCGCGAGCCTGTGCCAGTGCCGGTGCCACTGCTGACTGCATCCGTAGATTAATATAGACATAGAAATCCAGGCCGCCATACTCCGTATACGGGGCCAGACGTCGTTCATACAAACTCCCTGCTACGATAGTCGCCATATCTACGGAGTATGCACAGTAAAATCGTTGGTGATTAGGCATGAGTATGAGTATGAGGATGAGGATGAGTATGACGCCGTACTCATCATGATACAGCACAAGGAGATATTGCCAGTCATTGCTTTGACGGTCCTACTATATATATATACCCTCCTACGTCAACAACCTCCACCTCGACCCCTGTTATCCACATGTCCTAAAGTGCTTAGACGGTCGATCTTACGAGGTACAGAGGTACAGAGGTACAGTAGAGGTAATAGCCGTAAATGGGAGCGCAAGTACATAGCTAGAGTGGCAGGACTGCATCGGTAGCCACGAGTCCCGCGCGTGGTATGTCTGGTACATACGTACGTACTGTATATCTGACGTGTCTGACGTGCTTGCTGTGCTGGGAAGTTGTCAGTGGCGTCCGGTTCAGGTTCAGGTTCAGGTTCAGGTTCAGGTTCAGGTTCTGTTCGACGTCTTCAGAAGCGCCAACAACATACATGTAATTACTGTCCTTGCTGTGTGTCAAGAGGGCTTTAACACGCGAGTATTCTAGCCATTAGCTCGCACTGCATGTATGCATGGATGGATGGAAGTATGTATGTATATATGTGCTTCGGCATGTCTCCCTGCCGTTGAGTGCATCCGTCCCGCTCGTCTTGCGACTGTAGACTCGCGACTTCAGAATTCAGTGCGCATTTAGAACTCGGAAAGTAAAAGACAGACAGACAGAGAGACAGACAGACAGACAGACAGACAGACAGACAGACAAATGTGTGCATGAGATTTCACTTTGGGTGTCCGAGAAAAAGCAAACTCAAGAAAATCAAGAGAATTAAGCTTGATAGCCCAGGCGATCGAGTAGATCGAATTCCGAAAGAAAGAATTGCATTGCTTTTGTGAGAGACGGTACTCCATACTCGATATGTACTCGTACTCCAGATGGAGAAGTACGCCGACGGGGCTTCTACCCAGCACTCCAGTTCCGAGACCCGATCAGTCCCAACGCACTTCCAATGCAGACATATCGTACAGGGACATTGCATTGCGCCACCATCCATACGGTTGCGAACCGTTCTGTTGCATGCGTGCACGCTCAGCACGCAACGCTGACGTACAGCACGACGCTGCGACTTTAGAACAAAATACCAGCACCGACTCCGATCCCAACCCCTGCCCCTACCACTGCGGCAGCCCAGCCCGGCACGACGATCCTCCCTCCTGCATTCCCGCCATCTGTCCCACTGGCACTCGCACTGTCACTGGCGCTTGCACCCGCGCCCGCACTCTCCGTAGCAACAGCAGAAGCACCACTCGAGGTCTCGCTTGCCCATTGGCTGGAAAGTCCGTCCACCAAACTACTATACTGGCTGGCCAGGCTGGGGTCGGTGGTCAACGAACTCACGGCCGAGACAATCTCCGAGGCTACCGACGTGATGAGCGGTTCGTTGGTGGTTTGGCTGCCGATCACGGTCGCGATGCTGGACACGGCGGAGGCAGCATCTGAGATGAGGGAGCCGAGGTCTTGAGCTGTGACGGCGGTGATCGGGCCAGTGAGGAGGATGGAGGCGAGGGGTGCGAGGAGGGCGGAGGGACGCATGGTTGGGATGCTTTTTGACGAGTGAATGGATGGAAGGATTGATGTGGGTCGAGTTGGCAGAGTTGAGGTCAAGCCTCTTGATCTAGTTGAGGTTGCGGATTGAGTCGAGTGATTGAGTGGCGCTGACGTGCAGTTGAAGCTCGTTACAGGTCAAGATGGATGATTGGTCTGACTTCACGGTTGGATTCTTGGTAATCGTAGGCACGGAGAGTAGAAGCGACGGTTAAGGAGAGTTGATGAATACGATGAAGACACGAGGGAGAGCGGTAGAGACAGACAATCAAGTGAATACTCAAGAGATGTAAATTTTCTGAAAAGTGAGCATGAACTCAGGAAGCTCACATACTTAACCACCTTCGAAAGGATTCAGAGGCAGGGAAGGGCGGATCGTCACTGGCTGTGTATGTATCCGCCTCCTCCGCATTTCGTTATCCCAAGAGTCGATCAAGGCTTTGCCGTTTCATGACGACGATCGCGTATGTTGGATGGAGTTTGAGCTTGTCTCTATCAGTCACGGTTGCGAGACCAGCCAGACACCCCGGACGCCTCCACGCAGTTGAACTGCGAGTACGAGTACCTCGTAGTGTGTTCGTCGTGCGGATTGCCTCGTATTCGCACGGCTACCTCGTAGGCCGGACACAAATTCTCCTAGCGGTGTGGATACAACGGTCTCGGATCGTGTGTTTGATCTCCATCAAGGGGTGACTCGCAGCGAAACGAGGCTCCGCATTTTTTGCGGAGGGATTGACAAGGGTGAGTGATTGTGACCCGGATATCAATCAGGGTGGCATTGACACAAATCACTTCGTCTCATGTAACTCGGCTGTTTACAACGTCCTTGGGGGTCTGTATTGCATCTTGCGTCATGGTAGTGAGCCTATGCAGAATGAGCGAGCAATGAGTTTGGAAAGAGGCAAGTTTGAGGGACAGATGAAAATGTACTGAGGGGCCGTCGGTCTTGGCGGCGTGATGGTCGCCGATTGGTCTCCCCTGAATATCTCGGGCGATCTCAATCAAACCATCACCGCAAGCGAACGAGGCTGTGCGGCGACGAACTGCAGATCGTGTTTCATCTCCTCATGCCGTCATGTACGAATAAAGTAACGTGATGGGCGGCGTGACACCCACCTAACACCACGCAATCCTATCCTCGGTCGTGTCACTTGACCCCTGCTGACGTCTTCTCACGTAGGTTGCCGACGGGGTCTGTTCCTCGTGGGCAAACCGCAAATGATTGACAGAAAGAACATTCCTTAGGACGGCGAACGAGTAATCGGAACAAAGTAGCTATAAGTCGCAATCTTTCTATCCAAATACGGAGTACAACTAATGCTATTCTCTCAACCTAAAGGCGACCTCAATTTTGAACCCTCAAAATATTTCTAGACACCTTCTTGCCTGCAATCAGTAAAAAGGACCTTAACGGACAGACCTTGACGATCCGCTCAGACTTTTGGAGCCCGAGTTTCCTCGTTGGCTGGGACGCTGCGACCCCCGTGGCGACGACATTGCTTCCTTCTCCCTAGCGAGCCTTTCATAGTACCCCTTGAGCGCTGTCTCGATATTCCAGTTCTTCGGCGTACCGCGGGCATTCCAATTCCCGGTGATATTGCGGTAACACTCTGTGGCACCTTTGCCGACGATTCCCTCCTGGTCCAGAGCCATGAGTTTGTCAATGTAGTCTTTCTTGACCGGGTTTTTCTTCCCCAGAGCTCCTATGACATCTTTAATGCCGCGATTCTGTTCGAGTTCACGGCACAGTTCAGGGACGAACATATTCTCGTAATCCTTCCGCGCTGGTAGAGGGTTTGGCCTGGGCCCTGAAGGAGCGTTCTTGACCGTTTCGTGGGGATTCTGGACGTCCTTGTGAACGGGACTCTGGAAATAACCGACCTTTGAGATGGGCGGTGTGACGACCGAGTCATTGCTGGGCGATCTCGGCGGATATGTAGGTTGGTCGTGGTCGTCTCCGCGCTCGTCTCCGTTGTCGATTCCGGGTCCGACGAGGGACCGATGGTACTCCCGCAGAAGCAAAAGTAACTCTCTCACAGCGACAATCAACGCATTGAATGCGTAACGGAAGCTCAAGAGTGTCCGTGGATGCGTATAGTCGAAGAACTGGAGCACCCGTCCATGATGGAATCGGACGTCCTGGAAAGCTCTCTTGCAGAGCTTGTACGTGGCCGGATGTGTCTTGATCGAAGGTTTGGATCTGAACTCCTCCTCCGGGATCATTTCTAGGTGCGGCTTTTGTTCCCCCTTCAGCGAGGCCAGATATTCGCCCCTCAGCTGATTGATCACGGCTGCGGTGGATTCCAGCCAGGGTATCATATTACCGACGACTTCACCGCCCGTGGTGGAATTAATCTCTCCTTGATCAAGCGAGTCAAATCCTTGCTGAATATGAACAAAGCTGTCCATAGAAAAGCGACCAATGACTGTCGCAAAGCCCCCTTCTTGATCACCAAACAGGCTTTCCACTGTGTTGTCGTCCTCAGCAGCAGGCGCTGCAGGTGGAGTTGTGGCATTCTCGCCCTGGCTCCTATAGTCATTGTGCCCGGCCTCGTCGCCGTTGTGTCCGGCGTCCGGCCCACCGGCTTGATGATCATCCTCGTAAATGATCAAAGAGTCCTCGGACTTATTGTCCACGGGTAACCCGCCGCCGTTGTCTTGCTCATGCCCCTGGTCCTCGTCAGAACTGTATCTATGCTCGTCTTCTGAACTCCATCTCTCTTCGCCGTGATTCCTGTCATAGTCGAAAGGGTATGAAGGACTAGTCGGACTCCATGCAGGACTTGGAGGCTCATATCCTGGGCAGAATCGCGAGCCTGGGCACTCGTGATGGTATTGCCCTTCAAAAGTCGGGCACGGATGGCATCTTAACCTCACTGGCGTGTCAGAACTATCAGATCTTCGCCGCAGGCTACTGCCATCACTTTGGGGAACCGAATAATCACCCGGCTGCATTTCACCCAACGGGATACGGACGCCTGCAGGACCGGGAGGGAGGTTCTCTTGGTCGTCATCTTCGTTGGTTTCATGATGCTCGTTGAGGTATGCTTCCTCCCAGCCTTCAACTGTGGCTCTCGGGGAGTTGTTCACCCGGTACTTTGATACCCGGGCATGTTCGTCCATACAGCGTTCGTACACAGGAGGCAGATGCTTGCTTTGACCAGCAACCGCAGTTTGGTCAGATGGCCTTGTGCCTGAGTGTCCGTGACTTGTCGAGATAGAAGTGAGCCTGGGCCCTCTCCCACGAGATATATACCTCATTGCCACCTCCTGAATATCGTATCCAGTCCGCGGCAAGAGCTTCAATATCTCGGCCAGATCGATGGGTATCCCACCACCATATCTGCGTCTTAATTCCCGTATACTCAAGCTGACCATTTTTCGATGGAATGCTGCCGCATCGAAGTGGTGTCGTCTGCTGAGCCCTGTTGACCAGTGCAATGGACGACCCTTTCCGCCGCGAAGTCCAGAGACCTGACCTGACGAAACCGGCTTCTGCACCCTCGCCTTTCGGCCAAGGATGGCAGATGCAGACCCCACTGGCAATGACTGCTGGTGCATGGGAAGTCGGCTGAAAGTGGGGGTCTTGATATCGGGGAGGCCACGCTTCTTTGCGATCAGCTGTTGTATCGCATGACGGATAAAGGAGAGAGGCCCAAGACTTCGTTCGGCGAATTGGGTAGGATCTCGAACGTGACGCGGAGGCCGGTCGATCAGATACTCGGGTCGAGGCCCTGCAGAGACGATTCCAGGTTGAGCCAGTTCTCGAGATATTTGCTCGTTCTGAACCACCTCATGAGCCCGTGTCTCTGGCGAAGGATACCATACGTAATCAAAGTCGCTCTTGATGCTAATGCCTTCGGGATAGGGGAAGACACGCTTCGCTGGCTTCTCCGTGATGCCGCGACTAGTGTCTAACGCGGGTGAGTATGAATTCAACGGCGAGCTCGGCTGGCTAGTGTGTTGCACGTTGGCGCGATCCTCCGTTGCAGAAGAAGCCTGAACTGAGACAGGAGAATCGAGGTACATGGGTATCATATCCCATACTCCATTGTCGTGAGGACTCCTCCATCGACTAACCATCACTGGACCGCCATTGATCTTGTTGAATCGTGCAACGGCAAAATGAAGCTTGGAAAGCGTGCTTGTTTCGAATTTCCCAGTCTTGATGAACTGCCTCAATGCATTTTTGGTGTGTTGTCCCAGAGGCGTGTCTTGGGTACGTTGAAGTGACTCGTATTTATTATCGGGGTCGATTGGACAGCTGTGAATGTAGCGGCAGTATTCGCCGACTATGCTTTCAATGCTCGCTGAATTTGCTGCCTCAGTTGTGTGATTCAGACGCTTCAACTCCCTGCGAACTTTCGGGATCTCGAAGAATAGCCGGTCACGCAAAGTGTTCGTAGGGGAGGTTGGGGCTCCTCCTTGGTCGAAGGCAGCGAACACTCTTTTCAAGCTCCGCCATATCAAAAGCCACAGCTCCTTGGCTTCGGTATCATATGTTACATCTTGGAATGCAAAGAGTAACTTCTCGGCGCGGTCGACGAGCTCTTCTGCCTGGTCTGCGGAGACAAGAAACGGGACAGTGTTGCAGGTAGAGCCCAACAGTGCTTGCAGCGAGGAACACGGCGAGACAGCGCCAACGTCCAGATCAAATAAAGTGAACTCGATTTCGTGAATCACTGTAAAGCGGTGGGTGATCCGAGCTCGGAGTTGCGCCAGCAGCCGATCGAGCTTATCGACAAGGGCCTGATATGTGGCTCGGCTCCACGTCTCAACGAATCTAGCGTAGATATCCTGGAAGTCTCTCTTTGCCCTGCCGCAGATATAAGATGAGGTAACATTTTCGAAAAGCCCAAGTGCAAGACCCAAACGGCGATTGATGAGTCTGAAGTCCGCGAGAAGACTAGCTGGTCCCTCCCTCAAGGTGGTATTTGACCAGAAATCGAAGTAGTCCGTGATTTGTTCAATTATGTTCTCAATGTCCTCTGGTGAACTTGCATAGTCAATGTCGGTCAGCTCCAGGCCTGGCGAGGTGGCCCTCTGGAGCGGTATAGATCGTGCATTTGACACGTCTTTCGCGTGTCGGTTGTTGACGGTGCGGCGTACTGCTGCAAGTTCCTCAGGTAGATTCAGCTTGTTAGCCGGGGTCAGATGAGGTTTGGTTCTAGAGCTTGGCGAGTACTGCGATCGAGGAGGAGTAAGCGGTGCGATGGTCTCCAGCTGTATGACTGTCCCATGCGTCTTTGACCGATGAGCTGGACGACCAACCCTTGTGTGTACATAAGTTGATGCAGCAGGCTTTGAAGCTCTATATGCCTGGGTTTTGCGCCGAGCGGCATAGGTACGGGGTGCCATTTTACAGGGCAGAAAGCAAAAGACGCAGACCAGGCGGGAAACAACGAAGGTAGCATGAGTAGCAACATAATAAATCAACACTCACCGCAAGACCAATTCGACAAAGGCAGATACATTCATGCCGCCGGATGCATCCACACCGGTCGGCAGCTGCATTTAGCATTTGTTCACGTTGAAAGAGGCATTGATGTATGTCGTCGACGCACGCAGACACTGCAAGCCAAAGTTCTGCTTTGAGGATAGCGCCTCGGTCATATATTGTTCCGCTCCGGTATTCGCCTAACCTGATTGCGGCAGGCATTTTGTGTGCAATCCAGTTGGTCAATGCTCGACCTTCACATGAGCGAGGTAAGATTGTTATGTTATTGGAAGGGTGGTCCTGATGCGTTGTCCCGGGAGAAAATGGATTAGGGGGTACTCGTAATCCGCCACGTTCCGCCCTCGTAGCTCAGCTGCCAGCGGGAGATGCCGTCTCCAAGCGTACGTAACCAAGCTGAAGCGTGGAATGGAAGGCGACGGATAGTACATCCTGGCAGAATGCAATGATCACAGGGTCACGGAAATCTGAATTATTAGAGCACCGATGCCGAAGCTTGAACAAGGCATTATACACCGTTCGTAAATTCGGCATGTGTCTGCTGCACCAAAGTCTGCTGCATTGGTGAGCTTCGTGAAGGCCGAGAAGATTCCGAAAGGACTGACACGCTCTTGCTAACAGTACGGGGACCGGTAGTCGCGTGCCAGGGACAGGGGTGTGTGAGAAAGGGTTCAAAGGAGGGGAGTAAGCGGGCGATTGGAGTTAGAAGTCCTGGGTAAGCAGCTTCGAGGCAGGAGGGGGTTTGGCGGTTGAGGTTGAAGCTGAAGAAGAATCGGTCTGATTGCCAGGTGTTTTCATGCTTCTACCCCACACTTTGTGCACCTGTGCCAAGGGGGAATAGGGCGTAGATCGCTGGCGGTGGGCTCTGGGGAGCCTATTAGAGTTTCCCTGACGAGCTCAAAGCCGATTCTAGGGCAACTTCAGGCCCTGGAAGCGCCGGCAAAGCCTGGGGGAGGTGTGGGAGGTGCAAAACTAATGCAGTCCGCCCTCCTAAGCCCCTAAACTTGTTACTCCTTCTGGCTCAGTATCTCAAGTCCATCGACCAATTGACAGAGTGGGATGAGTCTGGGGGCGGATTTTCCATCCAGGCAAAGAAAAGCGAAGCATCTCGAGCTGCATGACCGTGTCTGCATTCAAGCCTGCTCACCCTCCTCAAATTCTTACCAATGTAAACCGTGTTGTTTTGACCTACTCCTCTCTGCTCGTTCTTCACTCTACCTCTCTCTTCCATTCACTACTCTCTAGCCCAATCTTCCGTCCCATTCCTGACCTCCCAGAACCAGGCACCTGCGTGGATCACACAGATCTTTGTGATCGTCGCTCACCTTGCCGTTCCTTGTTCGCTCGATCCCAATCAAACGAGGCCCCCACCAGCCGCGGTCACCATACAATGACGTGACCCTTTGTCCTACTCACCGTACACCCCCCTTAAAACGCTTTCCATATCAGAGCTTCAGACACTCTTACACGGGAGTCTGCCTCCTCTTCTACGATCTCACTCCTGTACGAGCTCCGAAACAGATATTTGCACCGCCTTCGACCTCTCGACATGTCGGACCAAAATTCTCCTCCTTCTCCTTCATTTCCACAACACCGCCGCCGATCCTCGATTGTTGAGATGTTCAGTCCCCGATTAAATACCTCGTCCTCCGCAGCAGTCTCGTCCTCGCCCCCGTCTGCCGGTGTTCCTTCAACTCCCACTGTCCCACAACATCGGAGGGGTACCTCAATCACCGCCCTTGGTCTGACCACGAATCCTTCGAACCAGTCTCACTTTTCGGCCTTTGGACTGCAACGACGGGCAAGTGTCGCGACGTCCTCTGTTGCGAGCTCCCCGGATTTCAAGAACAGCTTCGGAGACGAGCCCGTAGTGCTCGAAGAGGATGACACTTCCCGGGCTGCCATTAACCCTCCACCATCGCCATCTTTTGCGAGACGGGTCAGTTTTGGCGCGCAAGCTTTAAGAGATGTCAGACTGGGAGGGAGCCCTGGTGCTTCTGGCGGTGGTAGGCGCCCCTCCTCTTCCCTTCTTACTACCCTAGATGAAAATTCCGAGAATGCCACTGCATCACATCGAGCCACGTCGGGGACGGCCAAGACTGCAGGTAAGAGTCGAGGCCTGTCCCTTCTATACTGTTGTCACCGTGCCATCAAAGACATCTCCCTCTGTAGGTCTCGATTTACTGATAATCAACAGGAGAAGGTTTCAATTGGTCTGAAGCCATTCGTGACAGAACCAAGCGCTCTCCTTCCTTTTCTTCGGGCAATCCCTTCCATCAGGGCGGCACCGCCCGGCCTCGATCTGCAAGCATCTCCAACCCCGAACCTCCCAAAGAGATTCCGAAGCCCATTGAATCACCTCCAGCCAGGATGATGAGGAAACCGGATCATCTCGGTGAAAGGATGCTACGTGGCGACTTCATGATGGACTGAATTCCCAATTGTGTAACAATATGGAATGTGGTTGATCTCGGCACATTAAACAGACTGATGATATGTGTGTTATTCGATTGGTGTGTAAGTGACGCTTTTGGGTCGAACAGGGCAGGAGCTTTTCTGAGAGCGGAACAATACCTGTAACCATTACTTTTCGGTGGTATCGTCTTTCAATCGGGTTCCACAAAACATCGTTGGAAGCAGATCAGTGTACAGGGGATTCAGGGCGAACTGTCGGAAGGAGTCAGCACCAGAGTTTCTTTCCCCACGATCGTTTTATGACTTCTGCCTTTGCACAGGAGTGGGCGACGTTAAGCATGGGAGAGATTCAGCATTGACAACAAGTTGTCACGTATGCTTGACGTTACAGCAGCCCAGATTCGGGTCTTAACGAGATCAAATGAAACGCAATTGAAGAAACATCCAGTGACTGGGTCCGTTATGCTTCGTCTGTAAGTCTACTTCGGTCTCGCCTCAGACAAACAACCTTTTATTCCTCTCTACAAGGACGAGACCACGGTCGGACAGGATGGAAGCGATTGCCTGACGAGATTCCTTGTGCCTGCTGAGTCTCCGATCTCCACCTCTCCACCTCTCTAAGCCCAGTGTTTTTCGCCGCCGACGTATCTTCATATATTTGGACTATCCAGGTGACCTCAGGGCGCCAAGGAAGAAGCCACGAACGAAGTCTGAATCACTTCCAAGCAGTTCTGAAAAGACAGCGTTGCGAGTTCTTCGAGGCTGACGCGCCGATGAAGGAGCCGCCAAGAAGCGGGACGGATGCTCGGGGCAACGACCGGGCAGCTCAGCAGCCACTCAACTCCGCTATTATCTAGCAAGCAACGGAGGCCGGAACGACATTGGTGCTACATCGTCGTGCCAGATGTATCAGACATTCACTATGATGTCCAGCGCATGACAATACTTGTATCGAGAGTTTTCCATCCTCGGATACTGTCAGTCCTTTGTGCACCTTCCGAGTGTGTAGAGCGTCGGCCTGACCAACCCACCGCCAGCATTGCGCTGCGCACCCACCAAGCGACAAACTAACGCTGTCCGACGCTGCATAGCCGGCTCTCCTTGTGGCTGTGGTACTGCTGCGCGACTCTATCCAACATGCCCTTGTGAAAACATGGCCGCCTAGCATAAACCAGGTTTCGAACCGACCTCACCCTCCTCGTAACCGGCCCGAAGCGCAGACACATCGGAACTACCTCATCACTCCAAGCCCTCCAGCTCTGCTCGTTCTGCAGACCCCTACGACCGTTGCGCTAGAAGAGAAATCATGGAGAAGATCGTGAAAGGTGCTACAAAAGTGAAGGTGAGGCTGGTCCGTAGAGCGCACGGGCAGTGCTGACGGCTGGCTAGTTGGCCGCTCCCAAGTCCAAGTATATCGAGCCCATCCTGTCTGCCACGAACGGTGGAGAGTCAGGCGTCGCCGAGGTCTTTCGAACGCTACAGCTTAGGCTGCGGGACTCGACATGGACGATTGTTTTCAAGGCCTTGATCGTGGTCCACCTCATGATCAGAGAGGGCCAACCCGAGGTCACTTTGAGATATATTGCTGAGTCGCCCAAGAGACTGGCAATTAGCAGCTTTACTGAAGGTAAGAGGCATCCTTAGCGCACTTTGTGACTCTGACGAGGAACAGGCCAGACTCAGGGCCTCAATATTCGGAGATATTCGGAGTACCTCTTGGAACGAGTGCGAGCCTATCGAGACACGAAGACGGATTTCGTCAAGTCCGGGGCTGGAAAAATGCGCCGATTGACTGTCGAGAAGGGGCTCCTGAGGCAGACTGAGGTTGTGCAGGATCAAATAGAGGCCCTCGTGCGATGCGACGTGAGCACTCTGCTTCAGACCTCGACCTGAATCTCGGCTGACGACTTGCAGTTTTTGGGCAACCATGATCCTGACAATGAGATTGCACTGACTGCGTTCCGCCTACTCACCCTTGATCTGCTAGAACTGTTCAAGGTGATGAACGAGGGCACTATCAATGTCCTAGGTACGTGAGGCGTCGGATGGTCAGAGGTCACCAGGCTGATCGAAGCACAGAGCATTATTTTGAAATGTCTCGTCCTGACGCCGAGCGGGCATTGCAGATCTACAAGACATTCGGAAGGCAGACAGAGCTTGTGGTCCAGTATCTCAGTGTGGCGAGACAGTATGAGATGCACACCCGACTGGAGGTTCCGAAGTTAAAGCATGCACCAACAACACTGACCAACGCTCTCGAGGAATACCTCCATGATGCGGACTTTGAACTGAATCGACGTCAATACTTGGCTCAGCAGGAAGCAAAGAAAACTGGAAAACCCATGTCCTCTGTCTCGACGCCCACACCGTTCGACAAGCCAACCACCAAAGAAGTGGCAACGCCGTCAGTCGCTTCCAAACCACCGCCAGTCCAAAACCAACAGAAAGGACCGGCCCCAGATCTTATCGACTTCTTCGAATCTATCGAGCAGAATCAACAGACAATGGGGCAAGCCAACTTCAACCAGCAGCCGCAATTCCAGCCGCAGTCTCAGGCCTATCAGCAAGCGCCGGCGCCTCAGCAGAGTTACAATCCATTCCTGCAGCAGCAACCGACCTACCAGAGCCAGGCTTTACCGGCGCCGCAGGCGCTGCAGACGGACTTTACAGGAGCCGGATTCGGTGGGTACGAGCCACAGCCATCACAGCAACAGATACAGTCACCGGGAGGATATCAGTTTAGTGGAGCGCTATCTTCGATTCCTCAGACCGGCTTGCCGAATTTTCAATCACAGGCACTTTCAGCACCACAGCCGTCGCCATTACAACCACAACACACATCTACAAATCCGTTCCGCCAGTCCACAATGAACACCGGAGCCATGCAGTTTTCCCCTGTCAGCCCAATTGCTCCTGCTCGAACGTCGACCAATCCATTTGCAAAGCACAACACAGGCGTAACCACAACCACTGCGCCTAACGGTGGAATGGTCCATGACCAAACGACCTTCTCACCGACCCAAGCCTCCCCACAGCAGACTTTCCCGCCGAATCCGTCCTTTCTCAACTCGCCTCCACCCCTGCAACCTCAAAGAACAGGCACAAATCCGTTCGCGAAGAATCGGCCAACCACGTCAGGTGGCCCTATCACAACCAATGTTACCGGGAGCACGAATCCATTTCGTCAGAGCGCGTTTGTGGATCAGCAAACTGGACAAGGATGGCAACACAGCAACCAGGGTACTTTCGCAGGCTTCGACGTCAATAGCGTAGACACCGTTCCGGTTTTTCCTAGGCCTGGACACAGTTAAGCATGTAGCATAATCTAATGTGAATTCCCGATTGATGAAGCTGTACTTTCGAGTGTTTGGCAAGTCAGGCAGTGTCGGACTTCCATTTCCGGAACTTCTGGGGGAATGTGGCAAAGCCTCATCCAGGTGGCACCGTCATCCGACTCCAATTTCCCGTCTCGAGCTTTCGGGCTCATTCTTCTTCACGTGCGCTGTCTCTCCCCATGACCTTTCATCTTTGGTCAAGGCACGCGTAAACACCTGATACTCGTGCCGGAGATGCATTTGTGGAAGATGATCCCGCTTCAACGCATGAGAACGCGTGCTGCAACGTGACGCGATACTGAGTGGCTCCTTCCTGCATTAATTACCACCACAAACACGTTGAGCAGGAGCATCGTCCAATGTAGGTTGCGCTTTTCCACTGAACCACCATTGACGAGTCGATGCATTGATTCTAAATCGCTGCTGATGATTTTTGAAGATGGAGGACGCCAATATCCCGAGTCTCTCCATCATTCCCTACGACAATAACCGTGAGGTTGTGCTGTAAGTCAACCTCCCGTCATCCTCCGGTCATGCGGACCAAGAGACACCATACTGAACATTTTCGATCAGCCGTCACGCAGACACTATTGTCTATCGCGATCCGCGAACAAACCAATTGGTGCCGTTCCACCAAGATGTAGAGCGCCGGCCCAGCGACTGTCCAACCTGTGGCCGACCTTGGCATCCTCAGACGGGTTCTTCCTCACCAGAACCCGAGCCGGGCTCAATGGAAGAGCAACCTAGCTTCATCACACAGGGCTACTTTGACATGCTCGCACGGAGCCTGCCTGGCTCAAATGAAACGTCAGCACCGCCGTCCCCGAGACGCCGCATCGCTCAGCCGGTACGATCACGTCTCCACCCTTTGTCCGCTGCGACATCGGGAACTCCGCCTCCGAATGCAGAATTCATTGCAAGCGCTCCGGTGCCTCCTAGCCAGGCTCACGGGATCTCCGAGACTGCTTTCTCGCCGAACTACTTTGAGAAGTTCTTCGTGGAAGAAAGGGAGCTGGGAAGGGGTGGTAAAGGAGTTGTGCTGCTGGTCAAACATGTTTTAGACGGCGTCACGCTAGGCCGTTTCGCTTGCAAACGCGTTCCGATCGGGGACGACCATGGCTGGTTGGAGAAGGTCCTGGTCGAGGTCCAGCTCTTGCAGACACTCTCGCATCAGAATCTGGTCTCGTACCGGCATGTTTGGCTGGAAGATTGCCAGATCAGCAAATTCGGGCCAAGCGTCCCTTGCGCATTTATTCTCCAGCAATACTGCAACGGGGGAGACATGCAGAATTATGTGCTTGGCTCAGCTCAAGCCTCGACGTCGACCCAAGAACTCAAGGAACGCATCAGACGGAAGTCCAGAGGAGAGTCAGAGCTACCTCGCCGGGCCAATGAGCCCAAAAAGCTGCATTTCGATGAGATCTACACGTTTTTCAGAGACATCACCTCTGGTCTGAGGCACCTTCACCACAATGGCTTCATCCACCGAGACCTGAAACCGAGCAATTGCCTCCTGCACACCGTTGGTGGCGAGACTAGGGTGCTGGTCAGCGACTTCGGTGAAGTCCAATACGAATATGCGACGCGAAAGTCCACTGGTGCCACGGGAACGATATCATACTGTGCCCCGGAGGTGCTCCGTCGCATCTCTCCTGGTGGCCCCTTTGAGAATTTTACGTCCAAGTCAGATATCTTCTCATTGGGTATGATCCTGCACTTCCTCTGCTTTGCAAATCTCCCCTACACCGCTGCCAATGTCCTACACGAGGAACGCGAAGACATTGATGCGTTGAGACAAGAAATAACTGCCTGGGGTGGCTTTGACGATCAACGCAAGCTACGCCCCGAATTGCCGGCGGCACTTTATGCCTTTCTCAAACGACTTTTGTCCCTCGAACCAGATCAGAGACCCAGTGCCGATGATGTACTTCAAGTCGTATCTTCCGGAAGGCTTGACGACATTCCTGCCGCTCGGCGAAGAAGCTCGATGGAGCCGGAAGAGTTAACTCCCGGCCGGCGAATTCAGAGACTGGATACACCACAGAAAGGAAATTCACCACAAGGCCGGCCAGGACAGGATGCTGGTCTCAGATCGAAGCGACAGAAATTTATGAGTATGAGGTCCCGATCTCAAGAGCGGAAACGCACCGAAACGACGCCGGATGACCACGGCGTTGCAAGCGACAGTGAGGTTGATGGAGAGAACTCGACACACAACGGATCTCGGTCGAACCCACGTGACTCTGGCAGACTGAAGCTGAACAGCTCAATGATCCTACGCAGCGGGAAGCGGAATTCAATATCCCTCCCGACCTCACCTCTCCAAAAATCTCCGGCGCAGTCCCCGGTTCGACGTCAACTCCTCCTCGAACACATACAATTATATGACACGCCTCCTTCATTTCTATTGCTCGACCGCATCCATGCTGTCCTCAACATGCCTGTGACTTCATCCACGAGTCGAGTTGCCATTTTGACCCTCAAACTTATAAGTACCTTACAGCCATGCCTATCACAAGGGATGAATGCGTTGATCATCTACCCAATCATGGCCCTGGCGTTGCTTGAATTCTCCATGTCGGAGCTGCGCGTGTGGAAGGCTGGATTGGCTGCTCTGCTACATGTGGTTGTGCTGACAGTGGCATGGAGGACGCATAGGCTGTGTCTGGGCCCAAGTGGTGGCTGGGTGCTCTTCGATGGCGAATGAACTCGACATAAGGCATACAAGGCCAAGCACGCGGAGGGATCTTATATTGACGAAGTACACGAATACTAATCGAGACCATTTGGCGATAAATTTTCTGGGTGATCATTCCACCATCACGTCCAACTGTGCGTCTAGTGTTTGCCGAGTGAGTAATACATGTGCTTGGATGGTGCAGAATTACACACGGATTACCAACTCGAGGTATGCTGGAAGGTATACCATGAGACCATGGCTATGCTGCGTGATATACACAACCAACAGGTATCAAGTTAGTGTGCTTGGTCACTCGCATCCTTCCACCACAGCACACTTGGATCTTCAACCGCTAACAGTCAGGAATACAAACAAGGTGTTCTGAAGAGGATTCCCTGGCGACGTTATTGACGACATCGAGCGAGACAAAAACCACTCAAACAGAGGACAATGGGGAGCAAGCGAAGTAACTGTGCTGTCAACCTCTCGAAAATCGATCCGCCGCCAAAGTTAGTATGGACCGCTTCACCATACAATGAAGTTCCGTTGTGCTCGATGGGCTGGGAACTGCAGACACCCTGCATGTATGTTTTGGCTTGCACGAAGGTGACGAGACGAATACGAGTGTACTGTAAGCACTCCTTGCCGTGACGTCGCAGCAGCAATCGGCCATTCTGCCCTGCAATTTCAGCGTGTGATCTTTTCGTGTTGCCTGTTCCTGTTGCCCTGCGGAAGTACTCGCGATACTGTACTCCGTACATCCTGTCTACTAGTCAGTGGCCTGGAGTTTTAGTGCAGGTGAAGCGGACAAGCAAGATCGAGGTTCGTTGCGTGGGGTGCTAGAGGTACCGACATATTACGTTTCATACCCTACAATCTTGGTGTAGATGAGAGGGGTCTCTAAAGAAGGGGAAGTATGCGAAGCAGGCAAATACGTATGCATACCTGCATGCGTCCGTGGGTGGGAGATCCGAGATCGTTGGCTACACTCCTACACGCGGACCGTGCACCCCCGTACTGGTTGCGAATGGGATCCCAGATACCGGGTTTCTATCCTTGACCATAGAAGCGACAGGCATCGCGAGGCTGACGGGGCAAGAGATGACGGGAAGAAGGGGAAGGGAGTAGCGAGATTAGGAAGTACGTCCTCGTGGCTCTCCACTTTCTAACGCCCACCGAGGAAGAGGAGGGGATGGTCTTCAATGCGAGGCTGTTAATTAGGTTAGGTCAGTGTTGATTCTGACATTGATGCGGCCTCGGGGCACTGAGCATCAAGCACGCACAGCGTAGGAAAGTTGAGATGCCGATGCTGGTCAGATGAGTCTACGGTATGGTGAAAGTCATGTAAGTGAGACTGAGTATTGCACCCGGTGGATATGTATGTAGGTAACGGGGAGCGTTTGATGTAAGCTGATACCGTTTAGTACCGCTCGCTCATCAAGACCCTGATCATATTGTCATTGCTTTTACATTCGTGGACCTCCTCGACCGTCGCATGCGCACTCACACTCACACTCACACTCACTGTCGTAAATCATACACCGGGTCAAACAACGCGCACCTCGCATCAATCGCACTGCTCTGAATCGACGTGTTGGTCACGCCATTTCCACCCAGATCCGCCACCACAGGCAATTGAGGCCAACCGGGTCCTTGGGTGGGGTTCTTCGCGAACCGCGCCCACGCACCCATCATGTAGGCGCTCAGTTTCTGCTCAAAGGGCGTCTGCTGGGCGTTGTTTCGGTAGGTGCCGAAGACGAGCTGGATCTCCGCCGAGTGGTAGACGCCCGCGCCGGGGAAGAGCTCGAGTTGTGGGATCGTGGCGTTGTAGAAGTATCTGATTAAGCGCAGCGGCAGATCGTGTTAGCAGAGGAGGGACACAGAGTGAGGATGCGTGTGTGTGAGAGAGAGATTGTGTGTGTGAGAGAGAGATTGTGTGTGTGTGTGAGAGATTGTTTGTGTGTGTGAGAGAGAGATTGTGTGTGTGAGAGAGAGATTGTGTGTGTGAGAGAGAGATTGTGTGTGTGAGAGAGAGAGAGATTGTGTAGGTGTGGCTTCACAGAGAATTCGAGACGACGGGCCAAGCACTGTCTCCAAGTGTACAGGACAGAGACGCAGCATACATACCTCCACGTCGGGATGCCCGCGCGCTTGGTATCCCTCAACTGCCGGGCCTGTGTGCACTGAAAGGAAAATTCGGTGTAAATCTTGGCGATTTGCTGCGAAACGTTGGCAATGCCGGGACTTCCGATCGGGTAGGCGTTCGTTATCTGACTGAGGTAGCTTTCCGGGGCGGTGGGGAGAGCAGCGGTGAGGTACTCGGTCAGGTTGGTATCGCCGTAGGTGAAGACGGTGCCTTCGTCGGCGTTTGTCCCTGCCAGGACGGGGACTTTGGCGATCTTGCCGGAAGCACGTGCCTCACTACGGTTGGCGACGAAGGTGTAGTTGTCGACCATGGCGGTGAATGCAAGGCCGAGGTGTTCGCTCGCGTTCTTGAGCGTCGTTGCAGGCAGGCCTCGCATGCATTTCAGCGCCGAGGCCGTCGTGTTACAGCCGACCGCGGCGGCGAGGGTGTTCCATGATCTGTGCGGATCCGCAACCAGAGCACGGTAGGTCCCTTGACCGGATTCTTCGATCGCGGCACGGAAAGGCGGTTTGGTTGCGAAGGAAGTTACCAGAGCATCGACCGAGAGTCCACCAGCGGATTCGCCGAAGATGGTCACTTTGGCCGGATCCCCACCGAAGGCTGCGATGTTGCGCTGGACCCAGGCGAGGGCGAATCGTTGGTCGAGGAAGCTGTATTGTATGTTAGTTTGGCACCGAGGCTTGTTGACTTTGCATCATGAATCATGAAGGAGTGTTCACCCTAGATTGTTGCCTCGAGCAGGCAGTTCAGGAGACCCAGGGAAGCCAAAGACGTTGGTGCGGTAGTTCACGGTCACGATGACAACGTCCTGGAACGCGGCAAAGTAAGAGCCATCGTACGCTGCCAGGGAGTTGGCCCCGAATGCTAGAGAGCCCTATTCAAAGACGTCAGTTCGTCATGGGGTACTCGAGGGAGTCGACGGTCTTACACCGTAAAACCAAACCATCACCGTCTTGTTCTTCCCGGTGGCCGGCGCATAGATGTTGACGTTCAAGCAGTCCTCACTCTCACCCGCCGGCGGAGGAGGAGTGTTGAACCATGAAATCGTAATGTCGTGTGCCGGGTAGGCGAATTCCTGGATACAAGCTGGCCCATACTTGGTGGCCTTGAACGGCGTCTTCCACGCCTGGGGAGCAGCTGGAGGAGCAAATCGCAGTGGCTTGGCCGCGAAAGGTACACCTAGATATTTGGTTATGTTCCGCGGAGCGCCCGGGATGGTGGTCGACACTCCTTGTACGACGCCGCTCTCGATGGTCACGGTTGGGGCACCATTGCTGCTTGGCGATGCCTGTGGTAGAGCTAGAACGGACGCAAAAAGGGAGACGATGGCTGACGAAACCTGGACGAACCTCATATCGCCTATGGGGAGACTAGGAAGCTGCTTGGTCTCCTACCTTCTTCATGGCCTGACTGTCCCATATATACATGATGCTGAAGAGGGGTTCGTTGGAGTAGGCAACAAGATCCCACTCACGGGCCTGTACCTTTCACTGTCGGCAATCAAGCAACGGCCAGGAAACCATTTTGTGGGGGAACGTCGAAGAGAATCCGGGGAAACCCTGTGATCGAGGTCGATCGCAGCAATAGGAGCCATGCCATGCCGACTGGATCAAGACACCGAGGACACCTCGGTCACGATGCGAGGACACGTCGTGTTCTCCCAATCCAGGTTTTCCATGCATCTCATCGATCCATGTGAGGTGGAACTAGAGCGAAATTCAAGAGGGGAAATAGGACCAGCCTTGCCAGAGAAGGAAGCTCATATTCGGCACACGTTGTATGAGCCTTTCAGCCAATTGCCGCTGTCTTCTTGAGTAACGAGCCTCGGCATCGTTCCGACGAGGTGTGATGGAGATATCACGCTTCAGCCATGTGTCGTGTTGCTCTTCAGGGTGACGGCACGGCCGACATTTGACGAGCTGGGGCTTTTCTTCTAGGCCTCATGGCCTTCAAAGCTTAGTATCACCTCATGGGCGTGACTCCGTCTTGACCCGACTGACGAACAGGATATGACTACCATTATTCGCACAAGGACCGCGAAAATCGGCGGAGACAAGCAGAGGAGTCAAGCGACGGAGAAACCAACGTCGTTCAAATTACTATATGTGGTATACCAGACAATTGCAGGCGCTGCAAATTCTACGCGAACCCCTTTCTCAGAATTACATCTATCACATTTGACCTCTCTTTCTCTCTCACACACATAATCTGTCCGTCGTACGCCGGCTCAGGCTTGCTGATTCATATGGCTGGGCAAATTCCAGTCCGCATAGTCGGCGTGAACAAAAGCGCGATCCACCGTCGGCACGCTCTCAAGGACGTACTGCAGACTCTCGCCGAGGTCATGACTGTCGCGTAGACTCATATTCTCATCAAGCACAATGTCGACTTCCACGTTGAGCTTGTCGCCTGTGTGATAGGCCTGCAGGCCCTGGATATGCCGAATGGGCTTCGCGAATCGCATGGCGAGGTATAGCAAGACGTTGCGCTGGTCGGCTGTTGCGGAGACGCCGCATAGATTCCGGACATGTTCGACGCTGGTTTTCGACCAGTTGAAGATGACGTAGCAGGAGAGGAGGAGCCCACCGAGCGCATCGAGCCACCATATCTGGAAGTAGAAACCGAGAAGGGGGAAGATGATGGAGAAAATATTGAAGACCACGTCTGTGGCGGCGTCTTGTGCGAGAGCTTGCACGGAGCTGTTCTTGACGAGCCGGCACCAGAACCAGCAGAAGCCCTTGATCCCGACGGTGCTCAGCATGATGGCGATGGCTGGAATGCCAAGTTCCACGACGCTGTGATCTGGCGAGAGAAGCCGGTTGAAACATTCCAGAGCGACTTGGAAGAACGAAGTTATCATTATGACGGAGAAGACGAGGACGCCCACGGGCTCGAGACGTCGTCGGCCGATCGGATACGCGTATTGGTCCTGTCGAGAAATGAGCTTGGTGGTGGTCCAGACGATGGCCGTGGAGAGGAAATCGAGGGCAGCGTCGACGAGGGAGGCGAGCACGGATAGAGACGATGTCAAGACAATGACGACGATCTTGCCGGCGAGTAAAATGATGTTGGCGACCAGGTTGATGAAGATGGCCACGGTGACAATGGGGTCGTTCGGCTCGACCCCGTTGTCGATGTCTTCGAGGTTGATTTCGGGCCATACCGAGTCTTCATGTTCCTCTCCTTCATCCGGCAGCAAGGGCGTCTGTTCGCTGGGAAGCTTGTACAGGTCCTTTGGTGTGCGTTTCAATCTTTGCTCGATGGGAGTTGGCGTGTCCGGCGCGCTCTCATCCATTGGCGCCACCACTGGGGTATTGGTGGCCGAGTTCTGTTCCTCGGAGATGGTGTTCAGGTATCCGTTCGACCGCGACCGCTGCTGGCTGTACTCCTGGATGAGATTGTGAGGCAAGGAAGAATCCAGCAGCTTGTCAATGTATATGTACTGCGTGATGAGGAAGTTGTTCCGCTCGTAATACTTTCTGATCGGCTTCTTCATCCGTTTGAGCTCCTCCTCGGTCTTGAAGTACTTGTGCCAGTGGTACCGCGGATTGCTCTGCCCTATCAACCGCATGCTGCGCATCTGGGGTGTCATGAGGATCTCCGGCCCGAGACTCATCCGCCGAGGATCGACTTCGGATGGAGGGAGGGTGCGTCGCCTGGGCGGCGACATGAAGTCCAGGTCATCATCATGTCCATGCTCTTCATCTTCGTTGGAGTGGTGGCTGTGGACGGAACCCCGTCTGGTTGTGGGCCGACGCGGCAGAGTGAAGAGGGACGCGCTCGAGCGGCTCTGGATCAGCGTGGGCAGGCGTTGTCCGCGCGTCGACAGCGTGCTGGGCTCTTCGTTGAGCGGAATGAAGCTCGACAGGCCACCCAGCTGATAATGAGGCCGTCGGGCAGAACTGGCCACGTCCATGTTTGCGGAGGAGAAATACTACGCAGCGGGCGTACGGCGGGATGTGTCGGGCTTGCGACGGAGGATCTGGCGACGCCGACAAACTCAACCGAACCTGTCGAGATGCATAGATGAGGAGCTGAGAGCTGAGACAGGACAGAAGGAGAATACCAAGACTCCCGGAGCAAGCAAGTTGGGAAGTACTCAAGAAAATTATCCCCCACAGCCACCAGCAGCGCATCCCAAATGACGCACGTTCTCCAATTTACCACGACGACTAGGACCGACTGTGTGATAGCGCCGCATGCGAATCCCTCTAGTTGGTTAGAGGTGTACCTACAGGTAGGTAGTCGAGGTTATGGAATGCTCTAGGCAAGAGGCTAGGCTGCTAATAGGCGCGCCCAACGGACTCTATTACAAGCATTCATGCGAAGTACGGAGTACAGTATTGTTTGGCCTATTTTGCTCTTCACGTACCTACCGACCTGTAGATACCTAGTTGCTCATTCTACAACGACACCCCGTTCATCTGAATCCGAGAAATCGAGCCATTCGACTTTCGTTAGCAAGCGCAGGCAGTAAAAGCAGCATTCTTCTGGACATTGCGGAATGCCAACATGCATCTCACCGTCGCTGAAGCTACTGTACCCACAGCCGAGACTTCGTCCCTGACACGAAAAAGCAGAAATAAAGCCAAGGTCCTCTTTGAGCAACGACGGGCTAGAAGATCGCATGAGCCTCTACAGGTAACTCATACACCGAGGACGGTACCAAAGACCGAATGCGAGCGCCACCGTTCCAGGCGCCACGCTTCACAAGGAAATTATGCTCACATAACAGCCAGCGCTGACGGACTCTTCTTTTCTGATATTCCCTATCGATGTCAGCAGCAGCCGCCAACAACCGCTCATCCAGCAATGTCCTGCGTTGCTCTCGCTGTTCCGTCCTACAAAGTCCCACGATCAACTTCACAAGCCTCGTCCATCCATCAATCTTCACGGCCCATTCATTTCCACAACGGTACCATCCTCGGGCTTTGCCTACAGAAACAGCACATCTCACCGTTTCACGTTCATATCCCTGACCATCCACCAGGAAGCGACTTTCGTCCGTAGCTGAGCGGAAGTCATCAAAAATAGATCAACCGCTTCCGTCCTTCGCTTTCGCGAGACCATTGATGATCAGCCTGTTCTCGCTGGTGACCGAACAGGGAAGTTCGCAGGGCTTGTTGGCTGCGAGTAGCTTCTGAATCTAAGAGGAGCATGAGACTGGGAAGACGAGTGGATGTGGAAGATTCGCGGATAGGAGGTGCAAGTAAACCTCTCATGCAGGAGACGCTGACGAGCCCAAGACGTCGAGGCAATGAGCCACCTGTCGCGATCATTACGTTTATCCAAGTACTCCGTAACGGCGACCTTTTCGCGATGCCAGCTATGTTCCACCAACTCCTACAGCCATCACTTGCCGAAGCCGGCGAAGGTGGCAGAGAATCGCGACACGCTCTGTTGGCCGGTGAGGTTGTCAGGTTCTCACATACTCGGTAGGTCCAATGCGTGTCTATCACGTGGAGTCTCAGACCACTTGAGGAAACGGTAGCTCGTATCAGCTCCATTATTCATTAATGTTAGATAGTCTAACTTCCAATCACGTACGAGTAGGTGCATCTAACAACAAGCTGTCTCGCCGGTGCTGCTTGTGCCGGTAACCATCTGGAGATCCAGCAGACTATGTCCATGATGCTCTTTTTTCTCCCAGGCGCTTGCATTCATTCTATCGTAAATCTTTAGAGCAGCGGGTGTTCATAAACGCCGTCTATCGCATTGCGTATGCCCATGATATCCTGAGGTCAGCAGATATCATCCGCATGAAATCCAAATTATATGCACAGCAGGTACAGGGCTGTGGATACTGCCGCGCCAAAAGTCGTCAAAATCATCGTCGAGAGGCGGAAGACACCTCCACTAGTGGCGCTGGCCGTCGCACTGCTCCGTGTGCTTGTCGCTGCGTTTGATTGAGTTGAGCTGTCCCCTGACCCGGACGACGACCCGGATGACGAGGTACCCGACGTACTGGTGGGAGCCGGTTGACTTGTGCCAACAGGTGTAGTGGCTGGCCGCGCATCAGGAGTGCTGGCGGCGAGAGCTGAGCAGGCACTTGGGTTGGCTTGAAGCTGGCCAATGGGTGAGCCAATGTTGGCGATCACAGCCTGTGAGTCCCGAACAACAACACTGACGCTGCCGTCGTTGCCAATCCTGACCGTGGAGATAGTATCGTTGACGAGGGTCGGTGTGCCGTCTCCGCTTTCCTCGTAGCTGACACCGTTCCACGTGGTTCCGTGCTTCGCGTCGGCACCGTCATTGGTCAAATAGTGCAAGTACAGGTCTTGTCCTGCGAATTGTGACGGTAGCGACAAATCCCAGGTCAAGCTGGGCTTGTTGGCCATTGACACATTGGCAGGATTGGAATTGATCAGCACGATGGAGGCGAGGGTTCCAGCTTGGTAGACCGAGTATGCAGCAATCCGTCCGCCATACGCAGCAGGAGGGTTGGAAACGACGTACCCACCGACTTGGGCCTGGCACGTGGGTCCGATCAATTGATCGAATGCGGCAAAGGCATAGTAATTGGGTCGCACGAAGGGCTGGTTCCCATAGTACTCGATTGGCTGCCACGCACTAGCGTTGCTATTGTCGGTCATGTGCATCTGGACTGAAGTGATGTTGAGGGTAGCCGCATAGAGGAAGAAATTGAGAGACCACAGGGCCGCACCGAAAATGTCGGTAACATCAGCCAGCCCGATGGGACCCACAACCCCCATCTCCCGTAGAGCATATGGGTATCCCGTCGCTTCTGCTTGTTGGATCTGTGAAACCCAAGCCGCAAATTGATCGTTGGTCGTGGATAAGGTCATGAAGGAATACGCTGTTATCGGGTACGTCGACACTCCAATGTAGTAATAGTAGTCGTGCTGGTTCCAGCTCGAGATGTAGGGGTCTGTGGACCCATTCGCCTTGACAGTAATGCCGAACTCTTCGAGATCCTGGATTTGGAAAGACGTGCCAATAGTGGAAGCCGTTGCGCCGGGCTCGAAAAAGTTGCTTGGCAGGTTGTTGGGCTTGAGGACTTGTTGGTACACGGCGTCGGCCCTGTCCAACCATTCTTGTGTGTAGACCTGACCACCCCACGACCCTGTTCGGAATCCGTTTTGGAGGTACAGATCGGGCTCGTTGCCGATCTCAAACGAGACCAGATTGACGTCGGACAGCCGGTTCACGGCCTGGGTCGCCATGGTGGTGATCTGCTCGATATAGTCCGACTCGGAGTATGCCAGGTTCAGTCCAAACGTGATGGGAGTGTTACTCGGAAAGCGATTGATCACCTCGAAATACCTGGGGCCAATGATCATCGAATCCGTGGCAAAGGCTCCCTGCCCAACTGCGTCGGGGTTTGGCTCCCAGCGATAGTCATCTTGCGAATCTTGGTAGATGAAGTAGTCTTGGGTGTTTCCTCCAATGCGCAGATGTGGCGGCGTCCCCGTGTAGTTCGCCAGATTCGCGAGGAGGTTCTTCGTGAGCTGGTTTTCCTCGCTTCCGCCCGTGAAGGAGTACAGGTTGGAGGATTCGATGCCGAAGCCGGCAAACGAGGGACTGATGACGCTCGACGCGCCCGAGGTCGGTTGAGCCGAAATCGCAAGAGAAACAGTGTTCTGCGCTATAGCGAAGGTCGAGAAGAGAGCGCCCACGAGTGGCAGAGAACGAGAAGACATTGCTCAACGAGGGTATAGTATATGTTATAAGTCTCACGCAGCAGGCCAACGCCAAGCTCGCTCGACCTTTTAACGTCAGACAACGCCAGCAACCGCACAACGACAGACGAATCTCGAGGACAACCAGATCTATGTGAGGGAGGGAGGCTCGACCGACAGAAAAGCAAAACCGCAGCAGCTACGAGGTACAAAGACGCCGCGGCGATCTCAAAAGTTGGCAGCCGCGCGCCGCCAATACGGACTCACAGATCTCGGAGACAGCAGCTCGCTGCTGGTTGGCGGGAGACGGTGGGAGTGACAGCAGTGGCAGTTCGCAGTTCGCAGCTCAAGATTTGGCATTCCCCACGGCCGCGCAATAACGCTGTATAACGGGCAAATTGTGGGTGGCTGGGCGTTGCATGTCGTCATGGCGCACATAATTGCCATCAAGACGGCACGATTACCCATGCGTGCCATGGCAAAGAGGTTTAGCTCTCGACTAGCAGAGACAGAGAGCGGACGAAGAGATTGTGTTCCTCCAACCACGTCTCGTGCCCTGCCGGCTAGCATGAATCATCCCCGGCAGGTGAGCCACTTCTCATCCACAGCCCAAGTCCGATGATGGTGACGATGTCCACCGGGGGAAGAAAAGTGGATGGGTGGGAGATGAGGCTCAGATGAAGGAGATGGTACGAGGTACTCGTACTCGGAAGAATTGAGAGACAAGTTGACAAACACAACGGAGCGCATGGACCTCGGCTTGAAGCTGCTTATGGTGATGCGGTCGTCACTTGCATTGCAGAGATGGCGGCGGATGTGATGACTGCTATTTCCATCCTCAACGCGGGGTGAGAATGCCGCCACGACAGCTGGTCGGCTCGGACGCCTAGCTTCTGCCACGCGCCTCCCAGACCTTCCAAGCTCTCGGCTTCGATAGTACTATACACAGCGAGGACAAGGGCGCAGCCGCTATGGGGACTACTGGTAGCTCCAGGTCATGAGGTACGATCCAAACCAGCAGCGACGCCCGTGGCTGAGGCTCTTACTGTTCTCGCCTTGTTCCTGGCGGCTGTCCTCGGATGCCAAATCCGCTTCAGCCAATGGACTCAGAGCTCACACCTCCCTCAGATCGTTGTCCGGTCAGCTCCCAGGTCAACACTTCGGACCGTGCGGAGGGGGTCTGCAGCCGACCATTACGCGGTATTCGAAACAGCTTCATGAGCATCCACTGGGTGAAGCAGTCTTCTGCTCTCGAAACAGGGCTTGCGCGGCTCCCTGCCTAATCTCTAGGGTCCCCTGCACGACGCAGTCAGGCGGCAAGACCGTCTTACAGCAGAACGAGAAGAACGAGAAGATAGATGGAAGGGATATTATCCATTAGATACACTAGCTGATAAGGAAAGGGCCAACACTGTGACCGTTTACTTCCCTTCCAGAGGGGTGCTCGTCATCATGGGGCTCATTAATGTCCTCAAGTAATGTACAAAGACCGGTGGTCGTCCCCAAAAGGTGACTGACCAGGCAAACGAGAGCTGCCGTTCCTCCGCAAGCGAATGTAGAAAACTGTGGGTATCGACTGGTGGTACAAGCATGCAAGATGGTTCTGTTGATACATGTGCTGATAAAAGGACCATGGAGAGAGCCAATCCACTGTACTGGGCGAGGCGTGGATGAGAGCGTCTCACACGTGTAAGTTCTGAGGGTAGGGCTGAATGATCGGGCCGCAAAGGGTGTCCGGATTAGTGCGGTGGGATTGTAGTGGACATATGTCGTGTTGATTAGGGGTGTTCAGAGACCAAGAGAGAGTCGTATCTGCGAGGAAGCTAGGCACCTCGGGCTGGAGTGCTGGGGAGCTCTCCTGGATGTGGGCTCACAGGCGACGGTGTTCCTGCAAGAGTGTTGTGCTTGAGAAGCGGAGGTGCCAGCGCATCGATTCGTGCATAACCTCAGGTTTCATGCACGAATGGATCCTTCGTGCCAAGCCCCTGCTACTTTCCATTGTTTGTAAGGTGTTTGCTGCAAACCTCGGGCTGTTGAAAGGTGGAGAAATGCCAGCTGTATTGCATTAGGCAGAAGCAAGGTGTCATGTGGCCTCGATACATCGGAAGAGTGCAGACTCTAGTGAGTGGGTGTTGAACAGCCATGGGATGAGACCGGAACCGACGACGGGACTTCTCGAACGGTATGGTAGTATGGAGACAGGCCGTTCTATGCGGCGTGTCTCTTGGGCAGAGCCGGTAGAGGTCGATTGGGAGGAGGACCCGGGCAGGGAGGATATTTGGAACCGGCAGGCATTGTGATATTTGAGTGTCGGCGAGGACAGATCAGGTGCTGGTCAGGTGTATGAGAAGGGCTCTGGTACTCGTAGGTGCGTCGTATATGTCCTGATGCGTGAGTCGAACGACTGGTGGGATGGGATGGTTGGTGTCTGGAAGCCTGCCTGCCTGCTGCGGAGGGGGACCGAGCCAGATATTTATTTTCTGATACAGGCAGCCTCGCCCCGGTGCGACCGAAAAATTGTTCCAGAAATGGTGACGCCGGCCACAGTCATCCGTACCTCGTACTGATTGACTTCCAGGCTGCCCTGCGCGGTGGATCCCGCTTCGTGGCTGCCGGTGGTGCCATGTTCTCATCCTTCCATGTTTGACACGCAAGATTTCAGGAGACGCCCCCTTCGTGCCCCTGGCATGGACCCCCCTGAACGGGACTAGTGCCTCATAGCTTCTCGAGTCGCCGACTAGGCTCCCGCGCTAAAACCCTCAGGCGCGCAAACTGACAAAGACTTGGTCCCAGCTGACCGGGACAGCCTGGGGTCGCTCGGGCGCGGCTCGCAAGGAGGAGATTATCGATGTCACCGCAATCATCAGCAGGTTCGGGAGACCCATCGTCTCCTTTGTCTACGCGGCGGAGCCACTTCGGTGACGATACTCCTATTGCACAACTGGAGCTTCACTGAGCCAGTTCCACTCAAAAAGCTATACATCCACAGGGCGGTGAGCAAGATAGACGTGCCCAAACTTTCGAGAGACTGTCACTCACTCGCTTGGCACCCCGTAACTCTGTGCCGAAACAAGGAATGGTTCTACCGCTATGGGAACCCAATAGAGATCGGCTTCAGCACTGAGAGTGACAGTGACAGTATTCAGCCTGCAGGACGCCGTTAATCCCGAGCCAGACGAGCGACGACCGACTCTCCGGCTGCATGTCGTCGGAAACGTCGCACAGAGGTTCCTGGTCTCGTTCTACTTCCGTCCGGTTTCACACTGCCGGAGCCGCATCCATTGGTAGCCAGAGTAAACGTGGCCTGGAAAGCTGTCATGGTGGTGTGTTGCCCACCAATGATAAATGCCGTCCGTGATAATTCGTGGACCGCTATTCTAAGAATCTGGGTACTTGTGGAAGTATTGTTGGTAAGCTGTTGGCCTCGTGATCGGGGTCAAGCTTGCAATCGTCGTCGCCAGTGTCCCGCCATACCGCTTTGTGCCTGTCAGATGAACTGCAATTGGCGCATTCAGCTCTCCAGCAACCGGAGCCCTTTTTTGGAACGATGGCAAACGCGGGCTTGCTCGGATGAGTAGAACGAACCCACTGGGCTGATTCGTCGGACAAACAGAGTTCGTGTTGAGTTTCTCTCAGACTTTCGGTTCCAGCTCCGATGCTATACTGAGGGGACCGATTCCAGACGCCGCTGATTCGTGCTCACCGGCTGCTTTCTCAGGTACTGCCTGTTCCCAAGACCTCGCAGTCCTTGAAGGAGGGGTTCTTCGGATGTTGTGATCGCTGATGTCTTTTTGCTCTTCGCTCGCTTAGTTCATGTCACGCGGAGGCACTGTTTCAGGTGGTGGCCAAGCGCAGCGCTTGGATTGGGCATTACTACATAGGTACCGGCTCACCGGTCGACAAGGCCAAGCGAACGAGTCACCAAAGTGACCTGGCCGGGGACACAGGCAAACATCGTTCGTCGATGATGGATGTGCAACCTTGACAGGCACCGTTATTCGCAGAACCACGGCAACAATGGTGGATTATGCAGTCA
This sequence comes from Cladophialophora carrionii CBS 160.54, assembly GCF_000365165.1. NCBI lineage: Eukaryota > Fungi > Ascomycota > Eurotiomycetes > Chaetothyriales > Herpotrichiellaceae > Cladophialophora > Cladophialophora carrionii. The sequence continues at coordinate 4,068,645 of NW_008481816.1, read as the reverse complement.
TAAGCAATCCACTTCCTGTAACGGTTGTTTCAAGGGGAAGTCTGGTGTTCGGATCAGTTGCGGCTCAAGCCCTGATCTTCCAGGCCCCCGTCGGATGGCTGGATGGTGGTCAGCTTCGGGTTCCTGAAGATCCTCTTCAGCGTGCCCCTGGATCACCATGATCTGTTCGCCACCCCCCAACTGTTACTGACTCGAATACGGGTACCATCGCTGAAGCAGGAAACTTCTGAATGGTGTGTTTCAGATTTGCTCCTGAACGACAATTTACGCACGCACTCGGCTGTGATTGTCCTTTCCGCTGCAAACGAGAAAAAGTCTTTTCAGGCGCTTGCGCGTCTGATGTCACGATGGGCGGCGATACGCAACGGCTCTCGTCACACTTCACCGACTGCGGCGGTAATCATTGAGCATACATCGCGCCGGTCGGTCACCGTCCCAGCCAGGTGGACTACCTCGTACTCTCTGAATAGCGACTCGCAGTTCTCCTGTGTGCCGCTTGGCCCTCGTTCTCGCTCTGACACCCTACCTTGCAGGACGCACGTTGCCAAGTCAGCTGAAAAATCAATTGTGGCTTCCTGCCGGACATTCCGACTGTTCTAAAGTTGGAAGGCCATTTGATGCTTGTGGTGGCTGCCACTCGCTAGTCTAAAGTATCTCCTCGGTTGGCCGAATGCCTCATTTCTCGAATTCTGATCAGGTTCCATGCACTTGCCGTTTCGCAACTAGCTCTGTGCAATTTGGAGATTGAATCAAACAAACGCATGGACCAGAGCAGGTTCAGGGTGAGGCCAGGAATTCATGCCGCAGCTTTGACGCACTCGTCGTGTAACAGTGCCCTTCGGACCTCCATGCCTCGAAATTAGCTTAGCAAGCAGTTCCTGGCGAGAAGCGGGAACCAGAATACTGTGTGGACATGGGACTAGATTATGAGAGACTCTCGCTGACTCATGGTGACGGAGTATCTGACTGCATTCAAAGTGGCCCGCCGCACATAAGACGCTTCCAATAAAAGTAGCTCACTGATACTGCAGTGTCGCAGCGAAGCTGTTCCGGAAGATGAGGGCGGCATTGAGTTCTCGTCCAGTGACACTTGCGCTTCCGGCGCAGCCATCGCATTGGGAAGCTCTGCACAGCCCCGATCTGGAAAGAGGTAATCCAACGCTACACAGTCATTCTGCATGATGTTATGAACTGACTCTCGCCTGGCCGTATACTTCGACTGCTTCACCATCTCCTTGAGACCTGATGGGAGGGTGGAACCGGCGTCGCCGCAGAAGAGAATGGCTCATGGCTGGCCCCGTACTCCGTACCTCCATGCATTATGCAGGGTCCGAGCCGACAGGGAAAGGGGGGCCAGCCACAACCACGTGGAAATTGCGCGAACAGACGCCACAAAATGCACTGTCTGTCCAATTTCGTCCACACTTGGCACTGCTTCATGCAAGTCATGTTGTTCTCGAACCGAGATGGGGCATGTTACACATAAGCCCACTTGAGAAAGGTTGTTCTCGTAGCGGGCAGCCCGCAAGCATAATGTGGTACTTCGTATCATTTCGCCAGCCAGCGAGTCGTCTGGTGGTGAAGCAAGCGTCAAGGGCAAGGCCTAGGCCTTGATTTCTGGGCCATGTTGCTGCCCTACACGATGAGTGTCAGATGTGGTCTCTGAAATTCTCCATGACACAGCTTGGCTTCGCTGCAATGTCGCACCCGAGAAATTGCTCATGGCAGCGCTGTCTGTGCGAGTGAAATCACAAGTCACCGTCGTTTTGCTCCTGCGTTGATTGAATCCAATCTTGCATGAGTGCCTGCGAATTGCCTTGGAGTCCTGACTGTTTCTTGCTAGCGGGGCCTTTGCGTTCAACGAAGAGGCACAATACTCGACCCCAGATACTAAAACCCTCATATGTGGTGTCGAACCCGAGCGTTTTCTTGTCGTCCTGCTCGTCCAAATCAAGACCGCTCCCTGCGACCGGCGCGCCGTCATTGCTGTCTGGGTCTCCCACCGCAGGTATAGTTCCCAAGTCGACGCCTTCGTCCTCATCCTCGTCTCGAATTGTGACTGCGCCGGTCATCTTGTTACCGTTGTTGCTCTTTATGGGAGCCTTTTCTCTGAAGGTCTTATTCTTAATGATCAGGGAATGGCGGGTGTTGATCTCAGTGAGGAAGATGGAAACTTCGAAATCATCTGGAGGCATCTGTTAGCGAGGACCCAAAACAGCCATCGGACAGAGAGGGCTCGCCTTGTTTTACCACATCTTTGATACTCTTCTTCTTCTTGCCCTTGCTCTTTGCCCGTTCAGTTTCCTCCCTCAGCTTTGGTAGCACGTAGGGTTTCACTGCTTCGAAGATTCTCGGGAGCGCAGGGTTGCTCTCGTTCAAGAGCCAGCGCGGCTCGTCAGCTGGATTCTCCAGGAATATCCGGCACTCAAGGACAGAGTACTTGCTGATTCGCAAATATCGTCGTATTGGCGCCATCACCCAAGTTCAATGGCGCACACTCTCGGTCACGAACACATGTGCACGGCAGGATCGCGAAGCGCGTCATTACTGCCAAGAGATTAGATAAGCGGCAGATTCACCAACTTCGCAGCTACTTTGCAATTTAGGTGTCCGACGCCCTCATACGCACAAAAATACCGAGTCGAGATTGAGAGACGCGATGTTTGCGGAATTGCCGATTCGCCACGTTTCCTCGAAAGTCGGCATATTCCTTTCTCGGTCGGACGCGAGTTAGAGGAAGGACCGCCGCTTGCGGAATCTGGAGGGAGAAGCACTCTGAGTTCATCTGGACTTGTGACGCATGTCTACCCACAGATCTCGAGTTGGACCCAGTAGCTTTTCTACCACGCTTGGTCTCAACGCCAGGCAAACTTCCAAAAGCATCGCTATCTGGCTCACGAGCCCTCCAATGGCAAGATGGCCCCACTGGACTGGAAGGAGCCGTGATGCAGCATTACGTCCTGTTCGGCAGCACTGAATGCATCGCACTCTTACGCTATGAGCAGATCGTGCTTTTGATGGCAGTGGGAACAGACCTCTGCAATCCGCAGCCCGTTTTCTGTGTTCGTCATGCTGTGACGAAGGAAATGGACCCGGTAGGTCATCATTCTATCTGGCGTGAACTGGATCATACCATCCAGCATCTCATTCCACGTCATCGTGCTGAAACTCTCGGCCTCGCCGTGATGGTGTCTCGGGCTCACATCTCTGGGAAGTTTCATCTCATAAACTTTTTGGCAGTGGTGCTGACATCGCTTCCTCCATCGTTGGTGACTGACAGCTGGCAGGTGACAGCGCCGAGGCCGCATGTGTGTATGGGTGTAATCTTCCTGGATGACCGTCCCTTCGATGACTTCGCGCCGCATTCCGTCATTCCAAACTCTGTGGTCCGCACATCACCCGACACTGAGCTGTCAGGCAAGTCCGCGAGCGTGGGTCTGGTCCACGAACGTCTCTGAACCTAATCGCTGTTGCCGGTCGGTGGCTGGCAGCTACAAGGTCTCTGTTGACATATATGTCGTCATATGCAAACCATAGCTGACAGCACCGAAAAGATCGACACCACATCCATCCGTGCCCATGACGCAGTCCCGACAGGGGCGTACAGAGGGAAGTCATCTACGAAGTGGTTGTGGACGAACGAGTCCGCGCTGGCAGGTTGACCGTGGCGGCCGTCTCCTGAATAACCCACGCCCACTTCAGAGGTTTCCTTGTCCTGCTCGAGTGTCTGCTGCTGAGGGTCGATCTGCCTAGCCAGAAGCCCGGCCATATCCTCAACGAAGTCGATATGAAAATAATCCAATGGTCGGGCAACGCCAGCCACGGTGAAATAGTGAAAGTCATGGGTGCCTGGATCAATGCCGGTCGAGTCAATATCTGGGCCTCTTAGCATATTAGGAACTCTTCCTCGTCATCCGCCTCGTGAGTCCCTTCGATCAATGATTCCGATGGCAGAGAAGGCGAGGATGTTGCGTGCCGTTATGCAAGAGATGTCGGTGCAGAACTTGATCGAACTTCAAGCGGAGGAGATAGGACGTTTTTACTATCGCACATTACCAACACTGGAAGACGCATGCACGAAGCGTTCTCTATTGCCACTGCAAAGTTCTTAGCCAATCTCCAAACACTCATGCTATTCTCCCACCAGTTGTTTGCGTCGGGTGCCTGCTCGCTGGCCAGTGAGTTTCAGTCTCCAGTATCGTTACAACAAAGCGATATGTGCGTAGGGCAGCTTGGCGCCACTTGGTCGTCGTGGTGGGCATCACCGGCCACCAAGAGTAGCAACATGATTGGCCTGGCCATCACATCGCGCTAATCGCCATTGTTATATAGGAACGTCAGGCTTCATCCTTCTCTTAGCGTGAAAGCATTGAAGCGGGTGTCCAGCCTGCTGCGTCTCGATGGGCAGCAATATCGATCGAATGCTGATTTTCTTTCTTGCCAACAGCGACAGGCGCGACGAAAATCCTCGTTCCTGTCTGCATTGTAGTGGAAGACTTCTGACGCATTTCCCCCTGAAAGAAGCATCTTGCTAACATGCCTTCAGAAGACCAATTGGACAAGCTGACGTAGTATGCTGGTCGTCGTCACCATCCAGTCAGCTGCATCAATGGCCGTAACAGCCAGACTCACATCCTTGGTGGTTGGTACTAGAAGCTCCTGAGATATTCGTCCACTTGAATAGAATCGGTGACATGCCGTCAAGAAGTGTTGACAATAGGGTTCCTGATAGTCTGGTCGTTGCCGCCAGCATCGACTGCAGTAAAACGTGTGATGGCCAGCTACTCGGCTCCCACCACCACCACCACCACCACCACCAGCACCACCGCCATCTCCTTTGTAAAAGCGACATGGCCATCGTCGTCCCCATCGCAGCGGCCGAGACGCCTTCCTGGAAGGGCAGCAAGGAACAGAAAGCGAGCCCTCCGATGCCGAGTCGAGACAAATCATATTACCGTTCTGGATGCATATCGTTGGCCTCAGGTATTCGCTGTTCGACGTCCATACGCTCGACAGCGATGAACTTGCCCAGCGAGCCTCAACGGTCCTCCACGGCGATGGCCACAACTTCACACTGTCGTCTTCCCTCTCGATCTGTTTCCATCTCGTTGTCCAGTATGCTCGGGAGCAGTGCCGCCCTCTTCAGGCACTCTCAGCATGGCATCTTCCTCAACCAAGACCCCGAACTTCTCTCGTCCTCTGGAGGCCACCACAGAGACGCCCCCAGCACCAGTGCCCAAGGAGATGCACACCACACAAAGTAAGTGTCTTGTGTTTGGCAAACAAAAGAGGACACAGCCTCACTTTTGTCACCAGAAAACAGGAATGAATGAGCAACTTCACCTTCACCTCACCTTCACCAGCACCAAAAGCCGCTAGTGACACCGCCCTTCTTCCCTCGCAACAAAGTGAAGCAGCTGCGTTCTCTGACCAGAGGCGAGAGAAATCTGCGCCCACACCTGAACCGAAACTTGAACCTCAAAGATCTTTGACTCGTTTATGGTACCCACGAGCTCCTCTTCATCTTTTGAAACCCTCGCAAACCATGGACTCACAGCACCCAGCAACGACATCGGCGCCATGGACAAGCCCATCATGGAATTCCGCCCTGAACTCTGGCCTGTCCTAGACAGAAACCGACCGATCCTGAACATTGACCTCTTCTGGCCGATCAAAGCTGAAGACATGGACGACACCGAAGTACAGAACAGCGACGGCGACCAGAAGGGCAACTTCCCATTCAGAGACCTCAAGCGTCTTGTCTCGTTCCGCAACCTCCACGTCCTCCACCTCAGTGGCATGATGAGATCCTACCAGCCGATCATCTGGGAAGCCTGCTTTGTCAATTCGAACCTCACCAAACTCACACTCGAAATGGCGCCAGAACCAGAAATCAACGACGGTGAGGCTTTGCTTCCATCCCCTCTTCTGCCATTGCGAGTTTGTTTGTTTGTTTCTCTGCTATTCTTTGTACAAATCAAACTAACAATGCCATCTCTTCTCGCCGCCGCAGTCTTTAAGGCGCAATACAAGAAGATCGACAGCAACTGGGCATATGACGGCTCGAAACCCTGCTACACCGAACCGACCGAATACCTGGGCGGCTCTGAAGGTTCAGGCGAACTGCACCCGCAATTCGGTAGCGGCGAGTATCTCGACCGCACCGCCATGAAGCAAGCACAAGCCGCGGCGGTGAAGGAGGAACTTCCAGCCGCGAACAAGCGCCATCTGCCCATTCAGACTCTGACGCTCAGCAACTTCGCCGTCGATGCCGGTCCCTTCGTTAGTTGCTCACCCATCCACACCCACACACACACACACACTCACTCACTCACTCACTCACTCACTCACTTCTCCACCTGATTTCGGCTTCAGCTTCGGCTTCGGCTTCGGACTGACTTGTGCTCCCGCAGTTCCGCTGGTTCGACCCAGAGCGCCTCAGGGAGGTCATCTTCAAGGGCACCTGTTGGGACGCAGGTTTCTACCTGCCCAACGAGATGCGTCGCGTGGTGACGGCGAGGGGGCGTCCAAAGCCCAAGCCGGTAGTTGCCAGGGTCATCCAGCCCGGCGAGCTCAAGGTGGTGACACTGAGCAAGGGCAAGGTGGTGAAGAGGGAGGACTGGGGATGGGGAGAACCACCTCCCTGATCCTGAGGCTGGTGTTGGTGTTGGCGGCAAGGGCCTAAAGTCAAAGGTCAGCCAGATGCTGGGGGTGGGCAAGAAGGCCACTAAGGAGTAGAAGGGTTTGGTGGTCGTTGTTGTCGTTGTCGTTGGCGGTGTCGGTGTCGGTGTCGGCGGTGTCGATGCCCCGGCCGGCGTCGTTTCGACGTCGTCAGAGCACAGCGCGTGGAGAGAGCGCGAGCCGCAGGGCTCAAAAATGACAAATCACACAATTGAAAACGAGCACCCTCTATTCTGTTGACATGACTTCAGCTCCAATGAAAACGACCTTCTCAATGAGACCGATTATCTTACAATGATGAGACGACCACTTCCGCACACCCACCGTGTCCACTATGCCTTGGCGACGGCCACATCCGTGTAACCCCGTCATGCCGTATCAATGACCTCCCGGCCGCGCTCAGTACTTCTGATATCCCCTTCCACTGGGATACCCATACCCCATCTGGTTCGGATTCCTACCTCCTCCCATCATGGGACTCCCCTGACCCTGGAAACCCGCGCCCACATTCCCCATCATCGGGCTCACCGGGCTGAAATGCTCGACACTGGCACCCATCATTTTCTGCTCGTTCCTCATTCGGTTCATGTCTGCTCTATAGGCCATCACCTCGCCTTGCATCTTCTCATACTTGGCATCTTCAATGAGTCTCTCGTGCTTGCCTGCGCGGCGTTGGCGCACGCAGCAGAATGCAAAGACCAAGATCGCAAGGCCGATGACGCCGCAGACAACGCCGATGATGATGTACTTTGTGGTCTGAGGGAGGCCGTTCCATTTCTGGGAGACCGTCTGGGAGGATGAGGCGGAGTTGTTGCCGTCGAGGGAAATGGGTTTAGTCTCGCTGTAGGAAGGTCAGCGTATGTAAAATGGAAAGGGGCGGAAAATGCTTACTTGAGGATCTTGATGCTCTGCCAGCTGCCCGAGGTATCACCATACACGTATTGAGTTCCTCGGCTAGCATCTGAGACACGGACGGACTTGACGGCCATGGTGAAGGGGACGTCGTCGTAGTTTGTCTCACCACCAGCCCAGTCGATTGTGCCCTGCGGCTGTTTCGGGTCACCACCGGCCCAGATACCGAGCCTGACGTCGCAGGGAGTCTGGGGGAATTTGAGACCATTGTTGGCGTCCTCGTATTTCAACGTGCGGATGATGTTTCCGTCAATGATCCAGTCCAGCTTTTCGGGTGACCAGTCCAGTGTATAGTTGTGCCATGTGTTTTGAGGATCCTCGATAGGATACCAGATGGCGTTGCCGTAATCTGTCTGGTTGCCCTTGCTGAAGAAGTTTGTTTCGACGTATGAATTGTTCCCTCCAATGAATTCCCAGTCCACCTCATCCAGATCCATTGACTGCAAGACCATCGAGCTGACAATACCCTGCCCTGCTGCTGGCTTCATGATGATCTCGACTTGGCCGAAGAAGATGAAGAAGTTGCTCTGGACTGTGGGTGATTGGCCTTGTTGAGCGATCGTGAATTCCGCGCCATCGTCTCCGTAATTGATCGGTCTAGCGGTGACGTTCCATACTTTCTCAGACATGGTGTTCTGGGTGAAATCGATGGTGTAATTGGCGACCCCGAGCGCGGTGTTGGGTGGGCAATCCGTCTTCTCCAAGGGATTGCATGAGGTGAAGGTCTGGCCATAGGCCGTGGCGAGGAGCGACAGCAGGGCAACGGATGTCGCCTTGAAGGAATACATGGTGGTAAGCGGATCTACGTCCCTCAATGTACTCGATGGTGAGATCTAAGTCAAGTGATAGACGATTTCTGTTTCTTGCTGCAGATGCGCCTGAAAGCGACTCCAGGTCCTTCCAGTGATGGCCGTGCGTTGCAGTGAATGTCGGGGCGCTTGGACGCTTTGCAATTGTTTTGCTAAATACAAGAGAGAATGAGCGTGGATTGCGTCGCAGCACAGCGCGACAAGCAGTTGAAATGAGAGACAGCGAGGCAGAAGGAGCGGCTACGGGCGACACGACGGTGTGCTCATCGAGAGGGAGGTCAAGGACAGGACACGAGATGCTTCATGAGTATCTCAGCAAGCTGTTTGAGAGCTCTCGCCAAGGGGTGATTGGCGTGGATCATGAAACGCGTCCTCGGCCAAATCGGTGTTTGATTTCGAAAAGGGGCACGCCAAGGCGCAAGTCCGCCAATCAGAGAGAGGGTGTCGGCCGCGCCTGCCTTGTCTTGTCCAACCGTTCCTGCCCCATCCCCAGCCGCCGTTTAAGCCAGAAGGGCCCTTGTGGTCGGCCTCGGCAGCTTCATGACGGTGGCGTCTGCAAACTTGTGCACACTGATACTACGAGTGAATTACCCCGTAGAGACCCGGCTTCTTCTTGACAGGAATGCTGGATAGAATGCACTCCTTTCAACACGTGACCGCGCTTGGAGTTGGGCAATACTCGTACCCGGCGAGCCAAGATCAGCATCGTACGAGATGACCAGATCGACAAGGAGCAATTTGCCAGCTGCTGTTCCACGCCTATCACCATGAAAATCGATGTCACCAATGTGGCTGTGCATCCAATACCCCGTCAGGCATGCCGAGTCCCAACGAGCCCCCATATTTGCACTTTGGTCAAAGGAGTACGAAGCACGGAGTATCGTCAAGATACTGACCAGATCCATGGATTTCGAATGACTTATACAATATCCATTGTCAAAGCTCTGCACGGCGATAGCTGTTGAAGGTACTCGGCGCTGGTAGTAAATCTAATTCCAAAGCAGCTACTCTTCGGAAGAACAAGCAACCGGTGCTTGAATTGAACGTCGTACTCACAAGATCACGTCTCCCGAGCAGAACAACGCAAAGCTAAGGAAGCTGCGTCTGCGGAAGCACAGCAGGCGAACGATGGTAGCGTTTGACTCAAGAGTCGTCGATGCAGCTGGCCATCTGTTTCGCATGGATAATGATCTTGGACACGGCTGGTGGTCCTCGAAGCAAGAATGGTACTGGACTGGCTGTTGTGCGAATCCAAGGTCTTGTGCGGTAGCGCAACTCCTACACCAGGAACCCCTAGAGGCGTCTTGCGAAGGACGGAATCTACGCATAAGAGCAGTCATGGTGAGTAAAGGCATGATCAACAATGTTTCTTTCTTCACAGTCTCCGGTCAACACACTTCCGGGAATGATCCCGTATCTGACATCTACAGCAACGAGGTTGCTTGAATATGCCCCGCTCCCAGTACATGGGACAACGAGTGCAGCCTCTTGTGAGAAAGCACTGCAGTTCGTTCACGTCTCTGATGCCTCGCTTTATCTCCGTTAAGTCCTGCATCATGATGTCAGGCCTCCAGCATCGTGGGTCTTATTAAAAATCCACCTTTTACCTCATGGACGTGACAGCCTCGTCGCGATCCGAGTAGGTGATGAACAGCGTATACCCTCGGTGGTTCTTTGATGTTCTATTCACTCATCGAATTCCTGTTTTCTTCACGCTCCTATACTGGACTGAACAAAGTCCCTTAACCCGCAGCAGGTAGGACAGTGGCTGTTTCCCCCTAATAAACCGTCCTACCAATTATCAGATCTCATGGCTCAGACCAACCAAGCGGCCTGGCTTAACGAAGTCAAGCAGAACTTCGTGATTGGGTCCGCTGAGGTTGGCAAGCCAGCCAAAGGCGAAGTCCTAGTCAGGAATCACGCCATTGCGATAAACCCCGTCGACCACGCTCAGCAGTCGGGCAGCTACCCGCCAGGCCGCCTCCCGCGAATCCTGGGCAACGATGTCGCGGGCGAGATCATCGATGTCGGCGAAGGCGTCAGTCAATTCCGCAAGGGCGACCGCGTCCTCGGGCACTGCACGGCTCTAAATACCGACGAGGCCAAACACGGTGGTTTCCAGGAATACACCGTCGTGCCGACGGTCGGGTGCGCCGCGATCCCCAAGGACATGAAATACGAGGACGCCTGCGTATTGCCGCTCGCTATCTCCACTGCTGCGTTGGGGTTGTTCCACAAGGAGCACCTGGGGCTGCGCCTCCCACGGGCAGAGCAGAGAGAAGCACTCAAAGGAGATGCCGAAGCCGTATTAATCTGGGGAGGTAGTTCGAGCGTCGGCAGTGCGGCGATCCAGTTGGCCGTGGCGGCCGGGTATACAGTCATCACGACAAGTTCGCCGCGAAATTACCTGCTTTGTAAGAGTCTGGGCGCCAGTGAGGTTTTTGACCGCGCGAGCCTGAGTATCGTCGGGGATTTGACGAGTGCGATGCAGCAATACAAGTGTGCAGGGGCCTTTGACGGTGAGTGCGAGCACATGGAGAAGGCAAGGAAGTGCAACGAGACGGACTGATTGCTGACTTGACCATGACGTGGGGTTCGATTGAACAGCGATTTCCACGAGAGACACACAACTCAATGTTGCCCAGGTGTTGGCGCAGCTTGGTGGTGGGAGGATAGCGCTCTCGTTGCCTGCTACGCCGGATATTCCAGCCACGGTGAATGCGAGGATGAGTGAGTCCGCCACGATACAGTTCATATCCCACCTACCTCCCTACCCACATACCCGCATACCTACCCACCCGGAACATGTGACGATGAAAACGAAGACCTTGCTGCGCGGTACACTAATGAGCAACGTGTCTGCTAGTTTTCGCGGCTTTCATCTTGAGTCAGGACAAGGCGCTCGGCAGGGAGATATACGGCGATTTCTTGCCCGCCGCACTCAAGGACGGGAGGATCAAGCCGGCACCGAGGGTCGACGTCGTGGGTCATGGCGTCGAGCATATCCAGGCGGCAGTGGATAAGCTGAGGGCCGGGGTGTCGGGATCGAAGGTGGTTGTGACGCTTTGAGTAGTCCTCACACTGTAAAGTCGCATGTAGCTCGTCACCCTCTGTGAGTGTCGGGCGGCTGCCACTGTGCTGTACCTCTCAAAGGGAGTCAAGCTCTTCTCCTGGCGTCCGGCATAACTTTGTAATGCTAGGAAGGTAGTGCAGTAGAGATCGAGAGCAGTGAACTCCCGCTTCCTTGTCCATAAATGCAGGCTTCAAGACTCAATAACTAGAGGTATCCCAACGAGGCGGGCCACAACGGCTTGACGCCTTGCCGGTGATACTAGGCACTGAATTCGGCAATTTCCGCAACTCGAGGACCAACGTCGAGGAATGTGATTGGACAGCGCTAACGCAACCAATCGAAAGTGAAGGCAACCGCTCACCCCTGGTTGCCGCTCACCTACAGTCAACTAAGCGGGATCATGTTCTGTGCTTTCTCCGACACCCGCATCCAAACCACAACACTGTTCAGTCATCACAACACATTTCAACAACAACACCAAGACACTATCAGATCGCAAAATAGCAACTGTAGCGATTTCATGCTACTCAAATCAATATCACTTTCACATTGGAATCATCAAGACGAAGTAGGAATTCATAAATAACCATGCCACACAATTATGGCCTCAACGGTGCGAAAATGATCTCTACAGCTTCAACCATCAACACCATGATTGATGGCGAGACAAGAGATTTCGAGGGGAAAGAGGGGCATCATAGGTCCAGCGCGGGGTAACAATCCTGCAATCTCAGACTTTCGCCAAATGCCTCTGTCCCGGTGCTACCCAGCGCTCCCGGCGAAAGGTCTGCCGGACCGGTGTCACATGAATCTGGGCGGGAAAACGCACTGGTCCAAGTCAGTGGGCAACCTGCGCACCCTCGATCGCCGACAGTATGGTATCGACTTCGGCGATGAGGTGAGTAAAGTGTTGTCGGGCGGCTCGACGAGGGTGCCAGGCTTCGCTACGAGAAGCGGAGCTGGCATACCGCTGAAGGGCGGCAGATGGAGCGGCTGCCTCTGGATTGAGATCAGCTTCACGCAAGGTGAGGGGTTTAGAAGCCGGGTCGAGCTTACCTGCTACGCCTGCGACAGCAGGATTACGATCATCGATGCCGGTAGACGAGACGACCATGCTGTTGTGGTGGCTGCTATCATCACCTGCACCTTGGTTGGAGTTTGAGGCCATGACTGAGACGGGTGCGCACCGAGGAAGGCAAAGATGGCTTCGATAGGGTCTATAAGATGGCGAGACAGTGAGTTGCAAGGCAGATTAGTTGGGAAGGGCAGGTGAAGAGAGAAGAAGCACTGGCTGCAGGAGACTGCAAATGCATCTCCGTTTTATACTATGATGTGACTGGGCCAGGGTAACGCAGAGGCAAGGCGAGCTGTAACGCCCGGGATCTTTCCAATCCCCGTCACCCAACACATGTGCAGACCAGTGGACAGTTTGAGCATTTGCCCAGGAGGGAGGACCGAGAGCATTCACCACCCTGGAGAGTCCCAGGACAGCCACATCACCAGGAAGGCAGGGGCGAATGAAGTGAGATGCGGTCCGCATCCTCGTGTATGCTCGCCTCCGCCGTGGTACTGGTTGGTCGTGTACCTGGCCCGACGGTGTTAATTGCTCGGGCACGGCTATGGGCATACAAATGCCTGTCTAGGCTGTAATAGCGAGTGCCATGGGAGGTGACTGAATGAGAAAGCGCCTTGGTTGACTGCGGCGTTACGATGTACAAGATACCTGATCGACCTGGGCCTTCGGCACCCTTCCAGACCGGCCCAGGTCCCCTGATGGCATTTGGGGAATGCGCAGTAGGCTGGACGACGGTCGCTTGAGCAGGACTCGGGACTGCCGCATACGCCGGTTCTGTGTAATCCGCAGTCATTCCGACGAAATCGGACACTCACTACCTGTATAGCTGGTGTTACCGACATCAGACAGTCCATAGCCCCATCAGAATCGAATTGTTACTTCCGCACCGCAATCAGAAAAGATACCCAGCGGTAGGAAGCATGCGAGATACAGAACTACACCCGGCTAGCTACGCCGCCTTTCAATTCCATCCCCTTCGCTTCGCGTTTTATTTTTGCTTCAGCCGGCCAGGTGGAGATTGAGTATGCGACGGGGGCCCATGAACGGCTTTGCAGACATAGCATAGGCGAGGGAGATCTCATGGCAGGCATCCTCAGGGTCGTGCCGCTCTTGCTGGGATAGACTGATGTCGTACCATAGTGGGACTAGCTACAGCAGCCCTAGCATCCGACCGCCTCACGTTCCGAGGCGAGAACACAATGTCAGGCAGATTGAGTCTGTGGTGGCACCAACCCGGGGTTGGCACTTAGCACAAGTCAGGAATGCACATCTCCGGTTTGATTGAAAAGCATTGTTACACTAAATGCAACAGCCCGCTCTCACCGCTTTACGTGTGCAACCACCTCTACACCCACCCAGTCGGGGTTTTCGTAAACAGCACACTAACACAGGTGGCCGGAAGAGTCGGTCAGTGTGCAAAAGTTCGAAGAGCCTTGAAGGGAGAGGACGTCATAGCGCAAGCATAGTGATTCTGGGATTGATATCTATTCTCATCCGGGCGAGTGTCGGCATGCAGCTCACCCGCACCAAGCGCAGACAGTGGTCTAGAATCCAAGCAAGGCTATTGGAACCAAGCTGCTGACTGTCAACACTCTTTGCCATTGACAAGCCCCAGCTTGCTCATGCAGAATGCAGGAACAGCCCATCCTTGACAGAAGCAGCCAGTCGATCTGCGTGCTGGTCCCGGCTCCGACTGTACCAGCTGTACAGGCAGGGTTACCTCAGTTCCATGTGCGAAATAGGCCCCAGCGCTTGATTTCCATGTATTGCGTCTCTGAAGGGCTCTCGACGTTGGGTTCGCCCAAGATGAGGCTGGAATTTGACTGTACTCTGTGGTTCGCCGACAGAAGCCGAACGCCATGCGGCTTTCTTGTCCTGCGGCACCGCCACTGCCTTGTGCACCCAAACGTCGTCAATCCTAGCATCGTTTAGCTGGAGGCGCAGTTCTTCGTACAAGTTTGGGGTGGCTGGTCGGAGGCGCCTTGACTGACGCTTCCTGCATTGTGCCCATACTTACACAAAACGCATTTACTTACGTCGTCAATGAGAACGGCTTCTTTGAGTCCCTTGCTGGCCTCATCAGCGCAATTCAATCGATATGATGATCTCAATAAATGCGGAAGCTGGTCATCGTGTCCCGTCACATGCGCTCTGCATTGAAGCGGGCCAGGTTCTGCTAGTTTCTTTTCATTGAGCAATTCGACAAGGAACGATGGAAACCGCCTTGGCCAGCAGGAACAAGGTAGCTAAGGCATGAACAGATGGTAGTAGTCTGTCCAGTCGAGATACTCCCTGTCGACTCAATCCCCTCGTTTTAGGGGCCTGCGGCAGAGACGGTACTCATGGTAGTCGCTCACGTATCGACAGAGGCACCTCAATGAAAGAGTTATGCGCTAGGATGGCCTCGAGCTGCGAAACCCCCATGATTTGCTGCGTCTATTGGTCGAACACGACGCACCAATCTGGTGAGTGCTGAGCGCTTCCACCATGCTTCATATTTCCAGACTCACTTCGCGCGATGATGGTGGTCGATATTCCGTCAAGCGAAGTTGTGGTGAAGGTGAGCGGAAAGGAGGGTTGGGCTCGGGTGAACCTCGGCCACTAGGTGAAGCCATATGCCAATTACCTATGTAATTCACGCCTGGCGGTCATGCCCGCAAGTCAGATATCAGAGTCGCTGTCATCGTTGTCATAGCCGCCGTCATTCAGGTACACGACGTGCATGGTCTTGTGCGACGGCTAGAGTGCTTCACTCGGGTTTAGCATAGAAGAATGCAACGACCTTGATTGCAGCCTCTTCTTGTTCCTCTCCCGACCGTGATCTCAGGTTGACCTGAAGTTTGATCTCGTGCTCACGAAGATGGCACAACCCAAGCTGCCTGAGGGCGTCTCCTCGTTCCTCGACACTGACCTGTACAAGCTGACTATGCAGTGCGCGGTCCTGAAGTACTTCCCCTCGGTCGATGTCGAGTACAAATTCACGAACCGCACTCCTCAGATGCGGCTGAACCGAGATGCCTTTGTATGGCTGGAAGAGCAACTCCGCAAGCTGGCGAATATTAGACTTGGGCAGCAAGAGTTGCAGTTTCTGCGAAACAATTGCCCATACCTGAGCGCAGACTACCTAGACTATCTACAAACGTTCCGATTGCGGCCCGAGGAACAAGTCCAACTCAAGTTCAATCAAGTCGATGACAGTGAATATGGTGATCTGGACATCACTGTTACTGGCCTCTGGGTCGAGACCATGTTATACGAAATCCCTCTTCTTGCCTTGACGAGCGAGGCATACTTCAAGTTCGTTGACAAAGATTGGGACTATGACGGACAAGAAGAGCAAGCATATGAGAAAGGCGTACAACTGTTCGGCGCAGGCTGCGTGGTGTCGGAGTTCGGATCTAGAAGGAGACGTGACTTTCACACACAGGATCTTGTTATCAAGGGACTGGTAAGGGCATCAAATGAGAAAGATCTTCCCGGAAAGTTGTCGGGTACAAGCAATGTGTACTTTGCAATGAAGCATGGCATTCCACCTGTTGGAACGGTAGCCCATGAGTGGTACATGGGTATTGCTGCGCTTACCAATGACTACGAGCATGCAAATGAAAACGGCCTGCGATATTGGCTCGACGGCTTCGGCAAGGGAGTACTGGGGGTAGCTCTCACCGACACGTTCGGCACAGCAGACTTCTTCAAAGCATTCAAGAAAAGGGTACCTGCGCGAACTTCAGCCTCGCAGGACTCAACAACGGGATATAGCGACGAAGGCGACTCGACGGACACGCAGCCTACATACGCTGAAGTGTTTGCGGGAATTAGGCAAGATTCTGGTGATCCGAAACAGTACATCAAGGATGCCCACGACTTCTACAAGTCCATTGGGGTGACTGGGAAGAGTATCGTATTCTCAGACGCGCTCAACGTCGAAAAGTGCTTGGAATACAGGAAGCTGGCGGAAGATTATGGTTTCAAACCCTCTTTTGGCGTGGGAACATTCTTCACGAATGACTACGACAGAAAGTCGGACCCGCACACCAAGTCAAAGCCACTCAATATTGTCATTAAACTCTCAAAGGCTGGTGGCAGACCGGCAATCAAGATCTCGGACAACATCGGAAAGAACACGGGGCATTCAGCAACTGTGCAAGAGGTCAAGCAAAGGCTTGGCTACACAGAACACGCCTGGAAAGAAGGTGATGAAACGAAAAGATGGTGACAGATCGGGTCGACCATCACCAATGGACTGTTGACTGTCGCAGCCTTGCACCCCCTAACACGTCGGTGGGGAATCGAGGGTCTTACACTTTTGTGGGGAGGGGCGGATGAGGCTGTCGTAGCTCGGGGATTATTGGCGCCGTCGAGTTGCTTGTTTCGAAAGTCGTGTCCAGCGTTCGAGGACGATTTCAGGCAGCTTGAATAAAGAACCTTGGTGCCTATGACAGGAGCCTCAAGTTCCCGGCGAGACCACGCGACTTGCGAGCTCCGCATGAGATCCGCATCTCGGACGTGCCCAAGAAATTCTCAATAATATATGTCTGTGAAGGGACGCTCCTTAACACTGGGGTTGGAACTGGGAGGTGTGACATTGGTTGACATGGGCAAAACACAAGCAACTGCTGAAACGATATCTAGTGTGACGATCGCACAAGCATGTCATCGCATGCCTGAAGCATATTCGGCATGACTGGTGAAGGAAGAAGGTGTTCGACGTGCTAAGTAAGATTGAAAGTGGATGATTGGGTGGAAGAGGCCATTCAAGCCTGTAGCGGGGCAGGGTTTGTCAGGAGTGGTTACAGGCTGCTGAGCGTTCCTATTAAATTATCTCAGCGCCGGCCATGTCGGAAAAGGGAAGGCAGAAAGGGGACAAGCGCTGACTTACATGAGCATCTGGTTCGATGCACGCGAGGATGCTATGCACGATGTCGAAAAAGTCTCTGGGCGGTGCTCGTCCAGAAGCTGCCTGCGGACGTAAACTGCCGCAGGTTGGGTGTGTGCTGTGTACGAGGAACCGAGTGTGCACAGCCATTATTGTGCGAGGCTGCCGCCAATCGTTGTTCAGGTGCTGCCCCAGGTCTCTGTTGGTCTCGCTGTGGCACGGAAGAGCTGCCCAGACGTTTTGCGTGAGCCTGGAAGGCCCCTAGATTTCTGCACAGGGTCCACCGCATCTCTCGCAAGTCGCGCCGCCGCCCGCTACGCTACTTCCCAACTCCGTCCCGGGCTGATCAGCTTTCACTGGGTCGCAATCGTTGATCACTCAGCCCGCCTTCACTTCTCTCTTAGCAACACCAAAGTCCTTTCTTCTTTCAGCACCGTTTCTCTTCAGCTGCTTAGGACCCATCCTGTTTTTCTATTCCTTTCCTTGCATTTCTTCCGACAGCTGCAATCGCGTACTCGATCGAAGTGCGCGTTGACATTGTCGATATCCAACCTGTTGAATTGGACCTTGTTGCACCTTGGAGGAATTGTCTCCTGTCCCTCGGTTTTCAACCAACATACTATAATATTCGTCTCAGCCTTCTGTCATCATGAGTGTAGGTCCTATCGGTTCCACAGGAAGCTTGCCTTGGTCGCTGATCATGCCTCCTACCTCCTGAAACGCGGTGTCATTGAGGACCGCAGCTATTCCGCCGCACCCGGGTCTTGAGCAGCTCGCTGACTTCCACCGCAGTACAATCAGGGCGCCCAGGGTAACCAGGGCTATGGCAACTACAATCCTTACGGAGAATCGGGCAACCCCTATGATCAACGCTACGAAGGTGGCGCTTATGGTAATCAAGGGGCTTACAGCGACCGACCTGAGCCTATACAACAGGGCGGCAATCACTATGCTCAAGATAACCAACGGCAAGGCGGATATGGTACATACACCCAATGCGTTGTAGATATGTGCGTACCGGCTAACCCGCTTCAGAAATGACCAACATGAACGGCGCCGACCCGAACCGCATCCTGAACGAATGTCGAGCTGTCGACCAAGCCATCGACGAGATCGAAGCAGATCTCCAGCGTCTCAAGGGCCTCCAATCACGGTATCTAGCCGACACAAACACCTCCGCTCAGTCGCCTCTACGCTTGGAGGTGGACAGAACCGGTGAAAATATCATGACGAAATACAGGGGCTTGGTCAGCCGGGTCAAGAACATCAAGCAGCAACCGGAATCCGGCAACCCTCGCAATGCCCCTCAAGTCGGCAAGGTCGACCGGAGGCTCAAGACGGCCATCAACCAGTATCAGCAAGTTGAGCGAGAATTCCGAAAGGCGTCTCAAGACCAGATGGCCAGACAATACCGAATCGTTCGCCCGGATGCGTCAGATGCTGAAGTCCGCGAAGCCGTCGAGGACCCTAACAACCAGCAAATCTTCTCTTCTGCATTGATCCAGAGCGACCGTCGTGGTGAAGCACAAACTGTCGCAAGGAACGTCTCTCAACGTCACGAAGATATCCAGAAGATTGAGCGGCAGATGATTGAGCTGGCCCAGCTGTTCCAGGACCTCGAAGCATTGGTGGTGCAACAAGAGCCTGCAGTCACGCAGATCGAACAACGAGGAGAGGAGGTCACGGAGCACGTCGCCAAAGCCAACACTGAGCTCGAAGGCGCAGTTGTCAAGGCGCGCGCTGCTCGTCGCAAGAAGTGGATGTGCTTGGGTATAGTTGGTGAGCATCGTGGGCTTCCTTCTGGCGGCATTCCAATACTAATACGCATCTAGTTCTTATCATCATTATTATTGTGGTGGTGGTCGTTGTGGTTGTCGAAGTTACGAAATAGAAATCCGGCGGCAACAGTGATCGTCAAATCGAACTACAAAACGCACCCTCTCTATCCCACCGAGCTGCGCTCCCATTGGATTCGGCGATTACATTTCAGTATCCGTGAGTCGGATCCTTATCGGACATACTGTCTGATAGCGAGAGCCAAAAGTGGAGCGAAGCAGGCCACACTCTGCACACTCCTCTTTTCTGGACTAGGGCGTTACAGCGGCTCCCACATCAGGGTTTCCCAAATTCGCGGGAGATCGGTCCGGCTGAGACAGGCGGCAAGGGAAGGGGAAGTCTCATTTGTCGAGAAAAGCCGGCGCATAGCGTTTCCTTTTGTTCTGATCCTGTCTGTTCACTCTTGGACAGATGTGGCTGGGATGGCTGATGGATTGGTTGCGTGACTCCATGTACAGCATCAAGGCCTACTTTAGATACACGCACTTATACGCGAATAATCCTTTGCAATATTGCACCATTTTGAGGTTAATCTCTTACAGCGCACGTAGGATTTTGCCGAGCATGGACAAAATGTGACGGTTTATCAACAAGGTAGAAGGACGAGCAAGCCAGTCTGGACCGAAAGAACAGAATACAGAATACACCAACGTGCGGAGCCACGCTGAAGAGACTGACCACGATTGGAGACGGATTGTGTGAAAGATATGTCATGTTGGCAGATAATTCGCAGGCCAAAGATGGATTTCAGCAGGAAATACAGAGTAGTAATGTATTCTACAGCTTTGGCGTATTTCCCCTTTGTCGTCTCATCTCGGCATAGAAGAGAGCATCTGATGACCTGAGCGACGTCCATCCTGTCCTGCCTGTGTAGAGCGCACGAATGCCTCTCCAACCTACTGTAGAGATAATAGAGTGTGGGACCTCTGCACCGATACAAGGGCGAATGTCGCAGTGGGAGCCAGCCTGCTCATTCCTGTTCCTGTTTCCATGCGGTTTGAATTGAATCCCTCCTCTCCTTGCCCTTCCTTTGGATTCGGCTGACCCGATTGACTGACTGACCTAACTCAGCCAGTGAGAGTGAGAAAGTGGGTTTGAGTGAGTGAGTGAGCGAGTGAGTACCATAAAGCACAGCACAGACACACAGCTGGACCATGAGCTCTCCAATTACGGCAATCTAGTATGGCTCAGCCTCGCACTGATTCACTCACTCACTCACTCACTCACTATCGGCGCGCGATCCAAGCCGGTCGGTCATGGACGAGCCCGTCTAAGGATTCCGCGCCTTCTCGCGCTCGACCTCCTCAGGCGTCTTGGTGCGTAGTTGCAGTGCGTGGATGCCACCCTCGCGGTCGAGTTCGTCCTTCAACAGCGCGTAGACCATACGGTGGCGGGCGGGTTGTGCTTTGGAGGCGAACGACGGGGATGTGATGTCCAGGCTGGTTTGCCGTATTAGTCAGATTTAAATTTTTCGAATGAGGAGAACGCCAGGGACATCGATGATTAAGAACGAATGGGGCAGGTCGAGCAACGCTATACATCCACGCGTGGTGTCACTGGGGGGTGGAAGGACACACGCCAGGTTCTCGCTTGACTGGTTGCTTTTTGGCGGAGGATCCATCCCATGCCATTACATCGGTCGGTCCATCCATCCATCTAATATCCACGTGTCGGTTGTGCGAGGGTGGCTGGCGCGAGCTGGGCTGAAAGTGAAATCGAACTGGAAAACACAAGCCACTCACTAGAAATGCGTCTCCTTCGACGTCGATCCCACCATGGCTTTGTGGTGAGAGTGCAGGTGTGAGTCGTTTCGGATCGTGAGCTGCGTCGGGTTGAGCGCGTCGGTGACCTGGACGAGGGATGTGATCAGTATAGCATTCTCTCACTCTCTCCTCTCATTCTTCCTTTCCTGGAGCCAATCGCTTATCCGTGAATAACACCACGTGAAGAAGCCTTGCTCCAGATGAGAATTCCATCCCAGACGGCACGCATCCTGACTCTTGACAAATACACTTTCGTGTCTTGACCGTCTCGTTGGGTCTCTCGAGTGTTGGTCCTCAAATCAACTATAGCTGCTGCTCCTTTGAAAGAAAGAGGCAGACTTCCGCGTTCGTGTCCCAAACAGAGGGGACGCTCCGATGGGGAATAAGACGTACCTTCTTCCGGATCGTGTCCTCTACGGGCGTGCTTGATGTGCTCGCCATCCTGGTTGTTGGGCTGAATGTGCGACGGATTGCGACTCCAGCAGTCACATACCGCCTCATTTGGATGGTGCGGAGCAGGTACTGGCGACGTAGGGTGTAGGGTATAGCAAGTAAGATATGTGTTTACTGTTGACAGAGGACGAAGTTGTGTGGTTCGGCCGGATCCCGGGACGGTTGATTTTCGGTAGAATATTCGGGCTGAACAGACAGCAACGAAGGAGCACGAGAAGTAAAGATGAAGTTAAGTACTGGTACAAAGCGAAAATGTTCGGGTTTGGTGAAATCTGAGCGTCGAGCGCAATGTAAACTATGCCATCTTCTCCCGTACGAGATGATGGGCTACCTGAGCAGGAGAGACAACCCTCCTCTCGGACAGAATACTGAGGCCAGACGTGGACGAACCTCTGGTTGCGCGACGCCGAGAAGCTATGAGAACCCCCCAATTACCAGCTGCAAGATTGTTTCCATACCGCCGCTGCGTCTTGTGTGCCTGCATGATCTCCTTACACTCTTCCTTGCTCGGGATCTGTGGCCTGCGAAGAGTCATAGGACGCTGGAGGCTCTTCTTGCGTACGACTAAGCAGGATCAATCCCCTGAGAGGTCCCCTGGAACAGAAAGGTATCCGGCGACCTTCATTGTCCAATGCGAATTGTGTCCCTGTGAAGCCTAGCTTCTTGAATCCATGTGACCTTAACATATCGGCCATGTCATGGATCTCTGCGTTGAGCCGTGTGAGGGGGTAGTACGAGCCTGGACTCCGGTCGGCCTGGCTTTCGAGTCTACCCAAATGTTCATCATACACCTTGCAAAATTTGGGCCAGAACGACTCTTCTACTGTCTCGAGTTCGTGTTTGGCCAAAGTAGATTCAGCCAACAATCCGAAACGGTCTCGGAAGTTCGAAAGGCGCGCGAGCATCTTTCCAGCGGCATCCGGGAAAAATAAATCATCCATCTCTGTGCGAGTCGTCAGCCATGGAGTACAGTAAACAGACGTTGTTACTTACCGTCCACGCAGAAATGCAACATTGTCCTTACCCTCTTTGCCGCCTGATACCGAAAGGACCACTTCAAGCTGTCGATCCGGCTTTGCCCATCCTCGATCTTGGTCTTCACCTCCGGCGCACATGCCTGCTCTTCCAGCAGAACACACAACCGCACTTGTCGGTCTGAGTGAAAGAATTGTGGAGCAAGTGTCGATACTATGCTCTCTCGGTCCCGTCTACCACTACGCCTAGTGGCAATCATTTCCTGGAGCGGATCTGGATCATCCGACGACAGCCGATAGAGCATGCCGTGGAGGTCCGCTATGGCCAAATCTTGACGCAAAGGCGCTACATCCCCCCGTGTTGTGAATTCTTCGAGTTTTCCTTCTCTGCAGGCATCTGGGATCGTCAAACTTAAGCGGCGTAGCAGGTATGCGCCGTTCACGGCGGAGAAGATATCTCCCGCACGCAAACCCGCGAATGGATAAGAGGGATTCAAGCCAATTTGGAGGATAGTCTCCGTACAGATCGTTATGTCCAGGCTCCTCACGACCACTGCACGCTCGAACAGATCGGCACCATGGTGCAAAAAGCATTTAACTGTCGCGATACCTTGCGCTTGCATGGCTTGGTCAATTGACTCGGTAGGCTTCTCTCGTGCTTGCTTCATGAAGCGTATCACAAACCGATGCCATAGACTGTTCTTGCGGCCGGACTTGGAACTTAATTTATCGGTCGCGTTTGGATTTGCACCAGCGCCAAGCAAGACTCGTACTGATCGAAGGTCTGCTTGCATATACTCCTCCTTGCGACACAACTCATAGAGAAGGTATGTTGCAAACTCCTTATCTCCAGGGCCGTCTTGTAGTATTCTTGTAGTAAGGGCGCTTGACGAGATATTCGACATCACAGCCCCCCATAGATCCAGCGGATCGGATGGGTAGGCTATCGCCAGGAACCAATTGCGCCGACTGGCCGGATCAATGGATTTATGCCATCTGGGTATCAATTTCTGGCGGTATGTAGTGTCGATTAGCTGTAACAGCTTGTACTGGAACTCCGCAACTTGTTCGTCTGCACCACTTTTGTCCAAATCCCCTATCAAACTGACCATTTGATGCCAGCCCACTCTCTCGAACCAGCGCCAGTGTTTAGTTTCTTGAAAATGCGCAGGATGATAAATGCCAGAGAGTCGCGTTGCCAAACGGGCCTTCAACAGTCTCTGAGCCATATCTTGTCCGGACAAGGAGTGCTGTTTCATGAGCTCTTGCCCTGCAGGTTTATCGAGCAGAAAGTCTCTTGCAGTACGATGAAAGAACCGCACCGTTCCTAGGTTTTTGAGAGCCCTCGACAATCGGACAGTCTGATCCATATCGTTGGAGTCTGTCTCGAATTTTGCTGTCAAGAGGTTAAAGTCTGCTTCGCATTCCCTATACAGCCAACGCGGGATTCTTGTTGTGGCCTCCTTCTGAGGCCCTATTTCGAGAAGCCCTGCACACCGAGTCTGCAACAAGGAATGCATCTGGACGCATGCCTTGTGGAGCTTATTGGTAACAATATCAGCCTGCGTCATATCGGATGCCATGCCGCACAGATCTTCATCCGTAGCGAGTACGAAATCGACCAATGACAGGGGGAAGTGGGCGTGAAAGCTGAAAAAGAGTGCGGCTTGTCTACGATAGGTCGGCAAGTGTTCGTCTCCATTGAGTGATCGCCACATATGCTCGTACAGGGCCTCCATCTTCGCGGGCAGGACTTCTAGCCGTTCCAACAGAACACCGTAGCTGTCTGAGTGTAGTGAGCCTTGTTGGAGGTTCTTTGTGACGAGATATACCCACAAAAATACTCCGTCGGCCTTGTGCACTATTTTCTCAACAAAGTCGTTGATTTCTATGGAGCTCCAATGTGGAAATGCTGGCCGCAACCTATCGGTGATGTAATGTTTCATATCATGAGAGGTCATGTCTTGTAGTCGTAGCTGTGGAAGGTGGCCCAGCTCGAGCTCCAATTGTCGTTCTGGTCGACTTGAGAAGCAGATTTTGACCCTAGATGTTTTGGTAAGGGAGTGCAGCAGATCGAATAATGCCTTGATGTCCTCGTCTCTGTCAAACTCGTCAAGTCCGTCAATGAACACGGCGATGTGCCCATTAAACGTTGAGAACATCTTGGGGGCCAGGTTGATTAGGTCCGCTTCGGACCAATCTGCTGCAGTATCTCGGCGACCGAGAAGAGGTTCTTTTCTCAGGATTTCGGTTGCAATCTCAGGGTGGATAGAAACGAGCTGATACAGTAGTGCACAGAGAGCGCCCTTCAGACTCCGCTGGGCCTGACTCCCTGAGTTCCAGAAGTACCAACTCAGGACGATCGCTGTCCGCGGTCTCGCCCACTTGTCTAACAGTTTTTGAGTCTTTTCATGCTTGGACATGAAATGCATCAACGTGGATTTCCCGCTCCCAGCTTTGCCGTGAATCCAATACATCGGGGACGATGACAAGAGCCAGTCAGTGAAGCTGTCCCAGGATCTCCTGATGCCTGTTGTCGCCGGGTATTGTGTCTCCAGGTTTTCCGCAAAGATCCATTCATACGTGCGGGGGTGAGCGTCCGATATTTGGTGCCGCCGCTCATTCAGTTCTGGAATCTTGAAACTGTTGATGAACCGCAACCTTGTCTTCTCGTCCAAAGCCACCTTTCGCATGGACTCTAGCCTATTTTGAAGTTGAGACCTCGTTTTCTGGTGTGCGAGGTCGATGCGGCGACCGACCTGTCCAACGGTCGATCGATGAGCGTTGCGAAGTTCCACTCGATTCGAGGTAGATTCAATCGTAATGTGTTGCCTGGTCCTTTGCGCCTCGGCCTTGGATACTGCCCGACCTTTTGCGACTTCGTGACTTGTGTGGTGTCGACCTGTCTCCGCCTCAGCGGCCACCTTGGCGCGGATTGATTGAGTTTCATCAGTTATTGCAAGACGAGTCTTAACGCTCTCATGTTTTACCTCGGCACTGATGGTATTCAGGTGGGAGAGTCCTTGGGTGAGCTGTCGCGCCACGTCGACAAAACGGTCATTTGTGTTCGTCGCGTTCTTCTCTGAATTAATACTGGAACACTTAATCAGTAGACATTCCAGCAAGCCGTTACAGTCACCACAGCTACCAACGTTCACGAGACAATGACCGCGCCAGATGAGCCGACCGGACTAGATATCATGGCTTCCAGACCCTGTTTGCTTCGAGGTGCTGCACCACATTCCAAGATCGGATGATCGTAGACCGACAGAGGTTGAATGAACTACCGAGCAGACTTACGTCGAGCGTACGGTCAAGGCAAATCCGACAGCCTCGCGGAGCTCTTTCCACCTCCGCTCAAGGTCGTAGATTTTGCCCTTCTGCAGCACAGTCTTTACCACCTTTTCGAAGCGCTTGCTCCTGGAGTCTGTGGTCTGTAACTTTAGAGCGTCGAGCTTCTTCTGTAAATCAGACGCCAGCTTTCGAGCTCTCTGCGATATGTCAAGCAGCTCTTTGTCGTCCGCCTGGCACGTCTGGCTCACACCGTGTGCGTTCGAAAGTTGCTGTGTCAAAGCTTGGACGCTCTTGTCGAGAAGATTCGTGGTTGAAACCAATTCATCGTGGTTTGGGAAAGCGCCGGCCTTGTGCACTTCTACAAGAAAGAAGCAGGTCTTTCCAGCAGCTGTTACCACGTCGAGGATATTGCAGGAGAGAGCAAGGGCCGACAAGGGTTCCATCTCGCACCAAAGGTCAAGCAAGCACCGGATGGCAGCTGCAGTCTTGAGATGAGGAAGGTCGTCGTGGTGAGGCTGAATTGATATTGGGCTTCCAAGCGTCAGGCGCCATTCCATCCGCCAATAAAGTGCTAGATGATCCCTGTCGGCAGGCAACCAAGGAGCAAGTGCCGCGGTCGCTGAGCTGGCGCCAGGACACCGATTCCAGCATCTCTAGACGCATGACATCTGTTATTACTAACCCTTGCAAGAGTTCAATCGAGGCGAGAGTCCACAGGCCCCAGTCCATGGTGAAAGACTTCGATAGATGATGGGATCCAATCGAGACTCGACGACGCAGGTTGACTATAGGGAGACGCATTAAACCATAGCTGCAAAGGACACGGTGAATCAAATGACGTGGAACCGTAGAAGCAAAGACGACTCCATGAGTCTTGTGCTGTGCGTGCCGGAGCGCGTTGTCAGAACCGGTGAATTGGCACGAGTCGATGTTCCCTACCCATCGTTGGATAGTCTTTCAGCTGTAGCACCCTTCCTCGAAAACTGTGGAAGTATTAACTCCGGCTTTCATGTGCTGTGCTGCACACACCATGAGGCGACATTCGACGAAGGACGCACCCTGCGCTCGTGAAGATAGATGCCGGATGAATGGGACGAACTTCTCTTAGGACCAGCTACCAGCACCAGAATCTCTTGTCTTCGCTGAAACCCAATCCACGAAGGATACTGATTGGCACCGGTTCGAACATCCACATGCCACCGCTGCTCAAGTCCTCCAACAACAGGCCACCAGATGCCCCAAACCACAAGATCGTGAAGACGAGATTCGCAGCCTGACGCACTGCTGATCTCGGGCTTCCCAACACGCGCTCCAGCAATGACCCACTGAAAAGTTGAGAGCAGAGACTCTGAGCCGCCAAACCCGCCGGCTGAAGTGCGAAGAACAGGAAAGACCTCCAAGGGCTTGTGGGCCCTAGAAGTGTATAGCTTGCGCATGCATGCAATATTCCACTGAGCAAGAAGACAACTACAATCCGGATCCAGCGTTTCGCTGATGACGGTTTCGATGACTTGGGGCCTTTGTGCCGCAGTAGGTAATCCGCAAAGGCGTCACCAATGCTTGCGAAGTGCATCCTGAACATCTGATGCCATGTTTCTCCCCAGAAGCCCCTCAGTCCCTTCCGCAGTACAGCGCGCGGGCTACCCCAGATTGGCGGAAATAAGACAGGGGACGCGTTCAAACCCAGCACGCTCGACCCAAGAACATTTACTTGAATTAAGACTGTGGCGGTATATTGAATGTCGATAGCGAGGTATGCGCCCGTCATTCCGAGCAACAAGCGGTAGGAGGAGAGGGTGAGCGGAGATATGCCAAACACGGGCAGACGAGGTGAGACCTCTTGCCTGGTGGAGCCGAGAAAGTATGGGTCTGCGATCATGAGACATTTGACCAAGTCAATAAAAAAGTAGTCAATGAGGAACCGCGACAAGCTACGGAAGAATGTAGCACTTCGGTCTGACCGTGCGACCCTGAGTGACTGAGGGTATGTTGGTGAGGGCGAAGGATTCCAGGACCAGTGAGCGCCGCGCATGCTGGTGACGAGGTCAAAAATCCAGAAGAGCCTTCTTGACAGCGATCTCGGCATTGACTCCCAAGCGAGAGGAACCACCGAGTCTAATTTGTCGTGTGTTCCGGTCCATTTCAGGTCGGCAGGCCCAGCTGTCTTTGTGGCTTGGACGGTCGGGCGCAGAACCAGTCTTTTGAACTTCCTAGGATCATATAAGAGCACGAAGTTGACAGCGAGTACCGTAAAGAGCGCAGAGTTCAGACCGACGCCGATGCTGCCCACCACGCCAATCGAGCGGACGTGGTAGAGGTTCCAAATTGAGCTGCTGAGAATGCCTGCGAAGACCGGCAGACGACTCCATTGGTAGATCGAGTCTGATATCGAAGGACATGCCAGTAGCCACCCAAGAAGCAGGATCAGGTTCATAGAGTCGATGCCTGAATTTGCAGGTATCACGCCGCCGGTTTGATGGAGCGCCATATACTGCGCGCGTACCTTGTGCTCGGCTTGGGCGTACGACATGTTGGCGACAGGCGATCCACGTGTATCTGTATCGCCGTCACGTTGATCCCTTCTTGAGCTTCAATAGACGAAAGAGTGTGTTCCATGTTGCAAGTACGAAGCTCGACAATGCACGCAAAGACCTGCGATCTTCTAGCCGATACGTATCTAACGGGGGCCTGAACGTCCTCACTCACCCGTCACTATCTAACTTCCTGGGCTTACCTAGGCCAAGCTTTCCCGCTGCTTTTGCCATTCCCGCCGCGTCACCAAGTCAACCATAATTACTGTGTACAGCACATCGTGGAGGACCACATTGAGTTTCATCCACCTGAGGTAGGTAGAAGCCCGCAATCAGACATCATTTCTTTGCAGTCTTCCGAGCCTTCTCTGAAGGCTCGGTTTCTTCACTCTGTGATACTGCCCCCAGCACTTTGGCCAAGATGACTTCTCGCCTCACCTCGCGCATGGCGAAGCTGAACCCGTTTGCCTCGAAGCCATCGCGCAAGATTGATGATGAAGACGCTGGTGACGTGATTGACGCCTCAACCGTCGCTGGTGGCGGGCACGCTGCCCTTGAGACCGAGGTCACTAAGCACCAACTGCGAGTCAGCCCCGCGCTCAGAGAGTTCCTCGTGAGCAAGGACGTTCTATCTGAGAAGGACGCCGGTCTGGAGAATCCCTCCAAATTGACCGAACCGCTACACGATCTTGTCAACAGGGACCACATCAACGTGCCAGCATACGTTACCGACAGGTCACATCCGCTGCCCGAGTACTTTATCAGTTCGAGCCATAACACGTACCTGCTCGCTCATCAACTGTACGGCACGTCGTCGGCTGATGCATACAAGACAGCACTCAGGACCGGATCGCGCTGCGTTGAAATTGACGCCTGGGATGATGAAGACAACAAGGACGAACCGAAGGTCACTCACGGCTACACCCTCGTCTCTAACATCCCGTTCCGCGCAGTATGTGAGACGATCCGTGACGTTGTTGACGAGGAAGCCGCGCAGTCTGTGTCTCAGCCAGGACACCGAACAGCCCCGGTTCTGCTGTCACTAGAGAACCACTGCGACGCGCATGGCCAACAACGCCTCGTCGAGATCATGAAAGAGGTGTGGGGTGACCGCCTGTTGAGCAAAGCAGTCCGCCAGAAAGGCCACGACGAGCAACAAGGCACAGGCGAACAGGTCACGCTCGAAGAACTTGGCTCCAAGATCGTCGTGATCGTTGAATACCACTTCCCGAGCGAAGCCAACGACGAGGACGAGGACGACAGCGACTCCTCCTCCGACGAGGACGAAGAGACAGCACAGGCCCGAAAGGCGTACAACGAGAAGAAGAAAGCAGCACCCACGGTCATTGTCCCCGAGCTCGCCGAGCTGGGCGTCTACGCTCAGTCGGTCAAGCCTCGCGACAACTCCTGGTTCGACGACGACGGCCTGAGAGACGCACCGCACCACCACCTCATCAACATGTCCGAGACGGGACTTCTGACGCACCTACCGGCCGAGTCTCACAAGATCGCCCGCCACAACGCCGTTCACCTGATGCGCGTGTACCCCAAGGGCACGCGCATCTCATCGCGCAACCTGAAACCAGTCGCATTCTGGGGCATCGGCGCGCAAATCTGTGCCCTGAATTGGCAGACCTTCGGGGCAAGCATCCAGCTCAACGAGGCCCTCTTCAGCGGCTCGGACGGCTATGTTCTGAAACCCGCCGCGTTGAGGGCCGGCGGAAATGGCGTGCTCAACACCGGCCGTCGGAAAAGATTGCGCCTGCATGTAGGAGGAGCGTGCGACATCCCCGTGCCCGAAGGCCGCGAAGCGGACGACATCAAACCCTACCTCACGTGCACGCTATACCACCCCGACTTCCTGACCGACGACGACATCCCCAAGCGCAAGACCGGCCACTACAAACAGCACAAACTCGGGTTGGTGCACAAGTGGGCGAATTCCCCGTCTACGGATCCCATCTGGGACGAAGTTCTCGAATGGGAGTACGACGACAACGAGATGGTATTTCTCCGACTGTTGATCAAGAGCGATGATGCATTTGCGAGGAATCCCATCCTGGTGGTCTCGGCGGTGAGATTATCCTACGCAGTGGAGGGATGGAGTTTTATCCGCATGCTGGACTTGAAAGGACGGGAGACGCGGTGTTCGTTGTGCGTAAGATTTGAGGTGCTGGACGTGGTAGATTGATGGGGCCGATGATGCGATCACGATGAGATGCTGGTTACGAATGGATGATGATCGATTTTCTTCAGAACAAAAGCGACGCTCTAGGCTGATGGCACGTCGCCTCGGAAAATGCGCAGGCCGAGTCCATTGCAGTGGAAGCCCCTATGTCCAGTCCGTCGTGCTTCTTCGTCCACAAATGCAGACTGTACGGCGATTGAGAATCCAGACCGTCTTGACTCTTGAACAAATCCCACCTCTGCATAACTTTTACGTTACGTGAATACTGATAGTTACAATCCAGGTCCGGTGCTATCACACACCGCCAGCAGTGAAAATGTCAGTCCCATCAATCCCAAACTAAAGGGACAGTGATGGCCTCTTTCGTACCGCGCGGAACATCATGAGGACTCCTGCCGATTCGAGCTCTGTCCTTTCTAGCCAAAAACATCCTTCACCAACACCTTCTTGTTGATCTTTCCCATCGCATTCCTGGGTATACTCTGCACGACCCTGACCTCGACGGGCATCTTATGCATAGCCAGCCTGTCCTTCAGCGCCCTCCTCAAATCCATAATCCCCCATTCTTTTCCTCCCCCTTTCCCCAAATTCCCCTTCTGGCTCAATACGACCACCGCCGCGACCTTTTGCCCCCACTTGTCATCGGGCAATCCCACCACGGCTGCCTCTGATATTTCTGGCAGGGAGAGCAACTCGCGCTCGATTTCAAGGGCAGAGACTTTCTCTCCGCCCACTTTTATTATGTCAACGGAGAGGCGACCGAGGATGAAGTACATGGGTCCTTTTGCCCAGGTCTGGTCGCTCTGGCCTGCGCCCGGGACAGATTGACGGATCGCGATGTCTCCAGTTCTGAACCATTTCGCTCTATTCGCGTCGTTGTCATCGGGATCGACAAATTCTTTGACCGTGGCGGTCGGGTTACGGAAGTACTCTTTGAAAATGGTGGGACCACGGAGTTGGATTTCTCCTTCCCATGGTTTTCCAGTGTCGTTGCGGAATTGCTCGCGCGGTGGAATGACAGTGTTGGTCTCCGTGTCCACCAGCCGGAGGTCCACACTTGGGAGAGGCCAGCCGACGCTGCCGTCAACGCGATCTTCGAATGTGAGGCCGCAGGAGAGGGCCATGCCGACTTCGGTCATCCCGTAGCGCTCTAGCAGGACGTTCCCACCTGACAGGCTTGTCCATGCTTGTTTGATCGGAGTTGGCAGAGCGGCAGAGCCTGAGATGTTGAGCCGGAGGTTCGGCGGAGATATTGCTGTGCGTGTGGCGGATTGGAGTTCTGGTGACAAGGACGAGTGGGTAGCCAGGAGGCGGTTGTAGATTGTTGGGACCGCTGTGAGGAATGTTACGGGGCGTTTCCGTGTGTCCGAGGGTGGCGATGAAGGGAGGAACGGCATTGCGAGACGTTTCCACACGGTATCGGGGTTGAAAGGGTATGCAATCTCGATTGCACAGCCCGCCATAAGT
Source organism: Cladophialophora carrionii CBS 160.54 (assembly GCF_000365165.1). Classification (NCBI taxonomy): domain Eukaryota; kingdom Fungi; phylum Ascomycota; class Eurotiomycetes; order Chaetothyriales; family Herpotrichiellaceae; genus Cladophialophora; species Cladophialophora carrionii. The sequence continues at coordinate 4,036,713 of NW_008481816.1, read as the reverse complement.
GGGACGAAGAGTGCATTGATTGTGCCATGGATGTGATGGAGAGGGAGAACGTGCAGGAGGAGGTCGGAGGGGGAGTATTTCCAAGCTTTGATCAGTGACCGTGCTTGGGCCGTCATATTGGACATGGACAGGACCACGCCTTTGGGCCGGTTGGTGGTTCCGGAGGTGTAGAGCATGAGTCCGCCATTTTCAAGTGTTTCCGAGTTGAATCTGACGTCCTCTTGCACTTCGGCTCCCTTGTTGGCCTTGGACAGGATCTTTAGCTTCGGCGTGTGGCCGCCTTCTCTGACAACTTCCCTTGCTTTCTCCCGGAACTTCTCTGTAGACAGGAACAGTAACGCTTCACTGTTCTCGAGGATATACCGCAGCTCCAAGATGGGATGTGAGTGTGCCAAAGGCACGGCAACCGCGTCGTGAGACAGGATTGAGAGGAACGTCACTTTGGAACACTGTCAACAACTGTATCGGTATTCGATATTGCACTTCCCGCGCACCTACATAGTCGTAGCTATTTTCCGCAAGAAATGCTATCCTTTCCCCAGAAAGAGGTCTCCCCTCCGCAACTGCGGACAGCTCATCCCTTCCTGCCACAACGTCACGTAGCAAGCTGCCATAACTGAATTTGCGTTCAGACGCTCCGTGGATAATTGCGGAGGAGGTCGGGTCGTGGTTCGCGATTGCCTCAAAAATGGGCGACGGAGGCAGGGTTGATGACCATCTGATTTGAAGGCGACGGGGACTCCGGCGTGAAAACGAGGCTCCAAATTCCCTGCAACCGTTTGTTACTGCCGCTAAGCTGCTCACAGCTTTGTATGGGGAGCTTCGAATGGAAGGATTTTTGACAATGCAATGAACTGTGCCGAAAGCTGCCATCTTCTCACATTTTAGCGGGTATGCCGACGTCGAGAGCTTCGGTTTGACTAAACCCTGACTAGATAGCCGTGAACGACGTCGAAATATAACCCATGAAGCCAGATGTACGGAGTATGCAGAATCCTGAAAGCGACATCGCGCCCCCAAGGAAAGGTGCGAAGCGCGTCGGCCGGGGGTCCGCCTGACTCATGAGATTCTTGACTTCCTTCTTTAATGACTCGTATCAATATCCCCACCCGACCGGCATGGATCACCGTTGCACCTTCAAAGTGTATCATACTCGTACACTTATCAAGTGCACACTGAACAGTTAGGCTAAGCCAAGGGTGCGTGCTGTGGGTGAACCCCAGGTGAGCACTCGTACTCCCTGGTCCACCAATGATAGAAAGCGCACTGGCTTCGTCCGTGTAGGGAACAATTCCAGAAGACGACAGGAAGATCCACTACGGTGTGAGCGCAGTAATGATGGTTCACAAGATTTGGATATTTGTCGAACAACTCGCTTTCTGGTGGTGAACTCTATGATGTATCTGGGTATCTTGGGAAATGCTTCGCAAGCCCTGAAACCCGGGCCGACCACAACAAGCCCAAAGTATTCACATGATCTGTAGCAGGCAAAGACAAAGACCCGCCTTCCTGGTATGCGCCATGCTCCGTCAAAACATTTCGCCAGGAACCCCAGTCGTCGGAGTCTATCCTGATCGTGATCGTCCAGCAATATTCGCGACCTGGATGCGTAGTCATGATGCACGTCAATCCATTTCGTCTAGACTCCCAATGTTGTCGGTTGCCTCCTGCTCCTCGCTAACCAGTATCCCCACAAGACACTCGCTCAGCATGCCATCCCAGTTGACCCAGGGATGCACTTCCATGAACAGCTTGACGGAATCTTTCCCAGCCCCTCGCAGGATCTCCCCAGCACCCCCAGGATGAAAGGGGACGTAAGGAGTTATGTTGTACACTTTTCCCTGGTAGACCGTCCACGCATCTCTTCCTTTCCTGCCATTTTGCATTTTCAACTGGGCAGGTGTTATCCGAAGTAGGTTCTCTCCTGGCGCATCTTTGCCTCGGAGATGATTGTTGGGATTGTTTGTCAAAGCAGCCCAGTCGAGGGGGGAATGGCCGGGCTCGAGGACCACCTTGCGAGAGACTTGCTTCCCCGGTGGCATGATGGAAGACGTAGGCGCAAGTGAGGCGTTTGGGAGAGGCTTGGTCACCGGGACACGCAGAGACGCGGCGCCCGACGGGGGAGGTCGAACGGAGCCTTGTCCAGGGCGTGGTGCTGCAAGAGCATTGCCGGAACTGAGAGGCTTGAGACGAGGAGGGCTCGACGATCTGTTTGGCTTCGGTAGTGGGGGAGGCGGCATAGATATCTTGGGCGTCTCTGCTGTCCTTGGTTCAGACTTTCCAGCCGCTGGCTTCAAAGACGCGTCATCCGGATGGGTTACCTCCATTAGAGGGATCGAGGCTTTCAGGAGAGAGTCGCGGTTGAGGTTCTCTTGGGGAGTCGGCTTTGATGCAGAATCAACATATGCTGGTATTCTGACCGGCCGCTCGCTCGCCTGTCTATGTTGCGCTGTCACTTCTGGTCCGTCGCCACTATGCACAAGGTTCTGAACAAGAAATCTGTAAAGAATGAAACCTGCTATGGCGGTGCAGCAACCGGCAGCAACCCAGCCCATTCTAAGGACAATGTAGGAAAATCGTTGCGTGAGTGAAACCGAAGCCGCTCATTGCGCCGGCGGTATAGCATCGATACTCGCGACGTTATATCATTGTCACTAAAGTAGAGGTGGTAATCTCACGCGGTACCATCTCTTCTGTCGTAAATGATAACCAGACCAGAAAATCAGAGACAGCGAGGGGAGTTGCTCGCCTCCCGTAGTTTCAAATGACGTACTATTTTGGGATGACAGCATTGTTTGAGTGTCTGCCAGTCCTTCAATTTGCGTCTTCCTTCAATATCACACACGACCCGTCTTGTGGAAGATACCTCGACGTCTGTACCGACAACCGGGACCCGGAGATGAGGAACTTTGCTCATGAGGCATGAAAGAACAGAGAGCTTCTAGGTTCTCGTTCTACCTTGTCTGTGCTTATTTAACTGCCTTTGGCAAATCTGTCTAGGCCATTGCCCACAGGGTCCAGACTGAGTCGCCATGCAGATCCGAGTGGAAGAGTCAAATAATTCCTGGTCCTCATTTCGCGGTTGCAACACCTCACACATGTCCATGGCCCCTTCTTGACGCAGACGATCTCGCCCACTACAACTGACCGCTAGCAGATCTGGGATGGCCTGCACCGCCATCACTATCATTCGTTTGTCCTAGATCAGAATAGCTCCAGTTTTCTATTTCCTCCGGCCACCGTAGGAGGGTCCATTATGTTGCATGTCGCAAGTACACGAGCCGCTCATGTCGCTTCGAAGGTGCGTCTGCCTACTAGGCAGTTGCTGACTTTTGGTCCACCCATATTCCGCCTTACTTCTCGAAACTACGGAAAGTGTATTTCGGAATCAGTGACACATCTGTGTCTGCTCAGCGTTTCCTGGTTGTGTGCTGTTCGATGTGAGCGTGAACGGTGATGCGGCTCCAGAAGCCTGGATAGGCACATTCCTCCGTAGCCTGGACACAAGGCAACAGTGCGGTGCGCACAAGTAAAGGCAACTGATACTGTGGCTTAAACAGCACCTGCCCATGGACAGATAAATAGCTGGCTATGGCTTCCACCGAAACAGCCCTTAGGAGTCTACCTCCGCTCATCAAGCACTGAGGCAGACATATGACCTTTCCCACGGCTGTGCAGAGCGCGATCCACTCGCAGCTGACTGACTCGTCACTCACCGTGCCCTTTCCGGTGGGCAACCTATTTTGCTTTTGTTGTTAATGTCCACATAGCCTCATAATCCTAGCATCCTTGAACTGGCCCGAGCAGATCATCACGGGCGCGGCAGCTGACACCGGGTTTCAATGGTCTCAGACCCCGTCACCCGAGCATTTCCGGTAAATGTGCCCGGAAAGCGTGGCCTAAAACAGCGACGGTCGGAGTGAACGAGTCGATGCTGCCCTTGTAACCTTGTCGAGTGGTGGCCAGGTTTGAGCTGACACGCACGACGAAACCAGCAGAAAGTCCTGAAGCAGGGAGCCGAATTACGGCCTCATCAAAAGGCTGTCGTGTTCCAACCCCTCTTTCTCGCCATCACACTCTCGCCTCGACCACCAGTGCCCGATCGTTCGGCCAATCAATGACGGCATCGTGTGGTTACCGCTGCCACGTTTGACCTGCATTGCAACTGTCTTGTCCGCGCCACTGTCACTCCCTGACAAGTTAAGCAAACGCTCGGGCTGCTCGGGCGGCGACCTCGCCTGACTTCAACCTGACTTCCAAGCAATAATTCTCCACCTCCAAGCCGACCGAAGTCTGTCACCCGTTGCTGTTACAGGAACCTCAGCCATTCCGATACCCGATCTGGTGCGGCGGGGTCACTCGTTACTGGCGAACCAGGCACTTTGCCTGTCAACCTCGCATGACCAGCCAGATTCTGTCTCAACCTTACTTTCACCACGGTTCTTCTCCTGCTCTCTGCGTCGACGTCCCTCAAGTCTGCCTGATACTCATCCTTGCACTACTCGACTAGGGTTCGGGTGAGTATGTGCACGGCTGAGGCTACGACAGTTGCTACCACCTTTCCTCGAGCAGGCAGTCGAGGTATACGTCCACGACAACCTCAAGTCTTCTAGCACGGCTATTAAAAATAAGATCGATACCGCTGAGGAACAATTTACCGAGAACATAACAAGGCCGTGTGAGAGGCAGTGAGATCAACGCGTGAAGATCTCAGGGCGACCGAGCAAGGCCAACCCGCGAACCCCGTGGATTACATCGGACAACCCGGATTCTGCTTCAGCCTACTTGCCACGACCAGATTCGACTGGCAATACCTCTTGACCCCACCACAACTGAGCTAAGCCATAGGTTTCCACTGTCTGTGCTTGGTCTGTCAACTCCATCAGGTATCGTCACCGGTGAAAATCCCTGGAGTGGCAGACTAGTGCTCGGATCTTAACTGCACAGACCGTGGTCAACCAGCCTGAGACACGGGCAATCAGTCTTTACGGAACAGACATCAACCTCCTATTTGCAGACACTGAGCAGTTCCGAGTCTATCCCGGCGCGGTTCTGCACAGATCAGGCGCAGTTCAGCCGTCACTGGGCGCAGAGTTTAGGTAAATGGAGTACTACCAACCGATGTCGTCCTCCTCGCCTGTGTACGAGGACTACAACCCCCTCGGCTCTCAAGATCGACCTGAGAGAGAAAATTCCTCTGAGGACCACGCCCGCAAGCGTCGAAGGATTGAGGCTGAAAACACTCATGCAAGCAACATGAGCGACCCTTCACGCCCTCCTCCTAACTCTAGGCGACCGGTATTCCCAGCTCATTACGACTTTCTTGGACCTACCCTTCATGCTATCCCACCCGGGATGCCGCTGGGACTCCCGATAGGCACTTTTCTGGAGGAAGACGCAGCTCTCGAGTATCTCACTTCAGGCTCAGGCTTTGCTCAGGACTTGCGCGACATAAACCTCAGTCAGCCTCCACCTCCTCCATTCTACGTCGCCCCGAATCTGGCTTCACGGTCTGCGGCCCTCACCAGCCATCCGAGCCAATCCTCCATGCCGCAGCAACCAGGGCTTGTCTCATTCAATGATTTCTTCGTCCAGCCGACGGCCCCCGCAATCCCTGAGCGTCGACGACAAGTGGAGGGGAATGCGGCAGCATCCTCCGGGAACATGACCGCGGCACCGACTCCATTTGATTTCTCCGGTCACCCACCATACAGACCTCCCTCTTATCCGCCACATATTCCGGTGATTGAGGGCATTTCTCCTCCTAGACGGACTGCTCCGATCTCCACTCCAGCAACTGGCGAGGTTGCAAAGAAACCTGCTACAATGCTGATCCTCAGTCGGGCATCGGAGGACAGTATCAAGGCCCTGGATGAGCACAAGAGGGACTGCCCGACCTGCTGCCTTCAGTTTGAACCCAACAACTTTGTGGCGGTCATTACCTGTTGCAACATGGCCATCCATGCTAGATGCCTCTCTGCATATGTCAATTCTCAAGGGTACTCCAAGAGTCGGGTTTGCATGAAATGTCGCCGGGGAATTGATGCCAAGTATATGTTGAACAAGGTGATGCCACCAGTCACCGACAAAGACTGGGACGAAGGCGGTGACTTCAACGCGCCGGAATCGTTGCAAGCAGAGACCAAGATTGAGCTCAATGTGACTGCCCGGCCACATCGTGCAGGATCTCATCGACACCGAATCTCGATGGGTTATTCTGGCCACAGAGCTGGACGTCACACATATCTCCCTTTGGAACACTTGACCGCTGAACAAAGACTTGCCGTGCTGCATTTGCGCGAAGATCACCTGGTGGAACTGGAGGAATTGCGAAACCGATGCAATATTGCGATGGAAAACAGCGGCCGACTCAATCATCTAGACCTAGATGCCAATCGAGCTCTTGTCGATGCGCAAACACGAGCAACTCAACAAGAACTTAGCGCACTACTCAAGAGATGCCAAGAAACGAGAGTGGCAAGGGACAAGGCACGGGAGGCTTACGAGAGAGCTCGAATGGAGCTGGAAGCATTGCACCGGGTTCAAAGTCGTCGGGTGACCGAGATGATCGAGGAGTACCAGGCAGAAAGAGAACGCGCACTGGAGGCAAGAAGCCGGGACGGCGAAGCCCCTCGAAGTGCACCCATTGCTATACCTCAGCTCAGGGTCGTCAACGGAGATCCGCCCAGCAGTATGTCTCCCTGAAAATCATAAGTACGCCGACATACCTGTCGGTTCATGGCCCAGTTCAGAACACGCGTCAGTGGAACTGAGAGGGACGGCAGGATTCCCTTCATGGTCTGGATTCCTGGTTCTGGTGAGACGAAATGCGCAATATCTTTTGAATCGAAATGATTTTCATACAGTGCTGGCTTGTACCTTTGTACACGAGCAGAGGAAACATCAAGCTCCAAACGTCGGATTCTCTTTTACAGGATCTCTACGCGTGGCCGACAAAGACAGCAGCAGGATCATACCCTTCAGCACGGCACAGTACCCGTACGACTCGGCCCCTTTCAACAAGCACGTCAACACAACACTAATAACAGCATGACTTACGACTTCACAACTCTTTTTTCTTTCTTGCACAGTCCGAAGGCGCATCTGAATGGGCAGGTGGGTCGGTCGAGTACACGAACCGGTATTTGGTGGTAAGGCTTGAGATGCAGATGGCGAGGCTTTGTCCTCTTGCACTATGCATTGGATGAGGTTGCTGGAGAGGCTGCATAATCGAGGGAGGAATATTGCTTTTTCCTATGATTTCACTCCAGGGTCGGGTATCCGGTTCAGAGGATAGGAGAGGGCCAGCGAGCACCGGCATCCCGGTCATTCATGACAGCATGTGTATTCAATCATACCTCTGCAGTTATTCGAAGGTCGTTCAGTGGTAACAGACTGTACATAGGCAGCTACCTAGTAACGGAACCACACACAGAACTAGTATCCGAAAGCGGTTCCTAGAAGGCCTTGATCATGCCTTTGCCGGAATGTGCTGGTCTCCGTACCAAAGATCGTTCAGACAGTACGGAGTACTCTGAACGTCAAGGCCCGTGCTCGCCTTTATATTGCCAGAGATTGTGTTTCCTGCCCACGACTAGACAGGTACCCTCCCAAAGCATTGGCACGAGTTGGACTGGATAGCTCCTTCAAGCCCTCATGCCAGGTTCGTGAGAAAGCAAGCACACCGGAGCCCAGATAAACGTTCCTTGTATCATCTCCCCTCGGCTTTCCAAAAGCCTGCCTGAAGATTCTCCGCCATGCCCGTTGCTGGCCCTCGGGGCTGCGCCCCGCTCTTCCCGCCAAAAAACGCCTCAATCGACCTCTGGTTCCGTTCGATCTTCAGCGGCAGTTCAACTTCCGGGAGATCGTCCGTCATCTCGGCATCCTCGTCCTCTCCCTCCTTGTGCTCATAGGGATCATCCAACTCCAGCACACCGGACATGTGCATTGCTTCATCGAGATGGAACCGCTGGGCATCGTACAGTTTCCTCAACGTGTTTTCGTGGATGGCTTCTTCGTTGGGTCGATCGTCGCGGTGTCGCTTGCGGGTTCGGCTGTTCAGGTAGGGGATAGCTTTGACTCTGTGGAACTCATAAGGGCTCGCATCGCCGCCGTTTGAGGATTGCACCGTGCTTGTTGTCGATAGGGGCGACGACGAGGCAAGGGACGGTGTAGCTGCGCGGGATTGTTGTTGGTAGAAGAGGTTGTCTTCCTCGAATATGGAGGCTTTCCGTTTCGTGCCCATTGTTGCGATATTTATAGATAGGTTGCGAGCCACAAAGCTGCGCTGGATGGCTTGTGATTGATGGCGTTTGGTTTGACGCGTTGAAGCAAGCACTTTACGCGTCGGGTTCGGTTGCGTGAGCAAGGCCAGGAATATGCCTTCTCTTCCGCGCTCTTCTATTGAATGTAATAGATGTCGTTTCCTTCTTGTATGTGTGCGAGAGATACTGGTATCAACTTATATACACCAGTATGGTCGTGTAGGAATGAAGCAAAGAATGTGAAGGGGACGTGGCTGGAGGAATCGCGTCATGCCCCTTTGGGGCGTCAAGCTGAAGAGGCAAAGCAGGTACGGAGTACACGGTTGAGACACGGGGTGACGGAGTGTGTGCTGTGGTTCTCCGTACCTTCTGTATAGTACTCCGTACTCCGTACTGCGTACTGTATTCCCCGCACTGAGGCACGCGAACTCAACACCCCGCGTTGCTTCAGACTCGTCCCGCTCTCTTCAAGTTGGCTCTCACCTAGCGATCATCCTCACCTCACCAACCACACTGCCCCGATCGACCTTGGTCCAGGGGGATGGCTGTCCGAGAAGCTTCCCATGCCGGCTCATGGTACTCTGCTGACGGGCGCCAACTCGCTGCTCAACTGGATCAATGGCTGGCTGCTGTGCCCGAGAAAGATGTCCTGCCTGGGGTTGACAGCCTGCCGTTACCAGACGCGCGAGCAGTAATATCGCCGCACGCTGGATATGCATATTCTGGTCCTTGCGCAGCATGGGCCTACAAGTGCCTGGATCTCTCCAAAGCAAAGCGTATATTCATCCTACATCCTTCTCATCACCATCACTTGACTACTGCTGCGCTCCCCGTCGTCGATGCCTACGAGACACCCCTGTCAAAGGACCCTCTTCCTCTTGACCAGGAGACCATCAAGCAGTTAGCCACGCTCTCCACGGCTGTACAAGGCCGAACCATCAAGTTTACAACCATGTCGCAGTCAGTAGACGAGGCCGAGCACAGCGCTGAAATGCAACTGCCCTACATCCACCGTTTCCTGCAGAAACTCTACCCCGGCCAGCCCGAGTCATCATACCCACCTCTCGTCCCCATCATGGTTGGCGGCACGAATCCCGCCACCGAAGCTGCGTTGGGCAAGATGCTGGCTCCTTACATCGCCGACGAAACAAACGCGTTCGTCATCTCGTCCGATTTCTGCCACTGGGGCAGCAGATTTGGCTACACCTATTACCTACCGGATGCCCCGTCTCCGGCCTTGTCCCCTCTGATGTTGCCCAACGGTGTGCGGGGACAGTTCACAACCGCCAAAGAGTCGGTCAATGAAGACGTCCACAAAATGCCCACGCTAGGTCAAGGTCAGGATCTCAGCTCAAGAAGCCAAATACCGAGAAGCGGACCTCAGATATTCGAGAGCATCGCACACGCGGACAGGGCGTGCATGTGTGCCATCGCCACGGGTCAACATTCCGAGTTTCTTCGCGTGCTCAAGGACACTGGGAACACTGTGTGTGGTCGACATCCGATCGGGGTATTCATGGCTGGTGTGGAAGAGGTAGAGCGTCTGGAAAAGGAGCAAGGCCATGACCCGGGCGACCGCAGACGGTTCAAGTTCATGCGGTATGAGAGGAGTAGTGACGCGGAGAGCGTGAGGGATAGCAGCGTCAGCTATGTCTCTGCCTTCGCCGTCCTATGAGTTGCCTAAGTTGGTTTGGCTCAGAGAGCTGAATCTCAAACGAGATCGGGAGAGACGACTGGTTCCATCCTGACTGGTGAAGCATTGCTATTCTCCTGTCTGCGTCACGGGAACGAACGTCTCCAAACTCTGACACGGTGCCACGCAGAGGGCGTTTGCAATGAAATTTCTAGTGTCAGCCTCCAGATTCAGACATTGGCGTCTTACCATCCTCAACCCTCCAGACGAGGCACAGTGACCAGGCGTTTAGCTAGTGCAGCGTGTGTCAGACGGAGCTGCCAGCAAGATACGGAATATCCCCAGCCGCACCGTTCGGAATGACAGGACGACCACAGAATGATTGGCAAGGAACAAGGGTGGCCCGCTACTTAACATGCTTCCCATAGAGACGTTCTGGTCAACATTTTCAGGTCTCTCGTGGTAGAGCAGGCTCAAGGGTGGTATTACTGCAAAGCATCAGAGGGTTTCCCCCGAGTAATGCGCTGCAATGGTTCAATCTCGATTGCACGCACGGTATGATACCTTTAATGTGTTGATGTGTTGCCGTCGCTGGACGCCTATAGAGAAAGGTCGATACCTGTATCGTATACAGTGTCCGCTTACAGGCGTATTTCCTCCTCTTCCGGGACAGCGCTGTGGAGTTTCGCTCGTAACTCATATGTGGTGGTTTGCCGTTCCATCGAGCATTGAAGTGGGAAGCGCAGGCGCAGGCGTACACTTACTCACTCGTACATCCTACCTCGTAGTAAACGCTGAGATGTCCAAGACTCGGCGCTTGCTACGGGTACCTAAGGTACTCGTATGACGTGCCCAACTGTGCGAATCGCAAAGGGAGACACAAGCTAATGCCGCAGGGACAATGGAGATAGTGATTAAATATCTCGTACCCAACCAGAGCGAGAGCCACATGCATTTCCGTGACCACGCGACAGTACGAGTACGAGTAGCTCGAAGGAAGTATGAGGTATGAGGTACACAGTCACGACAGGACGAGTATTCTTCGAGGGTCACGAGGGTGGAGGACATACTGTGTAGTTGGCTCGTCGCAGCGTGCCTCACAATTATCGTCGATCGTCAAACACTCTGGGTCCCAGTGGGTAACTCGTACAGTACCTACTCATGCAAATCGCCTGCCCGGGGTCCTCGTACTCGTCCAACCAAATGTCCAGACGAGGTACCGGCAATCGCACTTGTTCGCATACGAGTACCTATACGTACATACTTGTACACAGTAGTGGTTATTTAGATTTGCCGTTTCGGGATGTGTGCTCCTGTTTGGTACTGTATACTCGTGAGTTCTGCACTCGACACTCGTACGTGGCGGAGATATGGTCGTCTGTTCAAAGAAAGAGTGGGTACGTTGTATACGAAGATCCATACCAGGTACAATTTAGATATCGAGTGTCGAACTCGCGATTCCACACCACAATACTCGCATAAGTACGTTGGGGAAGGTCGCTTGTGGGCCGGGCTTGGATACAGTATTGGGCACTCAACAGGCACAGCATGATACTTCACTTTTACACTTTTCGATTGTACGGTTTTTCGACGGTCTGTAAGTAACAAATTGTACTTGCCTAGTAGGTGTATACTGTAGGCCTTCCGGTCGAAGAATCACTATCTCACCCAACGGTCGACCGAACATGATCTTGCACGACTGGCCATGTCACGGTACGAGTAGATGGCAGATCTGCTTGAATACGTAAGTTGTACTGTGTATCTACTTACTGACTTGCCTGCTTACTTGCCTGCTTGCTTGCCTGTTTGCTTGCCTGCTTGATGGCTGTGATCAGCCATGATCAGCTCGAGGGGATGTCCGCGCCATGCAGACCGGTAGTCTAATGGACTAGTACGAGTATCTTCTGTGTGTGGCTTATGCCGCGATTTCCTTAGGCCGCTGGACTTCGCTCACCGATTGCGGTACGTACACAGTCCTGTGACTGCGATTCTGGCAATGACGGCACAGGAAAGTGGCCCAGCCTGCACAAGGCTTGGGTAAGCCCAAGTGGCCTTGATAAGCGAAATGCGCCAAATGCGGGGGCGAGAGACATGGGAAGTGCTGAAAAAGCTGCCAATCTTCGATCGTGTCATACCCTTGTACCCAGTAGACCCTGGAGACTCGGCGACTTGGACTGGCGTGCGCCGCGAGCCTACCATATCATTCTCCTGTCTCGTCGCAGGGTCGTTCGTGCCAACCGTCTGTCTGGGCGGGCTGTGTCCAATGATTACAAGCACATGCGAACACTCGGTCGCGGTGGTGTCCATGCTTCGGGGCTTCCACTTCAACTTTACATAGCCAGACATGTCGTCGCAGCTGCTCGCGGCTCGGCGACCAAGAAACCATCGAGATGACTCTCGCAAGACCTCCAAGGCCACCGGCCGGCGCCACTGCGCCAGCCTAGCGCGTCAAGCCAATCACAAGGCGGACATTAGCCCCAATGCCGCCGAGGGCTCGTCAGCATTGGCAAAGGCTTGGGTATGACGACAATGAGCACACCGCAAAGTGTGCAGATGGGTATTGTTTTCCTCATGTTCAGAGATAGGGCGCCGCTTAGGTGCCGGGCTCTTGGGATGGCGCCAAACTGTGATCGACACGTTCCTGTTCAGAGGGGGGCGGCTCTTGGGGCCTGGGGGATCGACAAGTGATGGCCGGAGATGACGTTGTTGTCTGGTCGATCCATTTGGTCTCCTGACGATTTGGCAAGCTTGGGTGGCTCCGCGAGCGTCCTCAGCGCTGCTGCAGCTGAGAGCTTCCGGTCACTACTGGACGGTTAGCTTCAGAGGGGAAAGAGACCTAGCGGTTTGATTGCGGCACGTTGAGCGTAGAGATGGCAGACACAACTGCGCTCAGGTCACCATGTCATGTGGAGGTAGATGATGATATGAAATGGGAACAAAAAGTGCGTAGAGGTCAACATGTCAGGTTGGCATTAATTATGCAGGAAGTAATAGTTGGTTTTTTGAGCAAAACAATCCAAGCGCAACGCAGATTGGGGTATCCAAGGAGACGTAGTGTGCTCTGCCAACCCCCCCTCCCACTATCGCTCCTATCTCTTGGAATAGGGAGGTCACAGCTCCCAGCTTCTCCCGAGTAACTTAGGCTTGATTCCGGGGTGATCTGTGCGCCACGCTTGCGCATGCGCACATCCCGGGTCGATACGATGTCGTCGATGTGGCGAGCTCTCGCGGAAGAGGCGCTGCTTATGCAGTGTGTTCGGTCTTGTTCTCTTCGCGCCTCTGCTTGCCCTTCTCCGACCAGGGGAAGTGGACGACGGGGACGATGAAGAAGCTGTTCGAGGTATCGGCAATACCAGCCAGGGCGTTGTACCAAGCCAAGAAGGCGGCGAGGATACCAAAGGCACCTCCGGCACGGTGGAGACCGACATGTGGCTCGCCGCTCTCGAGAACCAGGTAGGAGCAGGCGAGCATGAGGAAGGCGAGATCCAGGGTGAAGAACAAGAGGAAGAACGCCACGGTGGACTTGAGGGTGCACAGGAGGAGTAGGAAGGTGAAGATGAACCATCCCTAGATATTTCAGTGAGCTTGACGTGAATCTACCCCGGACAGTATGCCCACTTACCATCAAGTAGAAGCCCAAGCAGTCGTACAGAGCCTTCGAATTCTGCTCTTCTATGATAGTTGACTCGATTGCGAACCCACCAGGAGTGAGAATGATGGCGAAGGAGATCCAGAAACCACCATAGGATGATAGAGCGGTAGCACCGAAAGTGTTGCCCACGGCCATTTCCCTTCAGATTGAGCTTAGCGATGCGCACTGTATTCCCTTGTTATCAGAACTCACCACATGCCAGCAAGAAGCTGAACAAGACCGCCGTAGCCGAAGGCCAAGGAGATGATGATGCTGGGCACTTCGACGTTGCGAGCTCCCAAGTTGATCAAGCTGAGGACGAAAGTGGTCAAGGCGAAAGCGCACAGTCCGAGAGGAGCAGGGTTGGCGAATTTGCGTCCCTCAACGCCTTTGTAGAGACCGGGTTGAAACTCGCCGCCGAAAGCTGAAGGCAGTCTCGTTAGTTACTGAGCCCGTTTGGTAAGAATCGAGTCATCCTCAACTCACCTGGCAGAGTAGCATCGTTGTTGGTCCGCATGTGAGCCAGAGGGCCATATCCGAAGCGGGCGGCATGTTGGGCGGCAGTCTTCTCCTCGTGGCTCATCCCTCGAGTGACGGTATCGAAATCTTTGGCGTGCGAGTGGTCGCCATTGAGCACAGCCGTATTGCTGGTGTCTGTGTGTTGCGCGTTGGTTGCCATGGTGGCTGGAGAGATGCTGGTGGAGTCAGGAACTTTACGGAGGGCAAAGTGAAAGTTGAGTGAAGACGCCTTGAGCGAACACTGAAAAGGGGCTATGTACTGGCGACAAAGAGGAAAGAGGGTGGGTGATGTCCTAGGGGACCCGAGTGTTTATGTATGCTTTTACCGCGTCAAGACTGACGGGGGCACAAAGCTACGGCTCTCTGGGGAAGTGGAAAAGAGCTACGCGGAGTCGGCGGGGAGGAACTTTTCCTGTTCTACTTTCACAGTATCATTCTGGTGGACCGATATCAACGAGATGGAGCCGTTGAAACGAGACTAATGCACTGGACATCGACAGAGAGTGGACAGACAGTACTGGGAGGGATGGAGGGGATGACAAGATGAGCTCTGATCACCACGGTTGGTTCATTCTTGGGACCGACGGTCGTCTTCTGCATCGGTAAAAGCGTACTCGTTGTCTTTTGTCACCAAGCAGCAATGACGGAGATCTGGACGATTTTAGGAAGAAGGACGGTTTCTCGAAGCGATGTCAGTGGACCGAAAAAGGAGGACGCACATTACGCCGTTTAGCCTGTTATGCCGGCCACGAATCACAGAGAGAGTGGCCTCATCTCCGGACTAGGGGCCTTCCCACATCAACTGCACGGAAAGTGGGCATCACTGGACCAGGGTACGAGGTAGGGCGGGCGAGCGGAGGAAAAGCTTTTTGGGCACTTTGTACCAAGCCGCGTAGCTGAGGACAGATGGCGGTCTTCCAAGAAGACCAAGAGTTCTCAAGAATGCCGCGCATCAAACCGTCACGCCACAATGCTTGGTCCTGGCATTGACGTAATCGCAGGTGTGAGAGCGAGAGGACGCACCAGCAAAGACATCAAGCGGAAAAGGAGAATACACAGAGCAGAAAATGAAGATCGATGGACTGTGGATGCAATGAGTAATGCACTCCTGGGAGTCCACCTGCCTTTGTCCAGAAATTAGCCGTGAGAAGCGGACCGTGTCAAGAGCACTCGTATCTGCATCCCAGGCACCAAAGCCAGGCCATCCGTGTGGAGAGAACGATGCTCGTGTTGTTTTCCAATCTGGAAACGGCGGTCGGGACTGGTCACCACGGTCAAGCCGTTGGGCGCGTCAGCACCGGCTTGCTGGAATGTCAAATTGGAAATCAATGCAAAACTGAACGCCGCATGACCGACAACTGAAGCGCATCCATTCGAACGGCTGAATCAGGCAAGGCGATGATGCAATCGTCATCAGATCGAACTCAAACTCAAACTTGGGCATTTCCGCCACTCCACAAAGTTGATCTCCATGCTCACTCCACCATGCGGAGAGTTACGAGGACGGTTGATTTCTCGGATAGCCACGATCCTACAGAGTCCAACTGCTCCAGACTACGTGTTACAATTACATTGGGGCTCATGTACCTTTTTATATTCCAAGTTTCCTGACGCATTCTGAGGAGCTCCAGCTACGGTGATCGCGACTCAGTTCGAGTTGGGCCCTGGTAGTGTATATAGTGCTGCTCATCGCTGTCGAACAGAACAAAGTCTTCTTCTTTCGCCTATGACGCCCTGTCTACGGCCACTTGGCTGTCTCGGCGATTCGTTGTTGATGTCTTGGTCCTGGTGAGCCTTACATCACTTTCTTGTCTCGCGCGATCGTGCCGCAGCGAGCGCAAAAACTTTACGAGACATCAATTGAAGAACTTCGAACCCAATTGTCGTTCGAGCCCGTGTGGCGGCGAGTCGCGACACAGAACAAAGTTTGTGCATCACGCCAGATTGTGGTTTTGTGTATCAAGCATCATGAGATGATTTATCCCGGCCGGCCGCTGCGCTGCTCCGTAGCGGTTGTTTCTGCGCCCTCCGTCGACTTCCGCTCGCCTCTGCAGCATAGGCGCCCGAGCTCCAACACATCGGGTGCCCAGAATCGGAAGTCCTTACCAACGCTCTAGCTCTTCCCCCAAACAGGCGGTCTTCTAGAAAACTCAACACCAAACCTACTGTCAACTTCCCGAGATGAGTCCCAACATTATCCTCGCGCCCTTGCCCGGCGGTTGTGATCACGACGAGCCCTGGTGACATTTAGTATTCGCCACTTCCATTGCCCCGGATTACTTGCCACGAGCCCTCAATGTTCCGACCGCATGCAGCCTTCGTGTATGTGGACCTGGATTCCCTCATCGGCCAAAATCACGCCAGACTTCGAAACTACCGGAGTGCTTCTGCGGTGGCGGTGGCCAGAAGGGCAGCCATCAAGGAAGACGGGGTGCAAACGACGACCTGGACTGCCCGCCCTCACATCTTCTCGCGCTGACCGTGTATGATTCCCGAGTCAGCCCGAGTCACCCGGCCCTGTTCACGCCGCCACTGGGCAAGGCGTTCCTCCGTTGCGGATTTCAAGCATACCATACGATTTCCGCGGCACTGAAAGCTCAACAGGCTCTCAAGCCGAAGCAGCGCGCAGAGGCCTCCTGCTTTCTTCCGTCGACCGCCCTGGACCTGGAGAACGTGTTCGACTGTGCACGGTTTCAAGCTCGGTAGCTTGTAACCACACAATTGTTGCTTGTACTAACTGTGCTTAGTGATTCGCCTTCCCTAGCAACTCTGCGACATTGATGCCGAAACAGCTCCATCCCAGCAGACGGACTCGAGGCTCTCGGACCAAGTTATCGCAGGACTTGATCACGACGAGGTAGTCACCAAAATTCACTGGCAATGAGGGGAATCTGCAACACAGATGATACCAAGCTCTGACTGACTGCCCACCAAGACCACCGTCGCGAGAACCTCATAGCAGTGGAATTCGCCTCAGGCTACTCCGTACATACATGGTGGCCAAGGGCGGGATATGTAAGCCACGGATCAATGATTTTCTGGCCATGGAGCAAGAGAAAACCTGGACCACTTTCAGTGACTATGTCTACGAAATAGGTCTCAACGAACTTGACTTCGATCCGAGATCGAGATGACGAGTCCCCGAGACGCTGAATACTAGTAAGGCTCTTTACGAGAGGGAGCGAGGGAGAGCACAGGCAAGAGATGGATTTAAGATGCTCAAACCCAAAGAGCGTGAAGCCACGCTTACGCAGGTCTTATCCAGGACTCATGTTCGAGATAACCCCTACAGGGTAGCAGCAACTACGTGCATAGCAAAATATATCCAACAATGTTCGCATGATACAGCAGTGTTTGCTAGGGACCGAAGTGTCAGTGACGAAAACACTAGTCGATCGAGATTGAGAGATATGAAGAGTGTTGAGCTCGTGATGCTCCACAACTGTGGATGACTCCTCGTGGGAATCTGCTGCCGTTCGAGCGGCAGCACGCGTTCTTTTCCAAGCTTTTGCCCCTCCTGGAAAGCGACATCCCCGGCGGTCGCAATGGTCAGGGTCCGCCGTTCTTCCTTCGTGGCGCAAGTGCTCCCCAGTCCGCAGTCTTCTTAACGTTTCCGGTTCCTGATGCTTGATATTCTTGGCATTTACCATGGCAATCGTAGAATAATCGCAGTTGCAGAAGCAACAGAGCACGATATGGAGGACGGCACAACGGAAGGAAGTTGCAGTGGTGAAAGGCAGAAGTTCCTCGGGACCAGCAATCACCCAGATGCGCATGAATCGAGGATCCTGAATCTGTTTCTGATCAGCGAGGATGCATTGAAAAGCCATGCACACAGTATTTCTTCCACGACGAGATCAACAGCGCGTTTGTCACGGCAAGACACGATCGCACTGGTCCAATATTGGTGCATAGCGTAACGGCTCAAGCTCGTCAACGGGGGCCGAAAAGAAGGACAGGATAGTCGACCGAATACACGGATGCTCAGACGTTATGCTTGCATATTATCGCACCATGGCGGATGAAGTGAGTATTCATAAGGTATTGAGGTAATTATGGTTCTCGTTGCATGTGAGAGTGATAGGACAACTCTTTGAGATATGACAGCCGAGGCCGTCGGTTAAGTTGCCAAGATTGCACCAAGGCCCTTGAAAAGGAAGGCCCTTGCGGGGGATCGACCATCCTGCCTCGAAAGTCCTCCGATTGGTGCAGCTAGGGATCTGATATCCGACGATGTACGGAGAGCCTTAAGCGCGTCTGCAAATTAAGTACCCATAAGGATGTCAGCGCTGCTCCTTTCGACTAACCGGTAAGGGTCAGGTCTCCAGTCACAATGCTCTAAGAGGGGTGTAGGTGATACAACGCAAGCAGGGTATAGCAGACGGCTGGGTGTGACAAGATACTTCCTAGTCTCCCGAGGGGTCGTGTACGAGGCAATGCCCATTGAAATGTGCTTCACCTAATACAGTATAGTGAGTCTGCAGTGGCAAACATGATGAGTGTAAAAATAAGCTGCTGACTTGATTGGTCCCGTAGCTTGATCATCAGGAGGAGGACTCCTTACGGCGCGGAATAACTTAAAACTCCGCGAGGCTGATACAACGTCGCTATCGGATTGGTCAGATCGTGCTCACTCCACGTACAGGCCTTGACTGGCGTCCGCACACTTATAATCGTTTTCTCATGCAAGGCGAACTCGTCATAAAGGATCGAACTGCTGTCATCATAATCATCCACCAACTCCCACTAAAAGGCCCTGAAAGCAAAAGTTGCCATCGCACTCATTCAAATTCACTTTGTTCATAGGAAACTCGTCAATACCATAAAGCGGTGCCGCCACTAAAATTCAGTGCAACACCAGGACTCTCATCACGTGACGGCTCGGATACTTGGCGTGAGGAGTTCCAAAGTGGCACGAGTGGCTGCTGGGCAGGTGGCACTCCGCACGCATCGCAGACCAAGCTCCCTCTCCCACGCGTCCCAACACCCCGACCATCGACCCATTTGTTGATTTCGACATCGTCGAAATTCTAGTGTACCATGAAGATATTCACAATGCACTAGTTCCTACTAAGTGATGGAGAATGAGTTTTGCCCACAATCGTCCGCGCGATCGGGTGCAGTGTGAAAAAGTGTGTTGGGAAGGCTTTTCCATCGTTGTGGTGGGATGATGGTTGAGAATGCCCACCACAAACGCTGTCCACCACACTTCTGGGATGTGCCTTGGCTCCAGGAACATCAGTGTCCCGATGGCGAGAATAATTGCGAATGAATACTGGAGGGTGGAAAGAGAAATGCGACATACCCTGTTCAGTCCACCTGCTGTGGCTTACAACCTCGCGGATGTGACAGAACCGCCGGCAGACTCACCCGACAGTGCGGTCAAATAAATGTCAAGTGTGGCGATAAGATCCGCGAGGTGGCTGCGGCGTCCTGCACCAGGTACGTACGGTTCATTGCGAGGGGACCGGCCAAATAGTGTTGCATCGGATAGTCGAGCTGAGCTGGGGTCTCGGGCGCCGCTGAGAGACACGGGCATCGGCAGACGACGGTGCCGAAGAAGCACAAACTGCATCATCAAGAATGGGAGTGGACGACAAGGAAGTGAAAAGCAATTGCTAACTCACAAAGCTCGGGCATGGCTGTCGCATTGAACGCCATGGGGAGATGGGATATATGTCCACAACAACAGAGTCTTGTGAACACGGGGATTGAAGGATTGAGGTACTTCGCACCCAAGGTTAAGATACAAAAGAGAAGAAGAAGGAGAACTCGAAGAGGAAGCAGGAGACGCAAGCTTTATAGTCAATGCGATGGGCGAGATGAGGGCTCCTGGAGCTGGGAGAAGGAGAGAGGGCAGCTGTATGGTATTGCCTGGGCAGCACCAGGGGAGCTTCCAAGCCTCACGAGCAAGCAGTGCAATGGGCGAGACACGTCATGCTGGTGCAGGCTCCGCGGTCATCTGAGCCTGGGACGGGTGTCGGAGGTTCTCTGCGTTCTAAGTAAGCGGCGCAATTGGCAATGACCGATCTTAGGTACACAAGTCACTTCCACAGCGGTGTAGGCGCTTTGCATCAGGCCTCAAACCCACACTGGCAGGGAGGTTGACTGAGGATCACATACGATGCACTTGAACATCAACACAAGTTCATATTAGACCGCGTGCAGGATTCGTGACCACCTGATACTGCACCGCTGAAGGTCGACTCTCTAGCCAGGACATGTGACTTTGGCTCGATTTCCAGGGTATTGCTTCGGCTCGGGGACTACCTTCGGGGACAATCCTGGCGAGGGAAGATGTCAATAACGGAAAAGCCATCATGCCTATGCGAAAGGTGACAAATCCAAGGTTTTCACGCTGTCAGGCCGTACTGGCATTCTCCTCCAGCCTCATGCCACTGGGAGTCGTGGACACAAGGTTTCGATGCGCTTTAGGGCCGGAGCAAGGGCTTGCATGGGCTGGAAGCGGACCAAAATGCCCACGATCCCTGTTTACACGCCCCCTCTGGAGTGTCGAACAACCAGCAAGCTACAATAAATGGAATGGGTAGGACGGGGGCAGACAGTACAAAACCCCTTGGGCAGCACTTCAATTAACAGATAGCAAAACGTCCCGGCAAACGGGATGGGCAAAGGGGCCGCTGGGTGCTCGACTCCTCGTTGCAGGTTCGGCTGGGCGCGAACACCGCCAGAGCGCTTCGCGTGTATCTCGATAGAGTGAGGCAGGGCACTTCTACTGAAGACAGGCTATAGCTCAATGGCGGGCATCTAACTATTATGTCCCATCCCTCGCTTTCTGCAAGCATTGCACCACGAACCTTTTAGCACGTGACACCAACTCCCATGAATTAGACTAGGTGAGGGTGCCAGCCTTACGCTTCGAGGCTGCGCGCATTCGAGGAGTTTTAGCTCATTCCAACACTTTGTCGAAGTCAAGAAGCCTCCAGTTGCCATTGTCATTGCCGTTCCCACATGTTCCCAATAGTGCGGGCATTGGAGGCGATGAAGCTGGGTGTTGATAGGTGAAAGGGAGGCATCAAGGTGACTGCAGATCGTCCTGAGACCTTACCGTGATAAAGCCGGCAGTCTGGTGCATGGCCTACTAGAGCTGTAAGAAGCGTTCCCAGAAGAGAAAGAGAGTTGAAAGACTTAGACAAGGTAAGCATGAGTGGTGGTGTGAAATATTCGAGTCCGAAGCCGGATGGGGATAACAGGGAGAGGAACCAAGCTGGCCGACGAGGCTCGGAAAATAAAGAGCCTGAAGCCATCCAGTGGTAAGAAAGTTGTACCCGAATGCCCTTCGCCCTATTCGTAGTCTTTGTACCTCGCACGTGGTCATCGCCTATCATATCCTCGTCAGATGGTTCGAAATGCCATGGTGACGCGCATGCTCAGGGGATTATGTCTTCGAACGACGATACCTGCTTCACGCTCCTCTATTGTCTACACAACAAACAAGTGGTATCAAAATGTCTGTCATATAAATAGTCCTGCTTCTTCACCAGAGCCAGAGGAAACAGGGTGGAGTAGACAAGGCCCTGCTAAAAGCCAAATATCGCTCTACCACTTGCGTTGTTGGGCGACCTGGACAGTTGCCCCTGGATCCACGTCTTGTCCATGGAGATGAAGGGTCAAGATGCTTCCAAGTGTGGTTGGATGGTATTGGGAGTGCGTTGTTAACCATCATGTATGGATGTATCCAGCAGTGTTACTGATGGTCAAAGAAGTTGCTGCTCCACGGTCTTCGACTCGCGTCGAAGAAGCGACATATGCATTGTGAGAACGAAAAAGTCAGCTTGAGCAGGCAATAGCGCGACTTTCTCAGCTCCTGGTTGCAGCCAATCCGCGAAGATATATTTGACAATAACGGATACCCTACAAACAGCTTCTTTGATTCATGTCAGCAGATGCAGAATGCGCGTGTTTTGCAGGGGTGAGTCATGTCTGGAGGACAGCTTGCCAGTGGTAGGAGTGCTTGCAGGAATAATTAACCAGGACGCAGAAATCAAAACGGAAATTCGAAGATTGACGATGTTTCGCCTTGCCAAGCCCGCCGCTCACACCATTCCGCATCCATCCTAGCTTGGTTTCGGCAAAACCTCGCGAGTTCCTTCCCCATCAAAACCTCCTCATCCTCTCACGCTCCGGTCACATTTTCATTCCTTCTCTTTCTTCACACTTCATGAAAAACATGATATGAACGCATTAATCAACCGCCAATTCCTTGCTCTGCAACCATGGGCTGGTAGGTCATATTGGCGATCTAGACCGATTGCAACGAGGCACTTTTTAGACTTCACTTTCAATGCAGGTGTCTCTTCGGAGAGTCCTGCTGTGGATGAGAAGTCACCTGCGTGCCAGACATTTCTTTTTAGATAGACTATATTCCGATCAAACGGTGTCGTAGAAAAGCTCGATGACCCCTTCGCTGTTTGGCAGACATGAGACTGCTGCGGGTCGTGGTCTCCGGTTAGGTCTGTCTTTACGCTGTTCGAGTCGATTTATGTAGCCGTGCCGTGGCTGTCAGGCGTCGGCTCGTTGTCACATCACGACAGGATATGTAGTGATTGTACGGAGCATCGCAAAGTTGTATCTCAGGCCGACGGGTCCTGTACGCCGTAGAGCGTGCTGCAACTCAATCTATCTGGATCTGTGAATGCAGAAATCTTGGCATGTCGAACTTTCGAAAGATGAGGACCAAGATGGAGTGAACGTCCATCTTTGAAGAAAACTTTCCTCTGCCACCTTCCACCTGTGCAAGAACAACTCAACAACACTTCTCATCTACCGCGTGGAACGACATACCACCATATCAATTGACCGCAGCTTAGGAAACCCAAAATGAAACTCTTAACAACAAACTTCCTCACCTGCGCCGTCAAAGCCTGCAAGTCCTCGTCCGCCTCCTTCCCTTTACATTTCCGCGACGCCATCCTAGAACGCACCGACATAGATTTCAACCCCCTATTCATACGCAACATCCTACCACGCGTGAACTGGGAAGCGTTGACCACGACAGCCGCCGAACTAGGTGTCGGGAGTATGCTCCCCGATCGCAACCCACTTGACGACACCAATGCGGAACAAGCCGAGGGGATGGACGTCGAGATGGCCCAGAAAGAGGTCGACGAAGAAGTATTGAGGAAGCTGCACGCTCTGCTACTGGAGACGGGCGTTGTGGAAGGGAAACTCGTCTGCGGGAACTGCGGGTTCGAATACCCTATCAAGGAAGGGGTGGCCAACTTCCTGTTACCCGCACATTTGGTGTGAGAAGGAAGGCGACGCTTCAGGAGAGGAACTCATATTCAGGATGAACAAATGGACGCACAAGCGAAGAAATGACACAAAGACTCAACCTCACGACCTATGGTCAACAGAACAAATGGGACAAGATGCCTACGTGGGCATTGGCCGACGCTCGGTCTGCGTGGCAGTCATGCTTGGGAAGAGACTACGGAGCAGTAGGGCTCTCGCCCGTTGGCGCCACGATCGTCAAAGAACTAATCCAGGGCCAAGTACTGCTTGATTAGATGACATTGAGCATCGCCGGACAAAAGCATGTACCCGGTAGCTTGAGGTAGCTGGAGACTGAGAAGGTTTGGTGCTGGGCGAGCCTCTTTCGCTCAAAGACCTAATGACATGAGAACGGATCGTGGCCGAGATCAGCAAAGCGTTGATGAATGCACATGGAGGGAGAACCAAGGTCGTTAGCAAGGAATCTCCTCTGCTGTACCAGATTTGACCGGCGAGGAAGGAGGAAAAGGGAGTGCTCGTCCAAATACCACCTAGATCTGGTAGGGACATGATAACTATCTATGTACGCGCAAGCACGCTGAGCAACGTTGCCTCACGAAGCGCCCGTTGGCAACGCAAGAGACTTCACCAGGAAGCCTGCACACAAAGCGCTGGGCTGTGCCATTGCCGTGACCGTTGCCGTCGCCGTAAACTGGCCGGATTATACAATAGAGAAACATGGCCGCCCCCAGCGTTCGTCAATCGGCGTCAAATCCCTTCCCTGTCCGTAATGCTCGGGTACCTGAGTTGAGTAAAACCCCATTAAGTTCACCGCCGTCATTTCGACCATCGGCGCCCATTCGCTGGTGCTGACCCTCTGTCCTTCGGACTTGCCCAGTGCGAAGCGTGCTTTTGTTAAATGTTCATGCCAACCTCCATCATGCTGCGAAGCAAGAACGCCTAACCCAGAGTCCTTCCACATGCCTTCGCAATGCTAGGAACACGAGGAACTGAAGAAAACGCCACGGATACTTGGACCCCTGTTCGTCAATTGAGGAAGCCTTTGCAGACGGTCGAGCCACAGAGACAGGGGATACGGTCGTCACTGCCAATCTCACGCTCGAATTTATAGTCGTACGTCAGTTCTTCATCTGCAACTCTTGTTAGTCTCCTTTCTCTCATGTGCCCAATGCTGAACCTCACCTTTCTCGATATCTCTCAGAGCGTAAATGACAATTCGTTTCGTGCCACCGACCCGAATGATTTTGGCCGTGCAATTAGGCGAACAGCTGTGGTTGATAAACCTTGCAATACCACCCTTCTTGGTTGCATCTACAACAGTTCCTTCATCGATTCGGAAGAGATAACTGCTACCGATGCCGCTTTCGGTGTACTTGATCTCGCGCAGATCGGCGATTTCTTGTCGAATCTTCTCCCCGACGTACTCGATGATCATCTCGCTGGCCTGAATGCGTTCGAGAGAGTAGAGTCCCCAGTTGTGAATGGCAGATCGGGCGAACTTGACTGGTTTCTTGCGCTTCTGGAGTTGATTGAAGCGCAGAACATCGGCGTCTTCACCTATACTTTGCAACATCTCGCGCTGCCGGTCCAGATCTTTGACCGTCCGTCGATCGTCGGCACGTTTGCCCCGGGAGGAAGCTTTGGGCAGTTCCACCACAGGTGCCTTGCCAGGGTCCTTCTTCGCTTCGGCCTCTCTTTTCTCCCTTGCTTTCTGAACTTTGATGCGATGAGGCAGGTATTTCGACTTCTCAGACTCCAGAATCTTCTTGATAGGCTCCGTCCTTGCCGAGCCCGATTGGTTGGGAACATAGTAACCATCAATAGCAGGGTCCGTCCTAAGAGCTCCCGGTTGAGCTCCAGACCTCAGATTACGTATGCGCTCCTGTTTCCAGGCCCATGCCATTGGATCACCAATGTCCATAGCCTTCATCGATTTCATGGCGGCTGCCAGATACTCGAGGTCTTCCGCGTCGAAAAGACTGGCTTGCCAACCCCGAAGGTCAGGGACGATATCTTCATCGTCATCCACAGTAGGCAGAGGTTCTTCAGCTGATACGCCCCATTCCACTTCTGGCCGCCATTCCGCCGCTTCGGCAAGGGCCTCTTCCTCCTCAGCAAATTCCAGGACATTGTCCACCACCTCAGCGGCTTCAGCTTCGGCCTGTGCCTGCCGGAGTGCTTCTTGCTCTTCCCGAATCTGCTTCTTGGTTTTCTTCTTGGGCTTCGGCTTCTTGACCTTGGTAGCATCTGACTCAGCGTCCGGCGTGGCTTCGATAGGAGTCTCGACCTTGACATCCTCGGACTGCTCGCGCTCGAATTCGTTCTGAGCCACGCCAAACAATTCGTCATCGGCCTTCTGGCGTTTTCGAGCTTCAAGCTCTTTCACCAGTCTCTTCCGCTTTCTGGAGGAAGGAGACATTTCATATATGTTCCGCTCCAGCTTGGCAATGATGAGATCTTCTGCAGTTTGTCTTGACGTGTCAACTTCATCCTTAATCACGCTGTCGCCCATTTCCGATTCTTCTCGAGCATGGAGTCGACGTTTGGTCGCCTTGCGCAAAAGCTCATCATCATCGTCGGATACGGAGGTCATACTCATGCGGCTCGGAGGGCGGCTTTCAAGATCTTCGGTATCTCGAGTAACAGACGTCCGGCGCTCGTCCTCCGAATCTTCCTCGTCGTGGAACTGAGATAGCTGATGGAACAGGGACCTGACATTTTGCCTCGGAGGAGCTTTCTTTCCCTCATCACGATATCCAATCAAACCACCAGCACCTGGCCTCTTGCCAATTTTTGGCAAAGAAAGAATGTTAAGATTCTTACTTCCAAGGGGTCGTCGGCCGATGCCAACGCGCGAGTCTGGTGTCTGAGAGCCTTCAGTGCCATAGGCTGGTCTCCGCGTGCCCTCAGGGTCATCTAGACCAAGCGCCTTCCGCCTCTCGGCATGCCTGCCAGGATCCAGGTAATTGTACAGAATGGGAGCAGCAATCCGTGTTTTGACATCTTCAAGCAGCTTATCCCTTAACTCCTGGATAACAAGTTGCACCACAGCTCTTGAGGGATCCAGATCTCTGGCGCGTTGTCGTTTTTCTTCCTCAAGATCAAGATCGTGCTCTTTTCTCAATCTATAGGCCTGTTTCGAATACACAAAATCCACTGGCCCGGTCGGTGTGACCGATGTGGGCAGAGGCGCAGGGTCCGTCGCGCTGATTGCTTTGTGGTTGCCATTCAGATGGAGTTCCAGATTCATCACATAGGTAAACAGCGGCTGCATGTGACAGCCGTGGAAGACTTTCTTTGCCTCCATTTGTCCATTGCGTGATTGTTCAAAGGTGATGAAGTAGCCGGTTTCGTCGCATCGGACTTCCCGCCAGTCGTACATCCTTAATCTCTTTTTCAGATGCGGTATGGTAGTTGTCATGACAGGTACATAACAATGCGCAATGAAGATGTAGGGTACTTTCAGCGTCTCGGCGATAGGCGTAGTCTCGACCAGGGTGGCAGCGGATGTTGCGGTCGCCGTACCCACCGCAGAAGGCGCAACCAACTTGCTAGGCCTTTCTGGTTTCGCAGGGATGGGGAATGCGCTCGAAAACGTGGACTGTGGTCGTAGGGAAGGCTTGCCTGAAGGGCCTTTCGGTGCAGTAGGTGGCGGTCCCGTAGATTTCGCGAAGCCAGCAGGCGATGGCACTGTGACTGGTGTCGGTGCTGGGGAAGGGGAAGGCTGTATGCGCGACTGATTTGTAAAGCCACTCTCTTTCCGATGCAGCGCAATCGCCTTTTCCACCATCCTCTCCGTGACTGAACCATCCCTATCGATCACGATCTGGACCGTCTTGAGGCCTATCCTTTGCCCGCGTTTCCCCTCCAGGTATGCTGTCTTGGCAGCGAGGACGGCGGATATAGGTCCTCCGCCCTGAAAGGAGGCGCAGTCTCGATATGCTATGCTGCAGATGCCCAGAAACCTCCCGGTGACGGGGTCTGTCTTGTTGTCCAAATCTTCTATCTCACCGAAGCTCGAAAACAACGCGTTGATCTGCGAAAGAGGGGCCATAGGGTCAAAGCCAGTGACCACGACGGTCGTGGCCGGAGGCGGCGCAACCGCAGTCGCAGCATCTGGAACCCATGATTTCAGATTGTATGGGGCAGGTCGGAATTTTGCTTTGCCTTTTCCCACCACAGCTTTTGTATAATTTGGGATGGATAACCGAGGGTCTGGTGGCTGGAAGTTATCTTCGGGCTTTGCACCAAAGTCTAGGAACTGAGGCTTCAGCTTGCGCTTGTCTTTGGAATTGAGGGTCTTGTCCAGTTCCGGATCGTAGGTGCATTTGGTCCCTTTGACATCGGAATTGCAGTCACGGGCGGTTCGTCGATGGGTAGGAGGAGTATGAAGAGGGGTCATAGAACCTTGATGCAGGCAGGAGGCAGGTTTGCTGCTATCCATTGCAGTGTGAGAGCCAGAATCACCAGTTGGACTTATGAGTTTACCATTTGGAGGAGAGTCGGAGCTTGTGAGGGGGGTCAGAGTGCTGAGATTGAGTTGATTTGCGCCCGGCATGGCCGCATTTGCGAGAGCTGCACTGAAGACCGATGAAGCGGTGCTGGACGAGCTCGCGGAGCCAACACCATTGAGAAGGTCGCCCGGATAGTGGTCGGCGTCCTCGATCTTTGCCGGTTGGTGCTGTTTCGCGGGTGACGGCGGATGCGGTGTGGTTGACGACGAGTTCAGCGCGTGCCGAAGATGGTTCTCTTTGGCATTGACATCTTCGGCGCGCTCATCAGGACGGCGCAATCTGGGTTTGTCGAGGTCAGGCAGCTTTGAGGATTTTCGCTGCTGGATGACGCTGGGGGCGGTAGGAAAGAAATCAGCGAGTTTGGAATGAGAGGAAGTGCCCTGCGGGCGCGACATGTCCTCGGTTATGACGCCAGCTGCGCGCTCATCTTCTCAAGCACCCTCCTCAATATGTCGGTGAGAGTATGGAAGTGTGTAGGCATGCAGCGCAGGGGTGGTGTTGACCGTGATGTGGGCTGGAAGTTTCAACGCGTCAGTGGGCTCAAGTCGGAAGGGGGCCGGTTTGGCCAGATGGCGCAGTCGACGGATCGGCGTTGGGTGCAGTGGAAGGTCTCCCAGTCGTTGGCAGAGAGGCGTTTCGAGGCGAAGCGAGAGTGACAGTGTCTGGGATGGCAACGGAAGAGAAACACAATTCAGGCGTTCGTGAGGGTTGTAGCGCCTGTGCCTGCACCTTGCACTGGAACTTGCAAGCAAGCGTCTGCACTGTGAGCGAAGTTCAAGGAGACGCCAGTCCGCATTGGGTTTAGAGGCTCGGCACGCCGATCGACACCTTCAGTGTGAAGCGAAACTGGAAAAAAGCGCAGCTGAGATGTCGTGCCTGCGCTGAACATTCTCGCCAACAGCAAACACATTCCAAACCCGACAGTTTCTGTGGCGCACCACAATAACAATGCATTGGTCATGAGCAGTACCCCAGTATGCCCAGGCAGCAGACACGAGACTTGTCCCGCGAGCCTGGCCTATATGATATCCCTAGTGCACCTGCATCACTCCTTCCTTGCCTACTCAGTTCCGAGTCGTTTAGGTCAACCGGATCTTGACCGAAGGTTCAAGCTGTCGCTCTACCGTTGCGACATCGCGGTCTATGCCGCACCACTCTAAAAGGAGCTTCCACCGCACATATTTGGCCTTGAATAGGGTCCCTGGTAGTACTGGCCTGCGCCCGGACAACGGCCGCCACGTGACCTTCCTAGTAGGATGGAAACTCATGACCGAGTCAAGACGTCCCAAGGCTGTTGTACATATACATGACTGCCATAGGACGTAGTGGGAAGATTTTTTGATCGCAATTCTTTCAAGGTTTGCCCTGTTCCACCGGTAGGTAAGCCATTTCGGCAGTTGCGCCCAAGGCGCATCATGGATTTCACTTGCAATTTTCCAATTGGTGCGTGTAATGATGTCAATATATCTGGCGCACCGGGACCAGGTGAGTGTTATAGGGAGCTGCGCCCACTGGCTTCTGTGTGTGACTTCCCTCTCCTGATCATAGTGATCTTCAACGAACGAGATTCATCAGATACACCTGCTTGCAGACTGCTTTTCGTTGACTAGCCAATATGCCATTCCCGTACAAGAAAGTTGTTGTGATTGGGGCCAGCAGCGGTATGGATGATGATTCGCATTTACCTACACCCAAAAGCTGACAGTGCAGGCATTGGTGAGGCTCTTGCCAGGAGACTCGTCGATGATGGTTCGTTTGTGGTCGCCGTGGCTCGTCGTAAAGAGAACCTGCAGAAGTTGGTGGAGGATTACGGCCATGAGAAGATCCAAGCCGTACCTTTCGATATCACCAAGCTCGAATCCATCCCGCACTTTGCCGAGAACGTCACCAGTACTCACCCAGATGTCGACTGCATCCTCTTCAACTCGGGCATTCAGAGAAAGACGGACTTCAGCGACCCTGACTCGATAGATGTCGACACCCTCATCCTTGAAATGACAACCAACTACATTTCTCATCTAGCGCTGACCAAGGCTTTCCTTCCCTTGTTCCAAAAAAAGGGCAAAGCAGGCAAAGAGAGCGCTTTGATTTATGTCACCTCTGGACTGGCCATGGTTCCCTTAACCCGAGCAGCCAACTACTCATCTTCGAAAGCGGCAGCCCATAGTTTTGTGCTGTGTCTTCGTGAACAACTGAAGGGGTCGAATATCAAAGTGGTCGAGCTGTATCCTCCAGCCGTCCAGACAGAACTCCACGATGAGAAGCACCAACCCGATATCAAGAATGGTCGACAGATCGGGATGCCCCTTGATGAATTTATCGACAAGGTATGTTCTTTACCCTCCAGCAAGGCTTTCGTCCTGCTGATCTAGCACCCCAGGCGTATGCCGGACTTGCAAGTGGTAAGGAGCAAGTCCCGGTCGGGACAGCCGAACAAGCATTCGAAGCCTTCGAGACCAAGCGACAGGAACTTTTTGCAAACATGGTCAAAACCATGGGTGGTGGTTCATAACGTACCGCAGCCTAGGTACGCGTAGCATAAAACCGAATGATTAGTTATGCTCGACGAGAATAGAATATGTCGCGAAGAGGTATACGAGTCGCGGGGCGTGGAGGGCCAATGGACCATTGACTCGTAGCCCCTATTCCAAAGTGGCTGATGGCCAAAGGCTGTGGTGCGCTCGTAGGACAACGCTGTGCGCTAACACAGAATGGAAGTTGATCCGCTCGCTGAAACAGGGCACCGAGATCTTGGGGGCTAAGCGGTTTCAGGAAGCGGGAGAGGGGGAATGGTGGTGACGTCTCACAACCCTAGACAGGGGGAGCTGACGAAGTCCGTATTTTTGGACTTCGCCACTGAGTCGCCCACTGGCACTGGTGGACACGTTGCGATGCCTTTGGTACGAGCTAGGACACAGGTGGCACTTGCGTTGGCGATGGAGCTCCTTTGGTAATAACGTGAACTTCGGTTGCCTCCACCGGCTCGCTCAGTACTAAGGCATGATGAGCGGATGCTCGTACACATGACCTGAGCAGACGGTGATCTTGACTGTGCACACGAAATTGACTGGCAGCCCGTCGTAAGATGCCTGGTGTGGCTACTCTGTCCTCGTACAGTACTGTGAACACGACTGTGGCACAACGGTGTGGAGCGCAACACCGCTCTGTTTCACCACCAGCGACAACACCTCGAACATTAGGCGCTACCACTGGGAGATGGCTCGATGATTGGGAGTCCGCGCTGGAGATCGGAGCCCGCGCAGCCTGCAAGGCCCCGCTTAAAGCCTTGGGGATAGCTCTCTGATTCGGACTGGAAGCACGCTGTTTCCTCCTTTCCGCAAGTGTTCCTGCCAAGCTCGAATGTCAGGCGTTGCTATGCAGCGATAGAAGCCTGCCGACGGGGCTGACCAGGCTTATCAAGTGGATTGCTATGCGAGGCCGTAGCTCGTAGCGGCAAGACCCTGAACGTTGCGTCTTTAGGGGCAGTCCATATGCGCCTCTGCTGCATGGCCAATGTCCGAGACCTGCAGCTTTGTTCAGTCGAGGCTCGAATTATTTCAGCCCGACCGTCAGCAATAAGTAAACAGCGACGAACTTACTGTACCCGCGCAACCACCACCTGGCCATATCCTTCTCGTAGAGCTGACTCCTTCCCCTCCACCTTTCCCTTGAGATATTACACACATTCGTCCTCCATCCTCACCGAACCTCACGCGGACCTCGATCTTGCCTGAGCCCCTCCCTTCCTTTATTCTCACGGACCTTGTATTCATTCCTTTGTCCACTGAGACGAACACGACTCCCACAAAACAAGGCGAGCAGTGCCTCTTCACATTCACTACGCTGCCTCTCCAGCAGAGTACAACCAGTCCAGACACACGCTTGAATATTCTGCAAAATGTGGTTCGTATGTCCCGTCGTAGGAATTCTGCACAGACATGCTGACGGGGAACAGTGGTATCTTCGGCTACATCAACTACTTGGTGGAGAAGGACCGCAAGTTCATCCTAGATACCTTGCTCAATGGTATGTCGAGCCACTCCACCGGTCGCCTCAAGACTGCTCACTCACAGCCACATTCCAGGTCTTTCTCGTCTGGAGTATCGAGGTTACGACTCGGCCGGTCTAGCAATCGATGGCGACAAGAAGAATGAGGTGTTTGCATTTAAAGAGGTGGGCAAGGTGGCCAAACTCCGCGAGCTGGTTGCGCAGTCTGGTGTCGACATGACAAAGGTTTTCGACTCTCACTGCGGTATCGCCCACACCCGATGGGCCACCCACGGCCAGCCATCCAGACTGAATTGCCATCCGCACAGGTCAGCTCGAGACGTCCACACGCCCGGCAACTTGTGACTGACTGATACCAGATCTGACCCCAAGTGGGAGTTTGCCATTGTCCACAACGGTATCATCACAAACTACAAAGAATTGAAGGCCTTGCTCGAAGGCAAGGGCTTCAAATTCGAAACCGACACTGATACCGAATGTATTGCAAAGCTCGCCAAATACCTCTACGATCAACACCCAGACATCGACTTCACCACCCTCGGGAAGGCCATCATTAAAGAGCTGCAGGGAGCATTTGGCCTGCTTATGAAGTCGGTCCACTTCCCCCACGAATGCATCGCTGCTCGCAAGGGTTCTCCCCTGGTGGTGGGCGTCAAGACGGCCAAGAAGATGAAGGTCGACTTTGTGGACGTCGAGTACGGCGAAGAAGGCGGTGCTTTGGCTGCTGAGGTCGCCAACCACAATGTTGCAGTCAAGAAGTCAGCGAATGGATTGTTGGCTCCCGGCGGCCTTCTCGCACCACCCGATAAGTCCCTCCTCCACCGATCTCAATCACGAGCATTCCTGTCAGACGATGGCATGCCTCAACCCGCCGAGTTCTTCCTCTCCTCTGACGCTTCGGCCCTGGTCGAACACACCAAGAAGGTTCTCTACCTCGAGGATGATGATATTGCTCATATCCACGACGGTCAGCTCAACATCCACAGATTGACAAAGGACGACGGCACTAGCAATGTCCGCGCAATCCAGACAATTGAGCTCGAGCTTCAAGAGATCATGAAGGGCAAGTTCGACCATTTCATGCAGAAGGAAATCTTTGAGCAGCCTGAGTCGGTCGTCAACACCATGCGTGGCCGTTTGGACGTAGCCAACAAGACTGTTACTCTCGGTGGTCTCAGACAATACATGAGCACCATCAGAAGATGCAGAAGACTGATCTTCATTGCCTGCGGTACTAGCTACCATTCGTGCATGGCGGTTCGTGGTGCCTTTGAGGAACTGACAGAAATCCCGATCGCGGTTGAGTTGGCCTCCGATTTCCTCGACAGACAGGCGCCGGTGTTCAGGGACGACACCTGCGTGTTTGTGTCACAGTCTGGCGAGACTGCCGATTCATTGATGGCTCTCCGATACTGCTTGGAGCGTGGCGCGTTGACTGTTGGTATCGTCAACGTGGTCGGTTCGTCCATTTCAATGCTCACCCACTGCGGTGTTCACATCAACGCCGGACCAGAAATCGGTGTCGCGTCCACGAAAGCCTACACATCGCAGTTTGTGGCGATGATCATGTTCGCCCTGTCTCTTAGCGAGGACCGGGCTTCCAAGGCAGCTCGCCGCGCAGAGATCATCGACGGCCTTGCCAAGGTCAGCGATCAATTCCGTGAGATCCTCAAGCTCAACGACTCGATCAAGGAGATGTGCGCCAAATTTTTGCAGAACCAGAAATCCCTTCTCTTGCTCGGCCGTGGCAGCCAATATTCAACCGCTCTGGAAGGAGCCCTGAAGATCAAAGAGATCTCGTATCTGCATTGTGAGGCAGTCATGTCTGGAGAACTCAAGCATGGTGTATTGGCGCTCGTCGACGAGAACTTGCCTATTATCATGATCTTGACCCGGGACAACATCTTCGCCAAGTCATTGAACGCATATCAGCAAGGTAAGCAACAGTTGATTCCCTCCTCAGTGCGTGCTCTAACACTATAACAGTCATTGCTCGCGGTGGTAGGCCCATCGTGATCTGCAACAAGGACGATCCAGAGTTCCCTCCTTCGAAGACCGAGCTCATCGAAGTTCCCCAGACGGTGGACCTCTTGCAAGGCCTGTTGAATGTCATCCCTCTGCAGTTGATTGCCTACTGGCTTGCCGTCGCCGAAGGTCTGAACGTTGATTTCCCGCGTAACTTGGCCAAGTCTGTGACTGTCGAGTAAGTGTGGTGTGTGGACCGGCCAACCAGGCAGGTGTTGGAATCATTTTGACGGAAGCATTTGGGCAAATGGGCGCAGGATCAGGGCCGGGTGTAGAACTATCAAGGTACCATCAGATGCCAATACCCAGTAGAAGAATCGCAATTTGTTTGTCTGTGGTCTCTGGCGGTCCTCGAACCACCTCTGTAAATCTGACACTGGTCAGAGCTGCTCGTCGCTAAGGCTGAGAAAGTGGAGAAACTCGATGCTCAGAATCGAAGTCGCGTCTCGGCCTTCTCTGGCTTTCCAATGACTCCTGTAGTTCTAATGCTGTCGCGACGGTGACCCATTGGGAAGACATGTCGACAGAACAGCCTGCTGGCATCGATCGTGGCGTTAATCATGGCGCACAGCATGCCTCTCTCACCACAGCCAAAGCCGCCACGTCGACCCTGTCGAGACCGACGCGGCCACCGTGGCGTCAGATGGAGTCGCATAGTGTGCTGCTGTTTCTGCTCGCGTTTCGTCTCGTGAATGCCCTGATTGTGCAGACGTTCTTCCAGCCGGATGAGTACTTTCAAGCGCTAGAGCCGGCATGGCAATGGGCGTTCGGAAAGGAAGCGGGAGCATGGATAACTTGGGTGCGATCAAACGAAGTCTCCAATGTCTCGACGGACTCAAGCTCATGAAGAACAACAGGAGTGGAAGCACCATCTGCGATCAGCCATCCACCCGGCCATCTTTGGGATATGCTACCAGCTGGCGGATGTGCTCGCCGGGCTCCTCAGGCTGCAGCATCATCCTCGAGCGGAGGTTCTTCTTGCTGCGCCCAAGATATTACAAGCTCTTTTCGCTGCGCTGAGCGACTTCTACACCTGGAAGCTTGCCTCTGGCATCTACGGCGCCCAGTCTCCTGCGGCACTGACCGCCCTCGCTCTGACGGTCGCCAGTCCGTGGCAATGGTTCTGTTCGACAAGAACTTTCTCCAACTCGCTGGAAACAACCCTCACAATCGTCGCTCTGTACAATTGGCCATGGCACTGGGCACTACCACTTCGCAACCGTGAGGAGACTACAGCCCCCCCTGACGACCATGTTGTCCGCAGTCGAGACAAGTCGGCCCACAGAGCAGAGTCCACAGACGACCTCACCAGGCTCAGAAGAAGCCTGCTTTGCGCGGCCGTTGCTGTGATTCTACGCCCCACGAACGTACTCATCTGGATGACCCTCAGCTGGTATACATTTGTTTGGAACTGGGATGGTCCACTGGAGGAGAAAAAGATGGTCGCGCGCGAGACGGTGATCTGTGGAAGCACGATTTTGCTGCTCTCCGCTGTGGTCGATCGGATTTTCTACTACGCGTGGGTATTCCCGCCTGTCAACTTCCTGCGCGTCAACGTCCTGCAGTCGTTGGCTTCGTTCTATGGGAACAATGACTGGCACTATTACATGACGCAGGGGTACCCTCTCCTGCTGACAACGGCGCTCCCATTCACTCTGGTCGGACTGTACCGTGTGTGGCAATCGGGCAACGAGAGACCCATCGAAGATGCCACTCCAGCGGGCCGGATCGCGCTCAGGTTGCTCGCAAGGACATCACTCCTCGTGCCCGCTGCGTTCTCGCTCATCTCGCACAAGGAAGTCCGCTTCATCTACCCGCTCCTCCCGGCCCTGCACATCATAGCCGCCCTCCCGGTATCGTCTTTCTTCCTATCTCCCCCATCACAACAGTCTACCTCTACACAACCGGCCTTGAGGCGACGGCCGATCCTACTGCCCATTTTGGCGCTCAACGTCGCAATCGCATACTATACCTCGCAGATCCACAACTCAGGCATCATCTCCCTCACGACTTACCTCCGCGGGGAATTCGAAACCCACTACCTCGCCGGGCAAACCAACATGACGATCGGCACACTAATGCCCTGCCACTCCACGCCCTGGCGCTCTCACCTACAATATCCCGCCACATCCGACGAGCCAGGCATCCGCGGCTGGGCATTGACGTGTGAGCCGCCGCTGGACCTCAACCAGACACAGAAGCAAACGTACATGGACGAGGCGGACCAGTTCTACGCGAACCCCGCCACGTGGATCAAGAAGCACATGAGCCGCCACATGCCACTGGCTTCGCAACAACCCGACGACGGAGCCATGGGAGGGCACGCACAGCTCCCGCGCCATCATCAGCAGCATCGTCATTCTCGCTCCTCAGGGCACAAGAAGAAGATCGACACCCTCCCCGCCGAGGTGTTGGCGAAGGAGCGCGAAGAGACCTTCTGGGCCACGCGCACGGGGCGGCGGAAACCCTGGCCTGATTATCTCGTCTTCTTCGCCCAGCTGGAGCCCACGATGCAGGCTGCGCTCCGGGGTTCCGCGTACGCAGAGTGTTGGAGGGGTTTCAATTCCCAGTGGCATGACGATTGGCGGAGGGTAGGCGACGTGGTTGTTTGGTGTTTAGACCCCACTCTGCAGGAGCTGTGGGCTAGGAACAGCAATAGTGGTACGCGAAAGCAAGTTGCGGCTGGAACTGCGTACGCAGATGGGGCTGGGATTGAAGCGGAAGAAGAGATCGAAGAAGGGGCCAGTAGTGGGCACAAGATCCTGGGACGAGGGCATGCCAAGAGCGGAAATATAGACGCGCAGAAGAACGCGAAGAAGGAGCAGAAGGATGACTCCGTGTCAGAGGGCCGCACCGAACCTTTCAGACGGGTCGTGGAGAAGCCGTTCTGGAAACACAGAGAGCCAGAAGCGGACTGAGATAGACGGAGACTGCTGAGCCCCGAGTGGGAACTAGATCTATCCTTGGTGCTCAATGGCAACACCATTTGCATAGAGCGCGTACACCGCAGGAGGGAGGGAAAAGCAAGGAGTTTACAGTAGATGGAGGTACTCCGTACATACGACGCTCATTCCCTTGGTCGCGTTGGGCCGGATCAACGGTACTGTATACTCATCCCCCATCACTGGATCCCTCGCACCATCGTTGTAACCGTCCAGATTAATGGGGTTTCCCAAGTGTACACGAGGTAGCTACAGTAAGTAGCTGTATGGACTCGGGCTGTTCAGAGGTCATCAAGATCATCATTTTTCTTTTTCCCTTTCGGCGCCACAGACTGGAAAAGAAACCTTTTGCGACACAGCACTCATCATCACGCCCGCTGTCAAACTCCATGCTACCATCACGCTATATGCCATATGCCATGTGCACGCTCACGTGGGTCGTCACTATACAAATCGTATCTCCCCAGCCTGGGGCCTCTCCGTAGCCCCCATTGCGTCGCATTCAAAAATCGCATGATATTCTCGTCCGTTCATCTGCGATCAGTCCAAATCGACGTCCCGTTTACTTCCCGCGTGCTCCCCCTCATCCATACCGTGCACTTAGACTCGCAAACGCGTCGGGACTGTGCCTTCCTGCGTCAAGATTGTTCACTGCCATGCTCTCGCTGCTCGCATGTCGTGCTGCAACCCCTTGCGCTGGTCGTTGCTGCGTGGACAAGATTTGTCCTTGGCTGTAATTGATCGTCGTGCCAGGTAAACCGCCGCCCGGGACAAAGCCGTGGCCGATCTCTTGGACCTGGCCGAACGGATTGGTCTGCTGGCCATGTGCGTATCGCTGCTGGGGTTGTTGGGCTTGGGCTTGCCCGAATGGTGAAGGTTGGGTTTGTGCCTGCGGACCAGGCTGGGGCGGAGGTGATGCGAACGGACTCGTACCACCACCGAAGGGATTCATGGCTGCACTCATGTTCTGAGTTGCAGCATTTGTATTCGTCATGAAAGGGTTCCGATTCCCGCTTCCGCCTGCGGAATGCATGTTCGATAAGCTGACTGGCATGGTCGCGCTCCGTTTCGGTGATGGCAAATTCCCGAACGGATCTGATGGCATTGGCGAGAATTGTTGTTGGTATTGTTGTTGGTATTGTTGTTGGTATTGCTGTTGTGGTTGCTGTTGTGGTTGCTGTTGCTGGGGTTGCTGCTGTTCAGTTGCTGGCTCGGGGATGGACGCTAGGCGTTGAGACGTAAGTTGCGGATAATTATAGAGTGCAAGGATGGAGGTTTTGTCGTGGCGACCACTTTGTTGAGGCATGTGCTGGAACTGCTGGAATGGCTGCTGAGTTTGTTGCGGATATTGTTGTTCTGATTGTTGCTGGTAAGAAGGCTGGTGCTGTTGTAGAAATTGCGATGCTTGTCCTTGAGCCTGCTGTTGTGGCGGCGCCTGTGGTTGAGCTTGCGCATACTGGGTGTTAGGGAATCCAAATGGGGACTGTGCTGTTTGGTAACCGGCTGGCTGAGCCTGCTGCTGTGCGGCCTGCGTCTGGAAAGGATCATTTTGTTGCTGGGTCGTCTGCTGGGGAGTCGTACCGAAGGGATCTTGTGGTTGGAATTGCTGCTGCTGCTGCTGCCCAGGCGAGGTCTGTGTAGGTGGAATGCCAAAAGGATTAAAGCTTGCAGGTAGCGAGACCTGCCTTTGTGGTGGTTGTGGTGGTTGATTGAGGCCTTGATTGAGGAATGGATTTGTTGACGGAGACATAGGTACTTGGGATTGGGTGAGGAATGGATTATTTCCAGTAGACTGAGCTGAAAGTGAGGCCGTTTGGAAGAAAGGGTTGCTGGGAACGGGAAGCGCTGGCGGCGAAGCCACGAAGTCTTGATACTGCGTCGACGTGACTGGAGGCGTCATTGAGTACTGAGAGCGAGGATCCTGTATGGGGGCAGGTTGACTGGGATATCCCCCAGTGCTGTGAGGAAACAATGCTTGTTGAGGCTGCTGTGATACCTGCATTGATTGAAACGATTGCTCAAGCCCTGTCGTCGTACGGTCAGGCGGAGCAAAGGGATTGTTGCTGCCAAAGGTCGTCGTGCTTGTCGGTGTCGAGGGTTCATGTGGCTTGCCTAATGACAGGCCGATTGTAGGCTGACTCGCCGACTGCGTGAAAGGGTTGTAGGATGGCTCAGGAGCTCTAGAAGTCGGGGGAGGTGCTTGAGCTGAAGCCGACCTGGTATTCTGCCTCGAAGTAGTGTCTCCATTCTCTCGAGGTCCCAGTCGAACTAGAGTCTCGACAACCCTCTCCACATTGCCGTTCAACCGTCGAAGCAGGTTTGCGTTCCGCTCAGTTTCGGTGAAGCCCATGTCTCGCAGGGTCGCCAACTTTCGCTCCAGCTCCGCGTCCGTCATCTCATAGCGCGCGTCGTCCATTCTGGAATCGTAGCCCCTGGTAGGTATGGGGAACGCGCTATCCACCCGAGGTTCTTGTGATTTTTTCTTCTTATCAGACTTGGAGAAGGGATACGCCGACGACGACGCCCTCAGGCCAAATCCAAATATCTTGCCTTTCTTCGTAGGAACAGGAGGCGGAGGTGAATCTGGGTCTTCAAGAGGCGGTCTCGGAGAGTAAGCGGTGGGTGAACTGTCGTCTCGCTGGGGAGGCTGTGGTTTCCCATCTGCCAGACTCTTTTCCTGGTACTTTTTCCGTATAAATCTTTCCATGGCCGAGTCTACTTCGTCGGCGTCGAGCGGCATGTCGGGTTTCTTATTCTTGGGATTGTACGCTTTATTGACTGCATTGTTGCCGTTACGCTTCATGCTCTAATGAGTCGTCAGTGAATGCGCGGGCACTCGAAAGTGAAGTCCGTCAACTCACCTCAACCTGTTCCGACGTCCACGTGTCCATGCTCAAGGACTTGACTTTGGAAATATGCGTTCCCAGCTTGCGATGCAACGAGGCACATCGCATACATAGAAATATGCCCAGATTCCAACTTGCCCACGCTGGGTTCTTCGCACCACAATCGGCGCACTGCGAGTTTCCGGCGACTGACAGTAGTTGATGGAGCTCCCGTTCATTTCGTGCCTGCGTTCTTTTGCTCATCGAAGAAGCCATCCTGAGCTCTGCAACGTGGCTCCGACCTTGTGGCGAGAACGAGGACGGGACAATCGACATTCGGAGAGGAAGCAGAATCGGTTCGCGAGATTGAGTCGAGATGACCGCGACCGTCTCCACCCACGGATGGAAGAGCTACAGCTACAGAATCTTGTCAATATCTCGTCATGTCTTCAGTCCATTCGAGACAGATTACGAATGTGCCCTCGCCGCGCTCTAATCGTCTAGCTTGAGCTATCCTTTGTTTGTCCCATTCTCCAATTACGGGGCGCAGGACGGAGTACGGGATCCCGTTTCGGCCCATACCCTAGCGAATTGACTACGGTTACAGGTAAATTGTTCTTGAAGAGACGAACTCTAGGTGCACTTCAACGAACAGAGGGAATAAGAAGTTAGAATTATTCGAACGACCAAGCTAGAGCTCCGACTCATCGTTATCTGCCATTTCCTCGACATACGGAAGCCCAAGGCTATATACAATCTGATCTATGCAATTCCTACCATGATGTTCCAAAGAATGCCGGACGCCAACAGCATGCTGCCACCCTCACCACTTGATGTTTCTGACTCCGGGAGGTCTTTCAAGACATCTCCGAGTCACCATCACTTCTTCTCGCGGCGGAGTAGTCAATCCCATAGCCCCACATCTGTTGAAGCATACCGTATTGATGCTCGATGGGCTCCTCATCCGACAAATGCCACCACTCTCGGCTGTTGTACACCGGATCTGTTGATTTCTTGTACTCTTCCTGCTGCATCATTGCAGTCCCAAGATCCGTGACTCCGTTGCTATTGGGGTACGCCTCATAGCCATGTACTATATAGGGCTCAGCATTGTGTTTCGTATCGTACCCAGGAAACGCACAGAGGTTCTTCAACTTCTCTTGTTCCACCATCTGCAGCCGGTACTTGGCAGCTTCCTCTTCTCTTTCTATGCTCGTCTCTGGCCAGTTGCTGAGGTGGTCAGGGTGCATCTGACTGCCATAAGTAAG
Source organism: Cladophialophora carrionii CBS 160.54 (assembly GCF_000365165.1). Classification (NCBI taxonomy): domain Eukaryota; kingdom Fungi; phylum Ascomycota; class Eurotiomycetes; order Chaetothyriales; family Herpotrichiellaceae; genus Cladophialophora; species Cladophialophora carrionii. Next base: position 3,995,829 of record NW_008481816.1, on the reverse strand, counting down.
GGGTGCTATCTGCCAAAGCTCTATCAATCTTGCTCTCTGCTCGGGACCGGCATTCTTGAACAGCTGCAACTGTGAAGGAAAAAGGGCCGACATATCGATGCTGGCTCGTTCGAGGACGGTCGAGACAGGAACATCATTCGGTGCTTGATGAGCAGAGTGGTGATAGTGTTGAGTGATGTACGTAATAGGCGCGGACTGGGGGACGACCTGCGGTGTCGGAGGCATGGACACATCGTTCTGAGGGGGGCTGAGCTGGAGATTGCGAGTCATCATATTGATGAGGTCGTCTTGCATCTTGATATCGCTCTCCGAGGCCGATAGTCCGCACTATCACAAAGAATCAGAAGGTCATGAACCGGGAGTGGATGCGAACAAACCTGTCTGCAGTGAGGGTTTTCTTCAAACGCCGCCAGATGGTTCGAGAGATCCGTCTCGAGGCCACAGTGGTGGCATTTGTAGAAGACGGAAGAAGCCATACTCCTGAAATCTGACGACCTCAGATATGGCAACACCAGCGGTCAGAGATCCCTTGTCTGCAACACAACGACAACCAGGCAGGAAGAGGAGGAAGCAAAAATTCGAGGATTTAGGCTTCAAATTCGTATTGTACTAACTAACAACACTCTGCTACAGGAGGTCCAGGAGATCCAGGCCTGTGGTGTCCGGATCCGGGAGACGTGGTCCAAGCGGCGCCGAAGTTCCAGGACAAACACCGATATCCAAGGATCCAGAGATCCAGTCCACGGGGTTGTGTGGTCCTAGAGGCCTTGGACAAGGAAGCTGTTGATCTGTTTGTGAAGACAGGGTCAAGATGGGAGAGGATGGGAAGGATGAGGGAAGGAGCGGGGTAGGGTGGCTTCGAACCGAGTTCTTGCAAGTCGGCGGTGTACGCAAGGCGGTTCTCAGCTCAACATTAAAGCGTGAAGAACCAGCTGGCGTAGATGAGAGGCAATTCTTCAAGGATGGCAAGGAGGACGGTATTTGATCAAGATAAGTCGAGGAAAGTGCGAAGGGAGAAGCCTGTCTGAGGATTACGACACATAAGGAAGGTGATGACACGTTGCGTCGCTGCCCAACCTAAACCCTCCGATCAATTTCAGCCTCGCGCCAAGGCGTTAGTGCTTCGAACAAGGCTGAGAAACGCGGCATCACGAGTGCCTGCCAGTGCAAGGCGCGCGCACCCAGCAATAAAGTTGCATCTTCACAGAGATTCCTGTTGGCACCCGAAGCAACGTACTCAACGCGCCTCGGTCTGTCTTTCACTGAACTTCAGGTTGCGGTCCTAACAAGTCCCTCTCTCAGAGCTCTTGGCCAAAATGGTGTGTATTGCGATGTTGTTCTGGTCTCGTACGGTGCTAACGGTGTTTTGTCCAGACGTCGATAGGCACTGGCTATGACCTCTCCAACTCCGTCTTCTCACCCGATGGTCGAAACTTTCAAGTGGAGTATGCGGTAAAAGCAGTAGAAAATGGCGGTACCTGCATTGGCATCCGGACGAAGCACGGAGTTGTTCTGGCTTGCGAGAAGATCATCACCTCGAAGCTACTGAAGCCCGGTGCCAATAGACGGATCTCCACAGTGGACCGCAATGCAGGCATTGTTACTTCAGGCCTATTACCAGATGGTCGTCATCTCATCAACAGAGCAAGAGACGAGGCGAGCAGCTGGAGACAAACTTACAAAGCTCCCATTCCCACCTCCGCCCTAGCATCGAGAATCGGGAGCTATGTGCAAGCATACACCCTCTACTCCAGCGTACGGCCCTTTGGCGTCACAGCTATCTTGGGAGGTTGGGACTCAGAAGCTGAGCTGGGTGTTGACGGTCAGGTCGGAGAAGGTCCAAAATCGGGTTCAGGTGGCAAGTCTGACGACGAAACAACCAAGCGAGGTGGTCCTGGTCTTTACATGGTTGAGCCGAGTGGTCTCTATTGGGTACGCACATGAGGATGGAAAGAAAGGCTCAAACTGACAAAATCCCCAGGGCTACTATGGTGCTGCAACTGGCAAAGGACGACAAGCTGCAAAGGCCGAGTTGGAGAAGCTGGACCTAGGTTCACCTACCTGCGCTCTCACCCTCAAAGATGCGGTCATGGAAGCCGCCAGGATCATTTATGTCGCACATGAAGACTCGAAAGATAAGGAGTTCGAGCTCGAAATGAGTTGGATCTCTAGCCTGGATGGGCCGACAAAGGGTCGACACGAGCAAGTGCCACAAGAGCTACTCGAAGAGGCTGAGAAAACAGCCAAGAAGAATCTGGAAGGGGACGATGATGACGACGAGGAAGAGGATGCAATGCAGGAGTAATGGGTCCCGCCGCGTCGGCATTGTAGCATTGTTGGCGTTCGATATGGTCAAGAGGTCGATCTTTTCAGAGCTGCCGAAGTAGAGGCTGTATGTGGTCTACCCGTGTGGCCCTGGAGCTCGCTGCAAGCCTTCGGCGGACACCAAAACTTTTCTCTCGGCGCTGGGACAGGCAGGCACGGCGGCTGATCTTGTTGTATCACGTCCCAGCAATCTTGCCTTCTCCCCAGCCCTTGCGCTTGACTCCAAGCTCAACAGCTGCATTGCCCCAGTCCTCGCCATGGTTGTGTCCCTTTGCTTCTTTCCCTGTGCCGCCTTCAAGACCGGCTCTCGCCAGGCCTTGACCCTCGTTCAGCACTGTCAACAAGCCGAAGATAACAGGCGCGCCCGTGTCCAGCTGTACCCTCATGAGGCCATGGCTCACCGCATCGGCGATATATTCAAAGTGCATTGTTTCGCCCTTTATCAGCACACCAATCGCTATTATGGCGTCAAAGGTATGTCTCAATCCCTTGGCCTCTTTCTTCTCTGGCTCCGGAGGTCCTGGTTGCAGGCTGCCATGCAAATCCGTGGTTGAGTTGCTTCCTCCGAGAAGGTCCCCGATTCCGCTTGCGAGGTTGCCCACGCCCCCAGCAACCGTGCTCGCTGTGCTCTGTATTTGCGATGCCTGGTAGATTCCCCGGACGGCGAGCGGGAGCTCGTATGAGCCGGGTACCGATTCGACGACGATGTTTTCCTCCTTCACGCCCTGAGCCAGCATGGCTTTCTTTGCACCACTGACCAAGGCATCGATCATCGTGGTATTCCACCGGGCGTGTACTATGGCGATCCGCAAGCCAGAGCCATCGTGTTTCTGAGCGGCGCCTGGCCCTTTGAGTGAGGCCATCTTTGAAGCTACCGGTTAGAAGAGTGCCTGATGCTGTGTGCAGTACTCCGTACTCTCAAGAACTAGACGCAAGTGCCTGCGGACAGCCCAGAGAGCCTGGCTTGGCTTGTCCCGCGCTTAGCCGCAGATGCCCTGCAAGGCCAAGGGCGTCGTCAGCGGGGCAGCATCCCATTTGCCCCTCGAGCAACCCCTCCTCTTCCCATTCTTTTGCCCTTGCATACGCTCATCACGGCCGCCCAACAGACCAACCAGCAAGCCTCACCAGTCTCGAGCCAGTCCCATCTCGCGTCCACATTACGCAGGCCAGACGTGCGGCGACGCTTAACCTTGCTTTTAGCGATCATTCTCCTTCCCTTAGGGATACACCTGCACTTAGAGGCATAGCATACCACATCAGAAAGAGTCCCAATTGTGTAAGTGAATTGAAATCTCTGCACATGACCTAAGGTGGACTCCGTGATGATCGAGTACATATTCTGACTTCGCCCACAGCCTCTTCCACGGCCAGAACGATTATTTCACTGCCGGAAAAAGCACAAGTCCACCTGCATTCTTTCAGTATCAACCAATTTACTGGCCAATCAGCTTCGCCTCATTACCGTGCACACCAAACGTTTGAGAATCCTGCTGCACAACCACACTACCAAGCAGGATGGCACCCTCCGCAACGACCAGTGATAGTGCGAATGGCATTACCAATGGCTCCCAGTTAAAACCAACGGCTCCCGTATTCCAACCCGCTGGCAGCGTGAACGCAGGTGTTCATCGGTCAAAATATCATGCCTCATCATCCGAAGAAGCCATTCATGCCGAACACGAGTATGCCGCACACAATTACCACCCCTTGCCTGTCGTCTTTGCCCGAGCACTAGGGACAACGGTGTGGGATCCCGAAGGCCGCCAGTATCTCGACTTTCTCTCTGCTTACTCCGCCGTCAACCAAGGACATTGCCACCCCGAACTCGTCAAGGCTCTAGTCGAACAGGCATCGACATTAACACTGAGCTCGAGAGCATTCTACAACGATGTCTTCCCTCGTTTCGCCGAGTTCGTTACCGGGTACTTCAACTTCGACATGGTCCTGCCAATGAATACGGGTGCCGAAGCGGTGGAGACAGCCATCAAGATCGCCAGGAAATGGGGTTACAAATCCAAAGGCATAGCTCAGGGCGAGGCTATCGTCCTCAGCGTGGCAGAGAACTTCCACGGGCGGACCTTCTCGGCCATTTCGATGTCCACAGACCCCGAGTCCCGGGATAACTACGGTCCATACCTCCCTGGCGTCGGTAGCTTCTGTCCAAAAACTGGCAAATTGATCCCTTACAACGATGTCGAAGCTGTCCGAACGGCTTTCGAGTCGCACGGCGACAAAATTGCAGGTTTCCTCGTTGAGCCTATCCAAGGCGAGGCCGGTATCGTGGTTCCTGACGACAACTACCTTTATGAAATTCGCAAACTGTGTGACAAGCACAATGTTCTCCTGATTTGCGACGAAATCCAGACTGGCATCGCCCGCACTGGGAAGCTGCTCTGCCACGAGTGGGCTGGCATCAAGCCAGACATGGTCCTACTCGGCAAGGCCATTTCAGGTGGCATGTACCCGGTCTCGTGTGTGCTCGGCCGCAGGGACGTAATGCTCACAGTCGAGCCTGGCACACACGGATCAACGTACGGGGGCAATCCACTGGGCTGTGCGGTCGCCATCCGCGCTCTCGAGCTCGTCCGTGACGAGAAGATGACCGAGCGAGCTGAGAGATTAGGACAGATCTTCCGCGATGGGCTGCAAGATTTGAAATCTCCGCTCATCACGACGATAAGAGGGAAAGGACTGCTGAATGCTATTGTGATTGATGAAGAGAAGACGAATGGACACAGTGCGTGGGATTTGTGCATGTTGATGAAAGAAAAGGGATTGCTGGTAAGTGTAACGGCGGGCCTGACGGGTTCTTTTACCACTTAGCATGGCCCTCCCGTCGGGGTTTATTTTTGCTAACATGGGAACTAGGCCAAACCAACACATCAGAACATCATCCGCCTTGCTCCACCGCTTGTCATCACTCAAGATGAAATCGAGCATGCATTGAGGATTATTGGTGAGGCCGTGGAGGAGTTGCCGAACCTGCAGGGTGAAAAGGAGAAGAAGGTCATTCCCGAGGATGAGAAGAACGTCCACATAGGAGTGGACAACTGAGCTAGCACAGTTGAGCATTGCTGGCACTTCGGGCAGCATGGGATGAATATAGACATTATGAGCATGAGGCTATGATGCATCTGATTGTGTAGGATTATAACCGGCAAGCAGAATGTGGCACTATCAAAGGAGTTGGCACCATCAGCACATGAACTGTGAACAAGGAGGTTGCTGGCAGTGGGGTGATCACCCACTTCAGCTGCAACATCTTGTATAAGAGCTCGAGGTCTATGCCAATAGTACGACATGGGCGTAGTGGTCACATAAGGTGATCGAACCGACTCTTGTATGTACCCTGTGCCTTGTTAAGCGAGAAGACAACCTCTTCTCTTCCCGCTCAGCATGACCTTCTCGGCCCGCAATTCGCCGCCATCGAGCCAAGAGTTGTGCTTGGACTTAAGAGCCCCTTGGTCTTGTTTCCCTCGTTTCGTGATGGCTTTGCGCCTGCCGTCCCTGCATCTGCAAACATATACCCGATGTACAGCAGGTCATGGTTCTTAGACCCTTCGCGGCGCTGGATTTCTCGCCTCTGAGAAGGATCGCCGTAAGATTGAGCCGAGGGGATTGATGGCGGGGAATCGGCGCGGTTGCAAGGAGCGTTGGACTCATGGTTGTGCTTGCTGTTGTCCTGGTGGCTCCCATTGCCATGTTGATGTGTCTTGTTGGAATCGTGGTTGAGCTCAGAGCATGGTTGGCGAGTCTTGATCTCACCAGCTACTTCCGACTTCGCTGAGCCGGTCGTGCCCGCCCTCGACGAGTGTGGCAATGCGGTAGATGTCTGTGATGCTGCTGTAGTTGCCATGTGCACACAGTGGAAACCGGTATCGCTGGTGAGGTGGACGGTGCTCCATGGCTGCTTCCTGGAGTCCTCGGCCATGAACCGCTGCATTGACAAGAAAGTCCCCTGCACTCGGAGGCTCTTCGTCTTCTTCTCACTTTGGTTCGCAGACATATCGCTGGGGCAGATGACGGCTTCTATCCTAGGCGTCCTGCAATGCAGTTCATGCCTACCTTTTTAAAATAGGACAGCATCTTCGTATCCCAGCGGTGTCCTCCAGCCGACGGATCCATCGTTCAATCGCGCCGAAGGTGGACGATCGTCTCACTCACCTGGCTGCTTGCGCATGTCGGTTCTTTGAACCTCGAAGGCAACAGTGTCGAATCCAGAGGTTGTCGGTAAAGGCGTCGTATTACCGAGGACGCGAGATCAGGAAATCAAATACCAATTCCATGGATCCGGTTGATGGCCTCACCCAAAGCCAGCAACCTTGGCGTGAGCCTCACGGTTGCACAGGCTCCTGGAATTTTTTGTTCACAGTATTTTGTGGACGGCCCCAGGAGCGCTGGTCTGGGCCTAGAGGTGCGCAAGTGTCCGCACTGCAGATCAGCCGTGTAATTGATCCGGGACAATGGACATGTTTGGGACGATCAGAGATGTCAGGCTTGTGAACTGCAATCAACGCTTTACCTCATCCTGATCAGCACAGCTCGGTGCTTGTTTGGAGACTACAGCCGCACCAGCCGTGTTCATATGCAAGCACAAGCACAACCATTGGAGACGAAGCTGAACCCCGATGTAGGATGAGGGTCTTGAGAGGGGGCTGGGCCTGTTTGACAGGCCATTGAGCCTGGAGCTCTTTGCCAGCACAACCAGCAAGAGAGAACACGAACTGACCAGCCTAACGAGGCGAACAGGCCACTAAGCGATTGGCTTTGGTGAAGAGCCCCAAACGCGGAGTGCCGTCTCTTTCGAATGGGAGAAGAGTGTCCACCCAGCCGATCATGCAAAAAGGCAGCGGCCGATTCAGGTGGGAGGCGGCATGGGCTGGGCAGGTCCACTTCATTTAATGGTCTTCAGGCCTCTGCTCGCCATGGAATCTGTCTGTCCTTCACTGTTGCCGTCCACCGTGGACAGGAGGGTCTCTTCGACCCTCGGCAAGCGGTACAACCGCAGCTGTTTGAGCCAGCAAGAAAGCCCAAGGGTGCGTGATCTCCTATGAGCTCCGTGTCACGCATTGTATACTGATTTCAAGGTGACAGGCAATCACCCAACCCGCAGCCCGGGTGACGGACCTGCGCGGAGACATCTTGTCTTCGCACAGCCGTCATTCGTAACAGTCACTATGCCCTGCTAATACGTTACAATGCCCTTTGTGCCGATCAGGAATATCATTACCTCACATCTCATGTAGTTGAACCCTTCGACGACACTCCCCAGCCCACAAGCCTTGTCTTCACACCTCAGCATTCGAGCTCCGTCAAGAGTCTTGACCAGCACGAGACCGTCTACAATTCCGCAGCGCAAAGTCCAGAGCTCCAGTACGGAGAATTTCCTCTGGATGCCCCTTGTGTCACGTGCAACAGCATCCCTGGCATTGGCTGTCAGTGTGATCTCCCGGAAGGATTTCCCATCCTTGTTGAGGATGTCGCGTGCTCGATCGACTCGAGCACAACGCCTTCGTCCAAGGCATCCAAGGATACGACCGTGGAAATGTCGGTCGATTGTGCGCCGCCACAGAACAGGGAGAGAGGCAAAGGCGAATCAGAACTCATGCCAACAGCTTGTCTTGCCCCAAACCTCGCCCTCCAATGCCCGCACTGCAATGACCGTTACGGGTCGGGTTCCCTAGAGGCGCGACGGTTCGAGTAAGTGGCCTCGACTTGAACCCGATTTGCCCAGATCACAGGTCTGACCAATGTTAGAATCCACGTGGCTCGGCACAGACGCGTCGTCTGTGGCTTCCCGGGCTGTCGGGTTACCCTGAAGGATGATCGACGCACCATTGACCGCCACATGATAACAATTCACGGCGGTTTGAGCCAGTGTTCCTTTCGCTGTGCATGTGGAAAGTCCTACAAGCGAAAGGATCACCTCAAACGGCATGGGAGGCGTTGCACACGACATCCCCCGACATCAAAAGCTCAAGAGGAGAAGAAGGCTGAGCCGACTGTTCATTCTTAACAGTTTATTCTGCACGAAAAGAGGTCGTTCGAGTGTTTGATCACGCATGGTTTTGAGATATGGATCACCGACAGGGGATTCCCAACAAGGGACAAAGGGCATTGTAAGCGAGCGGTCATCTTTCCTCTCGTTTTCCCGTATTACGGCGTTTGTATTCAAGGAGGACTGATGTTTCATCATCAGTTTTCTTTTCCTTGAGTCAAACCAGTCAAGTTTTCCATTCCGGCTGTTTACGTAGCTCAGGCACCTGCAGGTATTGTCCGTGTATTTCCAATTATGGCATTTTGTAGGTCAAGTGTCTAGGTACCTATTCAAAGAGGACTAATGCCACCTCCTCAGTTTTTTCCCTCTACGTCGAGCCGGTCAGCTCTGGCAGTTTACAAGGACTGGACAGAAAAGGCGTTGCAGAGTGAACACAAATGTGTGATGAGCATATTCCGGGACACTCTGTGTAGCTGGCAATACGGGTTTATTCGTAGATTAGGGAGTATAGGGCTGCCGCGAATGGTAGTAATATCAAGATGGCGGTTTGCACGGTAGGACGGAATCACGTGCACGGTTAAGCGGACTATTGCAAGCCTCTTTACAACTTGGCCTAATATCCGTCCCCATGTTGATGACCACCGCGACATGTCAAACAACACGCGCCCGTCACCGCGGAGAGCAAGAGATGAACTCGAGGGGACAGGACGCCGGCCGAGCATCATATGACTTCGGGAGATTAGTGTATGTACCACGTACTCCGATGCAGGACTCGCAGGAGCCCAAAATGAAGTAGAGCGTGAATGCACTCCAGCATTCTGCCTGCCCTGGGACACCCAGATTGACTCAGGCCGGCACCGGGTCGATATAGGCCCGGCTGAGGCCTAAAGTCGAAGCCATCAACGAGGCTTTCGTTCCGCTGGGATATCTGCCATTTCATCATGTCATAAATATGGCATATGGAGCATTCTTCGTCCTCGTAAGGCCATCTGGACGTCGTCATTCGTGATGACACGCGCTCATTGTCCGAGACAACAATCATGTCGTGGCCGCGGAGCCAGAAGTTCGAGGGAGGTCCCAAAGCCAATCGCGACACACGGTCACAAAGGCTCGAATCACATGCGGACCTGTGCATAAAGAAGCAAACACCCACGCGTTCGCCGCGGCACTGCTGCCTATCGAGAACCTTGGACAAAGGATTGCTGGGCCGAGAATTGCTCGAGGCAGTGGTTCCTTGGTGGTCATTGAACGAGAACCAGTCATCACAGAGAGCTGTGTCCGGCGTCATGCCCACGCCATTGCTGCTCCTCGTGCCAGTGCCATCGCCGCTCCCCGTGACGTCGCCATTGACTGCGTGTTTACCTGGGACTGAGCCTCGGACTGTGACTATGACTGTGACTGTGTCATTAACCGGGACAATGACATTCGAGCACCCGACCCACCTAACCCACCCCACTTCAGAGCCCACTCGTCCATGACGCACACGTACGACGCCGTCGCTTTCAGCCTCTTGATATGCTTCTGGTGATAGGCCTTGATTTCTGGCCTGGAGAGCTCGAGATCAAACGGCCTTGGCCTCATATGAGGACGGTGTCGATTCGCAATCCGTGGTCCGCATCTGCGTGGTTAGCCTCGTCCCCGTCCGCGTCCGCGCCCCCAAGAACACATCCCGGTGGTTGTCGGAGCGCTGGTATTTGAGGATACGAAATCCTGGGTTGAGCTCGCGACCCTCGAGCGCCCTGCGAGGATCTAGTGCAGGTGCTGCGCTGTGATGCGTGGTGTCACTCGACAGCACCGAGATAGGTGGATGGTGGCCGAGTTTCGATTTGCCGTCCCGCGAGGCTGTGGTTGCTTTCCGCATTATATGTCTAGACTGGCTGATCCAGTGGCAGACCCGAGTGTCTGTGATTGCGGCTGTGGAGAGAGACTGCCGAGAATAAATCAACGCGCCGGTCATATTTTGTCTGCTTCTACCACCGTGTCCGTCATCATGGAGATGGAAGGGAATCGGAGGGGGGGTATATCGGGCTGGGACGCAAGGCAGAACAGTCCGTACATAGTCTGTACTACAGTTACGTGCAGTACCGGGGCCGCCAATCAATTCTGCCAGTCGTATTCGCATGAACACACCACGGTGTTAAGCGCAACTAATAAAGGGGCCGGCACCATCCGCCTGTTCAGCTCCTGTGTGTGTGCAGTCTGGCACCATTGGGGCTTATGTGTGAAGAAGCACAATGGCGGTTAGCTCCGCGTGGCATTCATCTCTGATGGCTATGCATGCCATGCCATATCTGCTAGGTCTTGGATTGCACAAAAACCAATAGGAAACGCCAGCCTAAGTCGCATTGTCGGTGGTAGCACCTGTCCTGGTATCGTGTCAATCAAAGCACTGGAGGTACCATAAAGGCGTTATGTACCGCATCCGTTCAGCACTACATTCTCGTGCCCGGCTGATGTATTCCTACGGCAGGGCCGGTGGTCACCCTTTTCACAGCGGCTTCGACAGCCTGAATTCTGTCCTTGTAGTTGGCGTTCAACCAGCTGAAGTCCACGTCTTGGATAGGTTTGCCGAGTTGACCGATCCGCTTCGCCACTCGTTCAGCCACGAACTGCGGGTTCTCGTTGTCAATCCAGTGGCCCGACTTGGGGACAATCACTGTCTCGAGGGGCTCGGCGCTGACACCATTCCAGGAAGCCTCTAAGATGCCATCTCTGCCCATACTGGCCTCGCCACCCATCACGAGCAGTTTTTGCTGAAGCCTCGTGCCTTTCTTGAAGCAGTCAAACTCTTCCATGTCTGCCCAGACTGAGCCTCCAAGGAACTCGGCAGCAGCCTCGACGCCTCCTGGTCGGCGCCATTCTTTGACGTACTGTTGGAACAACTCGTCCGGTAGTGCGTTGTGGCCACTGTAGGAGGTATGCCAGTAATACCACGTAAGAAATTCTTCTTCACGGCCGCGAATAAGGAAGACGGCCACTTCGGGAAGAGTAAAAAGACCAAGATGCCAGTGGTCAAAGATAGTCTGAACGCGGCTTGGTTGCTGCGCAATCTCGTGACCGAAGCCTGGGAGCGAGTATTCCGCTATGATAAGACCCTTGATGATGTCGGGATAGTCGCGAGCTAAGACAATGGCAGGACCAGTTCCCTTGTCAAACGCGAATACGTGCAATTCCTCAAGTCCAGAAACTTGATGACCGTGTGGAGCGCGTCAGCGGCATTCCTGGATGTTAGCGCGGTGCCTTTGTTGACAATGGATTGGCCAAAGCCAGGTAGGTCTGGGACGATAGCGAGGAAGCCCTTCGACAGCAGCGCGGGCGCGATGGAGTGGTACATGAGCTGTCAGCTAGTCAGCTTCGTGCATCGAATAAACCCCTTGCAATATACTGCCGTACCGAATGCTGTGGCACACCATGAAGGAGTAGGATCGGTTGACCTTTGCCGGCGTAACGGAAGAAGATCCTTCCATTCGCTGTCGGCACCAGCTGGGCCTCCCAATCTTGAAACCGAGTCATCTTCAGGCTGATGGTGGACACGGCTGATGAAGTGAGCTCGGGCAGCAACGTCGTCCTGATCAATGTTGTCGTTGGATAGCTGCTCGCCAGGGTCAATGTATTGGTGTGCTCAGACCTCGACGGGGAACTCTTTCCCAACGACGCTGGCGGCAACACGCCTTGTCCTTCCAGCTTTGTATGCCATGTTCCTTTCGAAGGCAGAGCCCAGGTCGTCATCGTCGGCACTGTGCTTAACAATGCAGATGACCCATCAAGCATGTTGCTTCGAAGGCCAAACGGACGAATTTCGTCAATCATCGTGCCGAAATATGTGCCGATTGACGCCTTGTATCGGTTCAGGAACCGGCTCGAATTAGTCACCCTGGTTGGACCCGATTGGGAAGTAACAACTATGTCACGTATCTCCACACTCGGCTAGTAGGTGGCTCGGCTTCTCGTATCCTTCGACCACAGTCGGCTAGTAATCGGCTAGACTTCTCGTACTCGCACCCAAAGGATCTGCGGTTAATCAGAAGCGAGGTCAAGGTCATCTTGCTGCTTGATAAATTTGAGGGAGGCGAGGAATGCCGCATTGCCAATGTCGATTCTGTACAGCGGGAGCTGGCAGAATCAACACGGCTTGTATGCTTTGCCGCTTGTTGACAAATGAATATTTCGTCCGTCGGCGTTGAATTTGATGTACAATACTGTCGCCCTCCACAGACAACCAAGAGGTGGCAATAGCTATCAGGCATATGCCCGGCATGCCAACAACAAGGATCTGAGATGGTGCCAACCTATTCCTGCCGCAATATGCGACGTGGCCGCAGCTGTGCATAGAGGTGCTGCCGAAGCCATGCACGGCCGTTCCCCGTGGCCCCTTTCTGATGCGGTACACGACTCTGACCGCTAATGGAGTCAAATCCCATGCGTGTGTACACATCAAGAACCAGGGTTGCCCTAAGCTTTCGTTTATAACTGTGTAGACCGAACCCAAAAGGGGGCATAGTACCTGAAGCTCACCTCCAATGGGCAAAATACTGTTCTCACCGACAATTTTTCTGACGGCCACCAAATCCATTTATGGGAATCTGAGCTGTTCTGCAGTACGTGATGGAGCAGTATATTGACGCTTCTCGGCTGCGATGCCTGCGCGGGGCAAGTGTGAACTATAAGCTCTTCAATCGGGCTTGTATGACCGCGGTCCTTTTGCAGTCGCTGCTGATGTGATATTGTCCAACTTTCTTCCGAACCGGTGGTGCTTTAGCCCCCGAGCAGGGTTGGGGGCCTCTTTTGACGGCAGCATTCGCATAAAGATCCCACCTGCCAATGAACAGTATTCGAGCGAGATGACGCGGGTGTATTCAGTATTGGATGGCCGTTTGAGGAGCAGTAAACAGGACATCACGTTCGGTTTCACCCTTGCTCACTGTCCGCCCGGAGCCCGAAGCTGCTACGGCTGGGCTGGTCTTGATATGGGCAAACCGCATTAAGTCAAAGCCTGCATGAGATGCTGCTGACGAAACCGGGCGTATTGAACGCAACAGACGTGCTGATTGCGTCCCATACATGTTTCGACGACCATGGGACCTGGGAAGAAGGCAAGGATTTGGATGAGGGTAATCGCAGCTGAATGTTGATCGGGATTGCGAAAGGTGCTGAGAGATTGAGCAGACACATCCGCGTCATTCACTTGGCGGCTCAGTAAACCAAAGTAGCTCGCAGAAACATTCTGCAGGGACGGAGCGATCTTGCATAGATTGGTGGACGTCTTCTGCATCGATGCGTAATTCTCCGCCCAATCTCCACCGCACAGGTATATTGTCGAACGTTTCAGGCATTTCAAGCGAAGTGAACAGCAGCATTTCTGCCTTGTCTTGTGCTGCAGCGGCCAATCGATGGAACGCAGTTGACATCCTTATGACGCCAACCCAGATTTGAGCGTATCTGTCCCCAGTAGAATGCATGCTGCTTAACCGAGCGATAAACCACAGTAGGTGTGGCGGTGACAGTGAGGCATTATCATCCACTTCTTGTAGGTGTCGACTGATATTCTCGATGAAAAAGTCGGTACCAGAATCAAAGTCACCATAGAGCATCAGTGCTGAGGTGAGAAACAGGATGACTGCAATACGACAGTTACGCTCTGTTGGGTGCTCTAATGATCGTGGCTGCAGGAGGCTTCGGAGCTTCGAGGACTTGAATGCCTTTATCCGCCTGGAGTCGGTCAAACGATCCATGTCTTCCTCCGAGGTCGGTAGTAGGTTGACAATGGCTTTCTGACGGGACCGAACTAGATCGTTGAGATCTTGAACTCCACGATCGAGGTCCGAGGCAAAGTCGAACCCTGTCAAAGGCCCAGGCAGCGCGAGGAAGGACCAAACCAGCTTCGTGAACAAGAGATGGTCCCTCTTGAATGCACAAAGCCCGCCGCGCATGTTTATCATTTCTTTCAAGCCAAGCCAGTGCGAGGAGCCGCCTGATCCGTCCATGCACTTGATGTTGCAGAGGACCGCCGTGGCCAGGATTACGCCAATCTTGGCCGTGTGAAGATTGGATCTGATGGCCCGCAAGAGGCGGTTTTCGTATTCAAGAGGCGCTGGCTTGCCCTGGAGGGCTGAGCGGTGACTGGCTGCGTCAAACAAGATTGCCTGGAATGATATCTCGTCGCGACAGTACAACTGGAACAGGTCGGTGACTGGGGCCATTGCAACCGGAGGCACGTCATCAACGAGTTTCCAGCGAGCCTTGTATAGCTCTGGCATAATGGCCGTATCTGGGAAGCTCAGCGGCTGAAGGTAAGCGCTTTTTGGAGGACATACAATGATGAAGAAGAGACTGGTCCAAGGTTGTCAAGTTCGAGGGGATCTCCACTGTGGGAGAAGCTGCCTTGATCGCAACTTCAAGTGGCCAGTTGAATTGATCGAACTGGCAGTTTGCTCGGGAGATTGTTCTTGGTTTGGCCTGATCAATTTTCCAGCGCTGGCGTTTCATCCTGTGCAGCTCTCTTGCGAGATGTGCACGGGATTTATGTCGTTTCTCAGGATCGTTCTCGTCGACAAAGTGGAAACGGGGTAGAGGTGCTCGAGATGTCATGGTGTTGTGCGATTGTATGGAGAACACAAGAGCATGAGGATATACATGAGAGTCTGGGAGGGAACGACCGAAGTACCCAGTAGATCTGGGGCATGGATCCCTGCTAGCTCTGCTGACCAATTTTCCAATGTAATCGACCGCTGGGTGACCGCGGCAGGTGCGGGGGGGTGATGATCTCACGTGATCGTTCCCATCGCAGCCAGCTCGACATGAAGCTTAGCGAGAAGGGCAGCCACACAGTGGGTCGACAGGCGGGCTGGACTAGCATGGAATTTGTTCGCTGTTCGTTGTAGGCAGCTACCGTAGCGTGCTGCGATAGCAAAGTAGCATGGACCGTATACCTGACAAATAGCGCATGAAGTTAGCGAGGTTTTTGCTAAAGTAACATTGGCCCAGGGGAGAACTCAACATGACTCGCCTGCCGCCAGCTCTGATATTTTATTCCAGTCTCACAGTAGAGCCCTGTCCCTTTAGTGCTGAGTTCAGCACGAGAGGAGCACCGACGTCCAGACTTGAAGGAGAATGTCAGGGAGACAGTGGCCGGGTTTGCATCAAAGACGTGCATTCCAGAGACTGTGATGTCACCGTCAGAGCTGTGTTTTGCCCTTCTTCATCGTGAGGTTCCGGATCAATGCTGATCGTCTGAAGACATCGTTCGCGCCCACTAAGTGCTCGGCTTTGGCTGAGGGGCCGGCAGGTTGCTGGTCGGACAAGGTCATGTTCTGAATGCCAAAGCATCGGGGATAGGACAGCAACACTGAGGTAATGTCCAGAGGTGCGTTTGGGCTCATTTGCAGACAGGGTCAACGCTGAACCTTGAATGAGTGCCACTTCAAGGTACCTCTAACACTCACGGACATTTCTGTGCGGTGACGTCGACGGGTATGGAGTCTGGCAAGGGTATTAGTTGTATCCGGCTTCTTCGCCATCATGTTTCGTCAAGAGGTCTGTATCAAAAGCAGGAAGAGGGTAGTGGGTGGGTGAGACAAGTTTGAATGGGCGTCATCGTCTTGGCACGCGCAGACAGAACGCGTTGAGCTCGACGCGTCTTCTTTCTATTTCACGTCGCCCAACCACGGCCACCGGCGAATGGTAGGTGTCTTCTCTGGTAGGTCGCCTTCGTTGGCGTGGAGATTTGACCTCACGAGGAATGGAGGGGTTCGTGTTTGCAAGTTTCCCACAGCAGAAAACCGCCACGCCATCCGCAACCTCAAAAAAACCACGCAGTGAGATATGTTGATGGGAAAATATCTTCATTTTGAACACCCAGCTGGCATGAAATCCAGTCCCAGGTGGTTCTTCCTGATGATGAGTCATTGCTGTGCTCACGTGGTGTAAAGGTTCGAGATAGAGGCACTCGGTATTAGTTGCCGTACCTCAATACTGCTGCCTCATTGTCTCGCGTGCCACAGTGAGCTTGAGATTTCAACCAACACAACCAACATATACCCCGCCTTGATGGCGGCTTCTGGATGTCCGTGTCTTTCGTCGACATTTTCATAAAGGGAGTACAGCTGACTTGAACGATGACTCTTGCAGTAACCGTGTCATACACGCCATTCTACATCAACGTCGCCTCGGATATTGACACCGAAACTGAACTAATTGTCTAGTGGTGAAGCGTACAAAGGACTGTGGTGTAATGCGGAGATATGCGATGTTGCTATACAGTACGGAGTAGCTTTCTCTGCCCGAGCCGGCTCTCGGTCGCTATCACTTGGCACAGCCCGCCTTGGCAGATGGATGTCCCGGTTCGCGAACCTGATCGAATACGCAAGCAAGAAGGCGGATAGGCAACTCTGCCTCACTTATTGCAATCCATCGGTACGACCCATGCGTCGACGGCAATCTTCAATTGGTACGGATGGCATCAGTCAACCAACAGTCGCTGCGAGTTGTAGCCTCGGTTCAACGACTCATCAGTCGGCGCCCGAATGGATTGTACTTCAGGCGCAGCTGTCAAGGCGTCACGCAATGGACCCGGTACAAATATCATGAAGAGCAGGGTCGTCCCTCTCTGACTGATTGACGGCTTTGTATAACTCTGCAAGCCCCTGGTCTGTACGCCTTCGATCAAGTCGAGTATCCGTTGTAGCCATGGAGAAATACGACAGCAATCCTGACAGTCAGGGGGCTGAATCTATCAACTCAGATATTAGGCCTTATACCCGACTGGTGAGTGCAATGAGCAGGAACCATCCAAATCTCTCCAGCCTCGCCAGAATCCTGTGTCAGCCTACAGAAGAAGGCGCTGCTGCTGTGGTCGAGTTCCGAAATACTGTTGCGGCAGCAGAACGCTTCTATACCTCAACACAGCTCCAGAAGTATATGACCAACCATCACAACTGCACCCGCCGCTTGTTCATAATGCAAGGTCTGCCATCAAACTACATCGAAACCCTCGGCGCTGCGTTCAACATCGATCCCAATTTCTTCGCTCGCCAGATCCTCAGTGGCATGCCCCTTCACACCAACAAGGGCATGCGAGATGTCCCGCTGCTGTCTTCACATCCGACTTCGCGAGAATCGTTCTGCATTAGATACCACGAGCTGCGAGAATTCGCAGATGCTATTGGTGACTGGGAGCTTCGGGTGATGGACCAGCCGCGGAGAGTTAGCGTATCGAAGTTCAACGGGGAGTTCGATGGCGTTGGCATTGTCCGGAAGACTGCAAGTATCTGGTTCAGAGCACGAGAAAAGGGAGAAGGATGGGACGGTATGTCTTTGCCTCAACAGTCCGGCTCACATCTCAAGTGCTGACGAATCTGAAACAGCGATCATCCTGCTTGATCCTCCTATAGGCGACCAGTTCTATGTCGGACTTGAGAAGAGACAGTGCACTCTCAGAAGTGTCCTGTATCGTGGAGGCTACATCGACTTTTCCCCACTGCGGCAGGACAGCCTCGCCCTGGATCACGCCGCTCGCGCCGGGCCTAGGAGAGAAAGCGCCTTGGAAGATCTGATCTACTATTACACGCAAGCCGAGCCACCCGGAGTTGCTGGATATGACTCGCCAGAGACAGTGACCGGGGTTTTGAAGCGGTACGTCGCATCGCATTGGATGATTCAATTGCGGTACAGCCTTGATCTCCTGGTCAAATACGAGAACACTTATCATCGTGCCTGCTTCTTCGCCAGCGTATCATCGACACTGATCCAAAACTCCTTACGGGACGTGCAGCATCTGAATGACCGAGTTGCCGGGTGGCGCGAGCAGGTCGACCGGTCGATCAGCCAGTTCAAGGCCTCCGGTACACTGGGGAGTTTCCCTGGACAGGCGGCCAACGACCCTAGCGAAGACGACTTCACCCATATCCTCCACGATCTGCGCGAGCTCCGCGGCAGAGTCCAGGCTGTCATCAGCTCCATGACAGGCCTCGTCAGCATCATCGAGACTATGAGGATGAAAGAGCTCAGCATACTCGCGATGGTGTTCATCCCACTCGGGCTTGCCTCTCAGCTGTTCAGCATGGAGGATGAATATGCTCCCGGTAAACCTGGGTTCTGGGTCTACTGTGTGGTCGGACTGTGTCTTGTCCTGCTTGTGTTTGTGGTGGCATTTGGCCTCAATCCTGGCACGACACTCCTAAAGACATTGAAGTTGAAAAGGCGGGCTCTGGCGAAAGCACCCACCCACGACAGGCTCAAAGAACACGATGAGGAGATCGGCTGATCATGACAACAGCTATCAAATGACATTCCAGCACAGTCACGGGCAAGTTGGCGAAACTACCGACCAGAGCACAGTCAAGATACACAAGGCAACACGTGCGACTACCTTCAAACTCCATACGATGTTGTTAGACGAGCGGCAGCCAAGCTGAATGAGCGCCGCCCAATACCTTTTTCACATCATGACGACTGCCTCTCGTGGCAGAGGCGCAGTAGTGATGTCCCAGGATCTGGAAGTTATCAAGAGGAGTGAGCACAAGTCAATTGCCTAAGTAACTCCATTGAATAAGTGTCAAACCTACCTCAGTGCTTCACAAAGACCCCGCGACCTTCTACAAAAAACTGCTTGCCCCTTTGTTCATTTCCTGAGCATCTGCCAACATCAACCTCGTCAACTTCTACCCAAGATTCCTCCTCAAAATGTTGAGTGCGAAACGCATATCCAAGACCTCAAGCATCAACAGGAGTCATCACCACTGGATATTTCTCTCGTAGGCATGGCGACGACAATGCCGGTCATCTCAGTGGTGGAATATGATCCCGCTTGGCCGGACCACTTCAAGCAGATAGCCGAAAAGCTAAGCTACTATCTCAACCTTTGCGGTGTTGAGTACCTAGCGATCGAACACGTTGGCAGCACAGCGGTGGCGGGTCTGATAGCGAAGCCCATAATCGACATCATCATTGAAGTGCCGGACGCTTGCAATGCTGAACTGGCGAAAGAGGCTCTTGTCTACGAACCACCACCAGAAGCACACTATAAATGCATCGGCGACGGCGGTATCAGAGGCAGACTCAGTATGAAGTTCCAAGGTCAACGCGTGGTTCCAAGTCAAAGCGTGTAAGTCTCCCTAAGCCTCGCGCTGTGCTGCAGGGTTTTCCAGGAGGCTCTGGGACTCGCTGGGGTGCATCATGTGTCAGCCTTGCTCGATATCTAGAGACCCATGGTGGATACCGACTGACCCTGAAATAGCTATATCATTGACAGACAAAGTCCTGAAGGACGATTGATCATGCGATGTCATCGAGCACTCCGTGACACGTTGAGAATGCCTGAGCACGAATCTCTGAAGAAGGAGTATGGGCAAACGAAGATCGAGCTTGCCTCATCATCGCAGCACTCGCTTGAGTATGGGCAGAAGAAGAATCCAATCATCGGACGCATCCTCCGCGCAGCCGGTTGGACGGACGCCGACATCGACAAAAAAGAGCGTCTCGACTACAGAGTACCCAGAGACGACCTTCCATACTGAACGGTCACAGTGCGCCGGGGTGCCAGTCTGCATCGTGCTCTACCGACCATTCGCAGCTCGTCTTGCGCCTTGGAGCCACGTCGCTTGCTTCACATTCAATCCAAGTCGCCTCTCCATCCTCTATCAACGAACCCAGAGGGACTCAAAGTGGCCCTCCGAATCAGCCAGCGGAACGATCAGATGCGGACCAGATGATGTTCGGATGATCCAATGCGAGTCTGGGCGTCGGTACCTTATACAGGAAGTAATTCGCGTTGGTGGGTCAACGATCTCAGGGAACTCCTCTCGGAAGTCAACGGCAATAATCGATGTGACGTATCTTTAACCAGCTGAAAGTCGAGGGAGGGCAGATAGCATGCGCATCTGCGCTCCACTGAGTCGCAGGATTTTGCCTAATTACAATGGGGCCAAAAATAGTTTCTGTCTGACACACCTTTTTGCACCTTAGACAGGTCTTGTTTCTGTCAGACTGCACCTTCTCCGCCCACCTTTTAGCCCCGACTTCATTTCACTTTCGTATCACCGTCACTTTGGTGGCACTTGCAACCAAGGCAGTAATCCTCCGGGTTTTATCCTCATCGATCACCCGTACCGTTCATATCTGCACATATTCTTTGTCACCATGTGCGATAAGATGGGCAGGAAGTGTCCAGCCTTGCTATCCGGTGTGCACCCACTGAGCCTCACTAATCCCTTAAATTCGGGATTCGCCGTCAACCGCGTGTGTGGTAGGTCGTTGGGAATCGAGCCAGAGCAGCCCCGAAGCTCTATAGAAGTCTTACACCAGCACTACCAAACATGAAGTTCACCGAGGGCATGTGGCGGACTAGAAACGGGGTCAGTTTCAACTGGATGGGAAACGTGGAGAGGCTTCAAGTCGCCAAGGACAGCGTCGACTTGCTTCTCACAAAGCATCAGAGAACACGGGGCGACACGCTCAACGTCGGCACCATCTCTACCCGAATCTGGTCTCCCCTAGAAGGGGTGATCGCAGCCAGTTTCTCACATTGGAGTGGTGAAGAAGATCTAGGGCCTCATTTCCCGTTGTTTGAGTCCCCGCCAGCGCCCACGATCAATCATTCCAAAGGGAAAGCGCTGGAATACTCGAGTGGGCTGCTCGATTTGTCGATAAACACTCCCCCCAATGACCTGGCCTTCACCTACTCCCACCAGTCCAGGAGACTCACTGGCCATTCGCATCGCTCCATTGCAGTGGTGTCCTGCTCGGACACGCCAAGGTATAGGGCCGAGGAAGGCATGTACGCGCAACAGGAGAATTACATCCTCCTAGAGCTGGATCTATCTGTAGGCGAGAAGATCTACGGTCTCGGTGAGCGGTTCGGGCCGTTCGTGAAGAACGGCCAAACGATCGACGTGTGGAACGAGGACGGTGGGACCAGTTCTGAACTGACCTACAAGAACATTCCATTTTACGTGTCGAGTCGGGGCTATGGCGTTTTCATCAACAACCCGGGCAAGGTCATGCTGGAAATCCAGTCTGAGCGAACGACTCGCGTCAACATTGCAATTCAAGGCGAGAGCCTCGAATACATGATAATAGCCGGCCCGTCACCCAAAGAGATCTTGAACCGCTACACCGCTTTAACTGGTCGGCCTGGCTTACCTCCAGCCTGGTCGTACGGGCTCTGGCTGACCACTTCTTTCACCACGTCCTACGACGAGAAGACGGTGACGTCGTTCCTGGATGGCTTCAAATCGCGAGAGATTCCTTTGAGGGTATTCCACTTTGACTGTTTCTGGATGAAGTCCTTTCAGTGGTGCGACTTCGAGTTCGACGACGAAAATTTCTCCGATGCACCGGGCTACCTCCAACGCTTGAAAGACCGCGGCATGAAGCTGTGTGTCTGGATAAATCCGTATATTGCTCAAGCGTCACCACTATTCGCCGAAGGTAAAAAGAACGGCTATTTCATCATGCGCGCCGATACCTCTAGGCCGACTGTCTGGCAGTGGGACAACTGGCAGGCGGGAATGGCTTGTGTGGATTTCACCAACCCCGCCGCGCGGGAATGGTATTCTGGGCACTTGGCGAGGTTGATGGACATGGGAGTCGACAGCTTCAAGACGGATTTTGGAGAACGAATCCCATTTCTCCCGCATCAAGTCAAATATCATGACGGATCGGACACGGTACGAATGCACAACTTCTACGCCTATCTGTACAATAAGACCGTGTACGAGACCATGGAGGCGCACGGGAAGAAGGGCTGTCTATTTGCAAGAGCGGCGACGGCTGGTGGGCAACAGTTTCCTGTGCACTGGGGCGGAGATTGCGAGAGCACCTTTGAAGCTATGGCGGAAACGTTGCGCGGAGGCTTGTCTCTTGCACTCTCGGGCTTTGCATTCTGGGCGCACGACATTGGCGGATTCGAAGGACTGCCTGACCCAGCGTTGTACAAGCGCTGGGTCCAGTTCGGTCTCTTGGGTAGCCACTCGCGCTTGCACGGCAGTTCGAGTTATCGCGTCCCCTGGATTTACGACTCCAAACAGTATCCCGGTGAGGATGAGGCCTGCAGCAAAGTCCTGAGAGAGAGCGTCGGGCGGAAACTCGCTTTGATGCCTTATCTGCTGCGAACCGCACTTGAGGGTCATGCGAAGGGCACGCCCGTGATGCGAGCCATGTTCCTCGAATTTGGAGAATCCGACCCGAACTCGTGGAACTTGGACACACAATACATGCTTGGGGAGGAGCTGCTGATCGCGCCAGTGTTCGACAAGGGAGGAGAAGTTACGTTCTACGTGCCGTTTTCTGGGCAGCCCGGCAGTACATCCAATGCAGCGTCAACAGCGAAGCAGGCAATGTGGAGGAGCTTCTTTGACCACGGCAGAACGTACGAGGAAGGTCGATGGTACACCGAGACTCACAGCTTTGACACCATGCCCATACTTCTCAGACCTGGTGCTGTTGTGCCCTTTAACCAGAGTCTGAAGGAGCCCGACGGGAACATCATGGAGGGGTTGCAACTTCTGGTCAATGGACCACTGCAAGGTGAGAAGGTTGTCGAGCTTGTGGAAGCGAGCGATGTCTCAAAAGTGGCGAAGACTTTCGCCGTCGCCGAGAGCCTTGCCCTGAAGGGAATACAAGGTATCGAGGTCGTGGACGTGAGCAAAGGCTAGGACGCACAGACAAGAAAAGATGGCCGGCCTGCATAGGACCAACAGTGTCCCAAGACAGACGAAAACACTGGTTAAAACAAAACAAACTGAGTTTCCTACTAAACATTTATCCCCATTAGCATCGCCGAGACGCGGAGGACCATGTCGCCGGCGCGGAAATCGCATTGCAGCCAACCGACCGTGCTGGAGGTAGTACTCCTTATGGCATGGCCATGGAGACAAGAGTTTCGCCTTGGACCGATGCCCACTTGGCGAGATCCCACCGGACGCACTGCAGAGATCGTGTGTGTGAGTATATACCATTCTTGGATATATTCCGGCAGTGCCAACCGCTTGCCCTACCGAAGTTGCTCCTGGCCTGGGAAGCGCTGGGACGTGCTGAGTGGCCACGGCGAGCTGGACTGAGACGGCCGAGCCTCGAGGACTCCTTCAGCCCACACATCGGCCGAAGAAGTGCCAGAAGCGTCTGACAGTGTCCACCGAGGTGAGAGTCCTCCGCCTTAGGATTGATGTGGTCAAAGGCTAAAGCCCCAGCCTCGACGCAAAACCGCAGCAGTCCGCTTACAAGTGATCCTTACTCCGTACGCCGTGCTGTGGCAAGCCAGTTACAACCCACCCTTCCTCCGGCAGCCTCTACTGGGATACAGTCAACGCCGTTACAGTACGGAGTCCCCACCCCCGCATAAGCTGGGGCCCCATGGTGTCTTCACCACGAATCAGCCGTGTTTCCGTACGCGCATGCTCCGACCAGTACCCAGCAGTAGGGACTCCAGAACGATCCAAGAATGGCAAAACACAACGTTGCAATCTGCACCCTTTGTTTCTGGAAAGAACCCGGTGGCCCCGCAGGGGTAGCATCGAGATTTGGCACCCAACCATGACCTCTTTGCACTACCAATATACCCAGACTTCAAACCACAATGGATCTTCCCATGCACTGGCTTGTTCCATGCTTACCAAGTCCAGTAAGTGCAGGTTTTCCGTCATATATCTATGTATCTGTCCATCTATATTATCCGACTCGTCTGAGAAATTAGCCTCAATGGCAGGCTGACAACTGAGTCCAGATTGTCTTGCATCTCCTGTCTCGTGGCGTGAGAACGCCAGCAAGGACTTTCTGCCATGGATGAATCCACGGGTCTAAGCTGTATCGAGCGCCGGGGATTCTGGCCACCCATGCTGATGGCAGACGGCGGGTGCCACGTGAAAAGGTTCCCCGGAGCGAACTTGATCGTGAACCCATGTCCCGTCCGCATATATAACATACATGCATGCCCCCCGCAATTTCGCAACACAAATCGTCAGTGCGAGAGGTCGGAGTCACCTAACTCTTCTGGAGGAACGACAACAACAACACTACTTGGAAGCGCACACGCTTCAGGCATCGGCTCGGTCCCTTTGTCGCCGCCGTCCCTGAAAGATGGCAACCGACAAACATGCCGACGCCATCCATCTCGAGGCCCACGGAGGGGTTGAGCGCCTCAAGGATGTAGACCTTCGCGATGCGGCTCTCGCCGGAGGTGCCCTCGAGGGCGCTGCGCAGGAACACAGCATGGGCGTCCTGCAGGCCCTCAAAACATACAAGCGCGCGGCCTTTTGGTCGGTCGGTACGTCTCTCTCCCTCCCTGGCCGCAACAGCCCCTATCTCCTCCAATTACCGTAAATGCATCGTCGTCCGCTTGGCTGACTTAGCCACCACTCCTTAGTCATCTCCACCACTGTCATCATGGAAGGCTACGATGTGACGCTGCTTGGCTCCTTCTTCGGCTATCCCAGCTTTCGCCTCAAATACGGGGCATACCTGAACGAAGAGAGCGGCTACCAAATTTCAGCGAACTGGCAGCAGAAGTTCAACTGTCTCGGTGCACTGGCCAACATCATCGGTGCGCTCCTCAACGGCTGGGCGACCGCGAGATGGGGCCACCGACGGGTCTTGATGGGCACGCTCTTCCTGCTCACGGGGTTTATCTTCATCGTCTTCTTCGCGCCGACCATTGAAATCATGCTCTTGGGCCAGTTCCTATGCAACATCCCCTGGGGAGTATTCGCGACGACGGGACCCTCGTACGCCGCCGAAGTCACTCCACTGGCGATCCGAGGCTACTTGACCGCGTACGTCAACCTGTGCTGGTGCATCGGGCAGTTCATCTCGGCGGGCGTGCTGAAGGGCCTGGTCAACAACCCCACGAAATGGAGCTACAAGATCCCGTTCGCCATCCAGTGGGTGTGGCCTGTGCCGCTGTTCGTGGCGGCCTACTTCGCGCCGGAATCGCCATGGTTCTTTGTGCGCACGGACCGGCTGGAGGACGCGCGCAAGTCGCTCGAGCGCCTCACCGAGCCGGAACACCATCACGACGAGAACGGCAGCATCGACGCCACGCTCGCCATGATGGTGCACACCAACAAGCTGGAGATCCAGGAGCGGGCGGGCGTGCAGCTGTGGGACGCCTTCCGGGGCACGAACCGCCGCCGGACCGAGATCGCGTGCATGGGCTTCCTGTCGCAGATCACCAACGGCGGCGCGCTCTGCTACAGCGGCAGCTTCTTCTTCCAGCAGACGGGCATCAGCGCCAACGCCGCGTACGGCATCGCCCTGGGCGGCACGGGCATCGCCTTTGTCGGCACCATCATCTCCTGGCTGTACATCTACCGCCTGGGCAGGCGGACCATCTGGCTGTGGGGGTTCGCCTCGCTGGTCGTGCTGCTCTGGCTGATCGGATTTCTGGCCCTGCCTCACCAGACGCTCGGTCTCGCGTGGGCCCAGTCCATCCTCTGCATCGTCTGGCTGGGCGCCTACTCCATGTCTGTCGGGCCCATCATCTACGTCCTCGTCTCCGAGGTGGGCTCGACGCGCCTGCGCACCCAGACGGTCGTCCTGGCCCGCAGCACCTACTATGTCGGTAACATCATCTGTGGAGGCTTGCTTCAGCCGCAGCTGATCTCGCCGGGCGCATGGAATGCAAAGGGCAAGACTGTATGTTTTCCGGGCCTTTGCTACCCTTCCCTTCTTACTTCATCACAATCGGCCACTGTCTACTGGTATCTTACTTACTTTTGCTTGCTGCAGGCTTTCTTCTGGGCAGGCCTCGCCACCTTGACCTTCATCTGGGGCTACTTCCGTCTGTTCGAGACCAAGGGCCGGACCTTTGGCGAGCTGGATTTCATGGTAAGTCACCCCACGTTGGCTTAATTCATGTGCGCTTGCGCGTGGACTTGGACCTGCACAACGTGAGAGTCCAGAAGCCAAGAAACTTTATGCTGACCCGAGTTCCCTCACGCACAGTTCCAACATGGCGTCCCGGCCCGCAAGTCCGCCAAGTACCACATCGCAGAGGAGGAGCTTTACAACGCCGACGACGTCGTCAAGGAGACGGTTAAGAACTGAAGAACTGGACCTAGAACATGGACCCAAGTGAGGATTGAGATGGTGCTGGCCTACGTGCCACATGGACGACATCACGTCGTGGAAATCGCATGCATGCACGCGCTTACGTCCGCGCTCATGCTCAAGCTTACGCCTCACCTATACACTTGCTGCGTGATGATGGAACAAGACATCAGTAATCTTTTCTTGTTAGTGGCGATACGTACTGTATGTGGATGTATCTTCTCCTGTCACGAGAGCGACTCTGCACGCCACTCGTGGCGACGAGAATCTCTAGTCTAGTCCAGTCGAGAATCCAGATACGAAACCTCTCTACGAGTACGTCGCTCTGGGTCACTTGAACTGGTCTAGTCCAGACGTCCCCTAGTGATGAGCCAGGCATGAGGGCGTGGTGAATTGAGCTTGGGAGGCGTTGCATTCCATCTGTGTACTCCGCGGCCCATCATGGAGCATAGAATCAGCGGTCATCTTCTCAGCCATTTGGCTCTCTTGAGCTGACAGGAAGTGGAGATGTAGGTAGAATGCCACTGGCCTCAAGACATGCAATTCCCCAAAGCTCGAGATATTCAATCAAGCAGCTGGACTCTGCTTCACTCTGTTCGTCGTGCGCTTGAAATGGCTCGTCGAATTCGGCCCGGCACCAAAATGCGGCAAACCCAACAAACGCAACAAACATTGATCGCTCCTCGACTTCAGGTAGATGATGAGCGCGAATTGAAGCCTCCGAAGCTCGATCCGGCTGCAGCTCCAGGTTCATTTCCACTTGAGATCCGAGAATTGGCGTCCCTCGCATACACTCGACGCGAGGCTTCTACAATGCGAGCTCCACGACCACTGTTCCAGCTTCGACGACCGATAGTCCAGAACCTCCGCAGGTTCAGTTCCACGCCACTACGATCTCAGACCCGGCAAGGCCCAGCTCAACCAGAACGACCGGTCAACTTTTACCGAGTTCATGGCCGCGCCTTCGCGAAAGTGGTGACCTTGTCGTTCCTGACGTATCAAATCACCTACTGGACATGGCTCTTGTTGGAGACCGAGGCGATCAAAGACCAGAAAGACCGGGAGATCAAGTCGCTTGAGCAAGAGGTCAGACTATTGGATGAAGGCAGGAAGGGACACAAGCCGGGCGCTGGGTGAGGAGGAGGAACACATCACAACAAGACGAGACAGGCCGCAGTGCGACCTATGTTCCCAGACGACCTGGTCACCCTTCCACCATGAAGCCGTCATGTATTCTCGACGTCCGTTCACTGGAGACAACATGTGGCTCGTCGGTTGGGGAAGCGAACAACTGGCTCAGCAACGATACACGAGATCCGAGCAGAATCTCGGGCAGCTCAAAGCGTTCGGGTCACTCAACCAAGAAGTTACAGTCAAAGCACGTAACCGGGGCCAACCCTCGAGGACCTTCACCGGAACCATTGGCAATCCAAAAAAGGAACGTAGACGCTGTTCATCCTGCCGGTCCGCCACGAGGACCTAATTGATCCGGAAGGAAGCAACGATATAAAGAGGCGACAGCCGCTGACATTCTGGGAATCTGAATCCTCCCTCCTTCTCCCCTCTTCAGTCCTCGGCCATTACAATATCCTCGACCTGGATCTGGACCTCGACCTCCACCTCCACCTCGACCTCCTCACAGCTGCCTCAAGTTCCTCAGCTTACGATGCGTAAGACGGCCTTCCTTCTTCTCGTCTGTGCGGCCGTCCTCGCCACGACACATCCAACATCCCACGTCGTCCCTGAAGCCAGCACGGTCGCTGTCCCCGTCTTTCACAGGGTCGTCAATACGAACGTTGTCCCCGAAGAGGTCGCCCCCGCCCTTCAACGCAGGTGTGCTTCCCGTCATCGACGGGGACATTCCCGCCGTGGTGTCGGATGGTGGCGCCTCCGGAAATTGACGCGCATCGTTCGAGAAGAATGTTTCTACAGATGGAAGATACCGCGCCCGTCGCCGACCGCGACTGATACCCGTGGAAGACGACATCTTACCAACATGCGTGTGTTCTCCCAGTCTTCCGCGTGTCTCGCCACAACGGGGACGTTATTCGTGGTAGAGCAGAGACAGGCCGACACTTACGATGGACGACGCACTCGTCTGGCATGCCTGGCACCGCTACGCAAGACATAAAGAGCCGATAAACCACCATGTCGATTACGTAGGATCTAGCAATATGTATGAATGCACCCGGGGCAAAATTAAGTCTTGACCACGACAGCCATAGCAAGGACTTGGAGAACAGGACGGGAATCAAAACGAAACCGCATCGAGCACTGCTGATAGTACGTCTTACATGTACTGTAGCTATAGATGCAATAGAAGCCTACTCCCTTTCCTCCTTGACGTTCCTTCCCTCTAGGTTTCTTCTGTCGATCCACCGTTTTCGTTCCCTGGCGCTTGGCTTGCCTGTCCCTCTGCCCTTCTGCCTGCCTTACCTCGCGTATAAACTCCTCGGATCAAATGTGTCTGGAATTCCTCAACCGGGTACAAGCGGCTTATACCTATCCAGCCCGCCGCGGCCGGACAGGTCATCTTCGTCCATGAGTCCCGCGCTCGGGTTGGTTCGTCCGTTCCTAGCAGGCAGAGATACGTTCGCACTGTTGCTGGTGCTGGTGCTGGTGCTGGTATCGCGTCTCGAGGGCAACGGGGGGGCAGCAATCTCACTTGTCCCGTCTGTTCTCGGGGTTTGTTGCTGCTGTTGTTGGTGTGCGAGATTTGCGCCCCTGGAAAGAGACGTATGAGCAGGAGGAGGCGGCCCAGCGGCTCTGGATATCGGTCGAGACGCCAAAGCAGGGCCGATCGAGTCCGACGCGCTGACGAAACTCGCTGTCGAACTCGCCGTCTCCCGTCGCTTAGGGAGGGGTGGTGGACGGTCATCCGTCTGCGGGCTCGGGCTGGGGCCTGGAGAGACGGTGTCGGGGCGAGATGTGCTCGCCAGGCGCGGCGCGGTCGGGCCTGGAAGAGGGCCCAGCTGTGGGACGGCGGCCTGGCTGGACGAGCTGGTCAGGGCCGACGGCTTGGACGGCTTTGGGGGCGGGCGTTTCTTGGGAAATCCTGCCGCGGAAGACGACCTGGCAGGGACGTCTGGCGAGCGGACGGGCGAGGTCGTCGCGCTCGAGGATCTGTTCCGTGGCGCTGGTGGAGTTGGTGTTGGGCCTCGTTGCACAGGTCTCATCTCTTGACCCTGACCCTGACCCGGGGGCGTCGAACCCGTCACCCTCTCTCCCTCCCACGGCGGGGGGACCATCCTCTTCACCGTCCTCGGGGGAGGAGGCTCCGGTTTCCTCAAACTTTCCAATCGGCTTCGACTTCTCGGTTTGTTGTTATCCATGATGGGCGGTCTCTCTACCTCGACCCAGTCGTCCTCGCCACCTCCTTCTCTCCACGGATTGGCTTCTCGGTCTTTACTCAACATGGTTCCTTCCCTGGGTGGGCGGAGGGTACTCCTGGCGCCCTTGTTGCCGTCGAGCCACCATTTCCTCTTGTCGCTGCTTGCCGGGGGCAACCCCTCCTGGATGCTCTCGTATCCCATCAGACTGTCGACGACGCTCTCGGTCTCGTCGTCGGTCTCGACGTCCTCGAAGCCCTCTGTCGAATCGCCTGCCTTGATCCTCGTCTCTCGCGCTCTCTTCGCGTACAGTCTCTTCGTCAGCGCGTCTTTCTTCTCTTCATCCACCACACGGATCCCCATCTCAAAGATCGCGTAGACGGGTCTGTGGTCGCTGAATCGCAGGCCCATAACACTGTCGTATTCCAGCTGCTTCATCTGTGAGCCGAGCACCTCGCCCGCTTGCACCACGTTGCGGCTGTGGTTGACCTTCCAGAGGATCCGGTCCGTCCAGGCTGGGATGCGCTGCTTGTCACTGGAGTCGAAGTCATCCTTGCCGATGTCGTACTTGTACGTAGGCAGGAACTTAACCCGCCCTTCACGGTAGTAGTTGAAGCAGTTGCCCACCACCATCTGGATGTTCAGTTGGTCGTTCTCGTACAGTTTCCCCAGTGCTTCCTCTCTGATCTTTTCGGAGCCGATGATCGCTTCATTGACGAGTGCTTTCGTTTTCTCGTAGCCCAAGCCGATGCGGTAGTTGAAGTCACCCGCCCAGACGATGATTTCGTGGTCTTCGATGCTTCTATTCCGCTGGAATCTCAATCCAGACGTGATCGTGTTGTAATCGCGATTTCTCTCCTCGTAATTGGCGAACCCGGCCGCCAAATGCGCGGTGACAAAACACACCGAGGTGTTTTCGATGTCCATCCTGATCGCGACTGCACCTTTGTTCCCAGCAATACCACTCATGCCGGTCTTCTTGATCGCGCCCTCCACATTCTTGATCCGGGGAAGGACGCTTGCCCGCACGAAGACCATCAGTGCGGCTCCGACTAGTTGTCCGCTCCGCAGCAGCACATACTCATCACCTTTCGTGGGTACTCCATCAAATTTCTCACCCGGACCGTACCCATTGAGGCAATTTCTGACTGCTCTTTCCCACAGCATTCGACGATTTGGGTCGGTGCTCATAATCTGCTGAGGACTCAATTCGACGATTTCCTGGAAGCCGACCACGACCATGTCCAAGTTTCTGCCCCTAACATCGAGCCAGGGAGTCAAGTCTTCGTTGATGCCGGCTGTTTTGCCATTCAAGTTGTATGTTCCCATTCCAAGTCTCAGCTGATCTCTCGACTCAAACTCCGCTCTCCGTCGAGCCACCTCTGCGACAACCCAGTCATTGACCGGATCGAACAGGTCGACACTGGTCTGACCAACCAATCTGCCAAGCAGCAGATCAACTGTATTCTGCCGGTTCTTGTCCTCGAAATGGTTGACATAAAGGCGAGTAGCACTCTTCCTGGCATCGGCAAGAGCGCCTGCAAGGCTCATCTTCCCATGTCTGGTAAATGAGCTCTTCAACGCGCCCGTTCCGGCATAGATCCTGGAGAGAGTGTCACCGTTGTCCGCCCAGAGTGCAGAGTGTCGCATCCAAAAGTCTGAGTTTCCGCGCTCACCACGATGTGACAAGAAGAGTTCAAGCGCCATCTGGCTGATGATACCCTGGATCAGGTTCGTCCGGTCTAGGCAATCCAGACAGTTGACGCGGAAGACACCATTCTGCTGCATGATAACGATCGGCCTCCTCGTCAGTTTCTTTCGGCCTTGCACGACGGTCTCTTCCTCGACTTCTTCGGAAAGGAAGTAGACAAACGAGTCTGCGCTCGTTTCGAGATACGGTCGAATCCCCTTCGCAGCCTCGTATCCGGTCGGACCTCGCGTCCGCTCGTGGAAATCGAACTCGGTCTCACGGAGGAGGTGATGCTCCTCCATTTCCCCTTCTTCATGCCGCCGCAGGGGGCTCCTGCCCACATGGTGTCGGTACCTCTCTGTGAGCTCCACCTCACCAGGCTTGGTAGCACTCAGAAGGTTGACGATGTGTACGGCTCCATAGGTCCTTTCTAGATTCGCAAAGTGCTTGTCAAAGGCCGGCTGTGTAGCTTCCGGCGAGCGAGTAATCTGTATCTTTTGCTGCCCCGGTATCAGGCTACTTGAGCTCTCCCAGAATATTGGTATACTGCCTCGAACTTGAGTATATGAAAAGCAAAGTCCGGTCGGAGACCAGAAAACCGTCTCGGTTTCTACAAAATTTGCGACATTACCGTCGTCGTCGACACCGCGCGAGTTGAAGCGCGTGCCAGCTCGTCGAGATGAAAGCCTTGAGATGATGGTCAATGTTGTAGGGTGCCCTGGTACTGTGCCGCGGATCGGCGACGAGGAAGGCGGGACAACAAGACTCTTGACAAATCCTCGTGTGACGGAAGTGAGGAGCCGACTGTGGTCTAGTGCATACCGCTCAGAATCGGTGAGTCTGCTTCGGAACTTTATCAGCGGGTCGATCATGTATGAGTTCCAGAGGAGGCCCTGGTCGAAGCTGGAAATGTCGATAGTGCTGTCGGCTTCGGCGCTGCAAGCGAGTCAGCCGTCACTGATCCCTGCATCATGATTTCCAACGTACCGGTCTTGTAGTCTTCGTGTCAAATCAAAGTCAGTGCTGTAGTAGAAGTTGCCATTGCTCAACAGCTTTCTCAGGGCGTGAAAAGGATGCTCCGAGACATCATCGCCTTGTGTATAGTCAACGTCGTCCGAGTGAAAAATCTGTCCAGGATAGGGATTGGGGTAGGGACCATGGGCGTGGTCATAGTCCGCACGATTGAGACAGTCTTTTCTAGATTAGCACTCCAGGCCTTCCTTTGGGTTAATAAATCACTTACAAAATTCGACAGCGAAGATCTTCCGCACGGTCTCCCCGGGTCGCACGGTCGCAACTTCTTCTGAACCGGTAATGACGCATAGGAAGACATCGTTGTTGAGAGTGACGAGCCCCAGAGTGCCTCGAGCAGTCGTGACAGGATGGAAATGCTCGAGGTTGACGATCGACTTCTCCCCGAACTCGACCATGCAACGAGGCGTCGAGACCGGTCGGCTTGCGTTACTCAGTGGAAGGCTCGTTGAGCTAGAGACCGAGTTTCTGTGGCTGTCGGAAGCAGCATGAGAATGGCGGAATACCAAGACATGTTCATCCGTCGCAAGGGCCACTGTTCGATGCGGGTAGTCATGGATCAACACCCGCATGGACATCGTGTCGAAGGTTATTGGATGAGGCGCAATCGAACCTCATTGCCGAGATGATCAGGACCTTCTGTCTTGGGCTCGGCCGAACGAGGGTTACCTCCAGCAGGCGAGATCATTGACTTATGCGGAATCCGGTCGCGTGATGAGGCGGTTTGAAGTCTTCGGTGCCTGGGCCCAAAAGTGATCACTATCTCGCTTGGACTTTCGCTGACAGACTGAACAGTTTGCAGTCTCGTAGATGCCACAGACACCAGGTTGTCGCGCCAACTATATACCGAAGCGATCCTGTCGTCGTCGTCGTGTTTGTTTGACGCATGGCCCAAGTCAAGGTGCGGTGGTCGAGGTGTCTCGGCCGGTCACGTGCATATCCTGCTGAGTGAGATTCCGACGGCGATGACTGGAGCCACCGCATGTGGCATGTTGCGCTGTTCGTGTCACGATCTTCCTCCTTCAGAGCCACGAGACAGGAACAAGGACGTGTCTTTGAGATTTTCTATTGTTTGAGTCTTGTTGCTACATAGGCTTTTGTTTCCAAGATGATGAGCAACATGGCCAATTATGGCAGCCAACCTGAACTGGGTATCACATGTGAGGCGCCGAACGAGCAACACCATTTGGGATAACATTAGGAGCCTCAACCGACATCCAGCATGTCGCCCACTCTTGCAAGGTGAGCTTGCTTGTCATTGAATCGCTCACTCCGACGTGTATTCTCAAAACTCCCGCTAAACCCACATCCTCATAATTCGTAAATGTGACAAAGGAAAAGCATCCACGAACTCGTCCCCCCCGAGGCATGAAAAACCGATCCCGAATTCTCGAGAGGATAAAGCCATGCCTCCTGAAGTGGCCTATGCGAGTGAGCCTCCTTCGTCAACTTCGTGAAATGTCGCCAACTGGTAGTTGCTGCAGAGAACCGAGAGATGTAGTCGTCGTCGTCATCCAGGCGGATATGCTGTAATGGATGAGCAAATGGACACTGCCGCCCAACTTCCACCTCTTTTCCAATCTCCCACAATCTTCTGCTGAACAAAATCGCCTCCAGTCTGTACACTTCGTCGATGTCGACATCAGGAAAGCCGCTCACATAACGATGCATGCACCTTGGTCGGTGGCACCGTGCTGAGATTTAGCGGCCACATCAGGCTTTTTATCACCTTTTAAAGACCGCGACCCCCTACTTCCTCCCAGCATCCAGCCGGCGAGACCGGTGGGCTTTTTCTTTTT
This sequence comes from Cladophialophora carrionii CBS 160.54, assembly GCF_000365165.1. Lineage (NCBI taxonomy): Eukaryota > Fungi > Ascomycota > Eurotiomycetes > Chaetothyriales > Herpotrichiellaceae > Cladophialophora > Cladophialophora carrionii. Next base: position 3,961,617 of record NW_008481816.1, on the reverse strand, counting down.
GGGAGCCGCTAAGGAGAAAAGATCAGCAACGCCCAAGCAAGTAGCACAGGCAGAGGTTCACATACCCTTCCTTTCCTTCCGTGGATTTATGATATCGATCCCATCCAGATTGAGAATGCCGTCCGTGTCAAGTATCACATCAGGGGGCGGCGGCGGTTCCTCTTCCACCGCTTTCGGCTCTGGGATGGGCCAGAGCATCATTGTGATGTGCATATCGGGCTCCACGGTGGATTCCCAGTAGTTGGGCATGATGATCTCCTTGTCAGGACCGATCAAATCGTAGCGGCCATTCATGACATGTTCGGCCAAATTATCGATATGTGCAAAGGCTTGGTTAATCAAACCTTCCATATCCTTCCAGCAGGTTAGTGCACAATCCGACTCACAGGATCAGGTCGACTTACTCTCCATTTGCAACATCGCTCCCACGGGAAGTTGTAATTACGACCAATTGCGTCCTTGAACCTGACTGGCGCTTTCTTTGCTGGAGGGGCTGCAGCGGCGGCCTTCTTTTCCGCCTCCTCTGCCTCTGCTTTGGCCTTGGCCGCCGCTTCTTCAGCCTCCTTTAATTTGGCTTCTGCTGCCTCTTTGGCTGCTTTTGCCTCCTCTTTGAGAGCGGCGGCTGCTGCTGCCGCTTCTTGCTCCGCTGCCGTCTTTGCCGCTGCCGCAGCGTCATCGGCAATCTTCTTTTCCGCGGCAGCTTTCTCGGCCTTTGCCTGAGCTTCTTCGGCGGCGGCTCTAAGGGCGGCCTCCGCGGCCTCCTTTCGAATTTGCTGCTCTCGTGCAGCCTGTTCTGCAGCTTTGCGGACCTGCTCCTCATAAGCCCGGATTGCCTCAAGCCTGGCTTCTTCTCGGATCCGTTGCTCTTGTGCTCGGCGATCCGCTTCTGCAGCTACAGCAGCACGAGCCTTCTCCTCTGCAGCCCGTATGGCGTCTTCCCGGATACGCCGCTCCTCTTCGGCGCGAGCAGCTGCCGCTGCCGCCTCCGCTCGAGCCTTCTCTGCAGCCTGGAGCATAGCCTGCTCTCGAATTCGTTTCTCTTCTTCGGCACGTAGCGCGTCTTGTCGGGCTTTCTCCTCTGCTTGACGAAGAGCCTGTTCACGGAAACGAGCTTCTTGCTCGGCAAGACTGGCTGCTAAATTCGCCTTTTCAGCTGCCTTCTCGGCCGCTTTCTCGGCAGCATCAGCCTCCTTGGCGGCCTGTTCCTCCTTCATCATGGCCTGCAGACGTTTGACGATGTCCTCGTCGCTCTTTGCTTCAAGCTTTTCAGCCGAAGTCCTTGCCGAAGCAGGCGGCTGAGGGGACGATGCGATGGGAGGAAATGGATATGGATAGGGTAACTGCGAGGGCATCGGTTGAGGATACTGCATGTACTGTGACGGATATTGCTGTGGGCCGAAAGGGGTCGGGTATTGGCCCGGAAAATAGCTTCCCGGGGGAGGCGGTGGCGCGCCATAATTGACAATCGTAGGCGGTCCATAGGGGGAAGATGTGTATGGCGCGCTGACTTGTGACGAAGCGTGATGGTGGTTGAAGCCGCCTGTGTGGTATGCGCCGTGCGGAGGATATGGGGCAGGCTGACCCTGAGGAAAGGGAGGAGGATATGGCACAGCCATGGCTTGAGGCTGAAGAGCTACCACTTGACCTGCGTGGGGTGGGACAGGAGGATATGGGTACGAATGGGCCGATGAACCGCTGTGAATCGTATACCCGTTGTGCCCATAATAGGATTGAGGACGAGGCATTCGTCGAGACTCCAGATCTTGTCGAAGAAACTCCTCGGTAGAGTCTCCGCTCTCGGTGGGAGATGATTCCTGCAATTCCCGCGTCCTACTACGCGCTGGAGCACGAAGGGATTCCTGGCGGCGAGCCGGCTCACGTCGTCCTGAATTGGACCTGGATTCGTAGTGTTGGATCCGCTCACGGTGGTCTACTCTTGACACGGAATCTGAGCCATCGCCTTCGACTAGTTCATTCGGATATTGCAGATGGACAAAGTCTCCCTGGTGCGAGGAAGAGCCGCTCTGGCTTTGACTCTGTGTGGGATGTATGACAGAATATTGGGGAGACACTCCGGCGGAAACGTGGACGCCGTTCTCGTGAAGCTCGTCGTCTTGCGAGCCCAGGGAGGGAGAGCGGGGAGCGATGTGGGTAATGTCGATATGTGTATGACTCTCGCGACTGGAAGACCTATGTGGAGATGAGTTAGCATTGACAGAAAACATGTTGCTGAAACAACCCACCCCATGAGAGACTGAGTCAGGTCAAGGGATTACCGCGTCCAACCTGCCCCAGGGGGAGGTTGAACGAGATAGCCTTGAGGGTTATGTTAGTGTCAAGGGATGCTAACCGAACCAAGGTGTGAGGCTGACTTCAGGCAATAGGACCATCCAAACGGGCCAGATCCAGAGTATATCTGAGATAGCCGACTTTCAGAGACCGTGGTGGGAGAAATTGAACGGCGCAGCGGAGGGTGTGGTGACCGCCCTCAGGTGCGCCACGGGGAGCGGTAGTGTCGTAAAGATGGTGCGTCGTGAAATTCCGAGGAGGTGGATCCGTGGGGAGGAAAGGAACGAAGGGTCGGCCAGAGGCACAAGTAGTTGCATATGCGTCGTGCCGAGAGGACGCCGACGATATGGGAAACGTATGACTGTAGATCCGAGGAGAGCAGTCTGTGAAGGGAGTTTAAGAGAAGTCGCAGATCAGAGTCAGGATCAGGATCAGGAGCGACTGTTGACGACAGACGAAGCGAGAGGAGACGGTGAGTTGAGGGCGCGTGTGGACAGTCAATCCTGATGTTTGGTGTGCAGCTGTCGGCCCAAAAGGGGATTCAAATTTGGAGACTGATGCCCAATTGCTCACCCACCAGCAGCGCCTAATTCGTCAGGTCCAGGCGCCGAGCGGGTACAGTTAGGTGTGCCGTGTTCAAGGGTGGGGCTAATGCCGGTTCTGGCTCTCGGGCCCTCCCTCGCAGATCCAGGTCTCTCAACTTTCCTCAATGACAACGATGATAAAAAGCAAACAGATATGTTTCCAATGCAGCTCCGGCTCGACCTTCTCGCGGTAAGTCTCGGTCGATGACGATGTCAATGTCAATGGTGTTCCCAAATTGGTGCAATCGCACAGGTGTTCCTTGGCAGGTCGATGAGTCCGACGTCGATGGCCAGGGAAGTGTTGAAATGGCGATAATGCTCCGGGCCTCGACAGAGGCCAGCACGGTCAATATCGTGTCGCCAGCAGGTAAGCCTCGACGGGGTCTTCGGTGGACGTTGGTTCCGTAAGGCCTCCGAGCTTCAGCGCTTGCCAACGCTGGCTAACTGGAACGAGGGCAGTAATATTCAACGAGAAACAATCGTGCCTCCGCCAAAGACTTGGAAGGAGAAGCAAGTTGGTGTGAGCAAGAGAGAGCGTCACTCCAACAACCCGCAGATGTTTGGTGCGTACTGAGGTGACGCAGTGTCGCACAGAAAACTCTGTTCAAGATGCAAGCAATCTGTAAGGGGTTGGATCGAGTAGTGGTAAGCGCTTCTTCCGCGCTGTCTTTCTTCGATTACGATTGGATTGGTGATTCTGAGACATCGAGGGCTCCTTTGCAAGGAGACGTAGAAAGCAACGGGTGTGGTATTCTTAATGTCGTGGCAATGAGGAGTGCAAGTCGAGTGCAAATGGGTCTACATTGGATTGATATCGAGACAGCTTGGGGGTGGTTGTCTCCCTTCGACCCATCATGGCATTCTCGTTCTATATAGGACAAAACCGCAACAACCCAATCCGCCACCGGGGCTGCTCTCCCATGAGTCGAGTGATTGGGCTGATACCCGACCTGTTCGCCTCAAACCGACAAGAGCAGTGTTCGTTCGGTGATCTTCCCAACAGAACCTCAACTTGGGAGCGGGCTAATTGTCGCAATCTTCACCTCGTGGTTGTTAGTTCGTCGGAAAGACAAGGCTGCAGTGACTCTAAAACGGAGGGCATGAGAGCAAGACCCACGGATGCTGACTGGCTGCGAGCCTCATTCGTCGGCGGTTGGGTGTCGTGACAACTGAGGCATCCTCAGAAACAATGCCACGTCGATTCGCGCCAAAATGCTGCCCAACTCCCACAACCACGCATCACGCTAGAAGCGAGTGGAGACGCCTGCATCTGACATGATCTTCGACGAACCATCGTTTCCTCGTCGGCCGGCCGGTCTTCTGCAGGAACTTTCGCACCGTCAACCTCTAATTAAGATGACAATTCAGATTCCGACGCAGGTGGCGGACTCGGTGCCGTTTCATTCGGAGAATCGACTGTCGCCAGCGTTTGTTCCAAAGTCCCCGGAATGGCGTACGTGGTCAACCCTTGGATCTGTTCAACAACTCCTGAGCTGCAATGACTTCGGGTGATTCTGCCCCGGACGATCTGCGCCCAGTGCGGTCCTTTACGATAGCTTCCAATTTGGACGTCGCCAGCTGGCTCAATTTCTGCAGCTTTTCCGGGGGGATCGTTGAGCCGGTGTTTCCCTTTGATGTCGTGGTCGTCCGCAGAAGCTTATCTGCAGCCAACTTGAGCCCGTAGAACCCCCGCAGATAATCGTCACAAAGTTCAATGCTGCGACTGAACCGCTGGATTGCCTGCGTCAGGTGTTTCTGAATCTCGGCGCTCTCCGTCACGGACAGGCTTGCCAGGTATTCCAACTCGCCCAGTCGTGCATGAAGGTTCCACGCGTTAGGAGCAATGATGAGGGCTTCCTCCAAACAGAAGATTGCTTGCGGGATGCATGCTTGTGAATGATACAGGTCACTCAGTTCGCACCACGCCTCCATGTCCGTAGGGAAGGAGTCAACAAACTGGACCAAGTCTGATATGGCATCCTGTGGCTTCCCCAAACTACGCATCAGGGCAATCCGTCGTTTGTGTATGGGCACGTTCATAGGATTCTCCATCAATATTTTGGCATAGTCTTCCAATATCTTTCGCCCAGCGGCTTCGTCTGGTGCAGTAGCCTCCTGGTACAGCCCTCGCAGAGCCATTACTCTTTCATTCGTGGCGCCGAACCTCTGGCTCAGTCTCTCCACGCACAAGAAAGCAGATTTGTCGTCACCCGTCCGTAGACATGCGTAGAGGAGTTGCTCTAGGTCGTCCCAAAGCTCTGCCGAGTCCGCCGTGTTGAACATGGATGCAGGAAACGTCGTACTGACGGAGGACGACTTCGCGAGGATCGCCGGAGCTCCCTGCGCTATCTGTAGGGCAGAGGCCGGATCAGAGGCTGGACCTTTAGGCATGACAGCGGCCATTGCTTTTCCGGTTACCGTTGAGTATTCTGGGAGGGAATCAATGCACTGGAGCAGATGTAGAATAATAGGTCTTGTTCCCTTTCCATGGGCATATGGGGTGTTTAGGTCGCAGACAGTTGCGGCCTCGAAGCTGATGCTCGACAGTAGCCTTGGCGCTCGAAATTCGGCGGAGCAAACGCCGACTGGACCAATTCCGTCGATCGACTTCCACAACCCTCAAGGCATCATTCGCTTCCGGATGCCTTTTTGCTTCAGAATCCAACGAAGGGAGCCCAACACATCAGGACACTTGAAACACTCGTCTATTCCAAGAAGGCCCGGCATGCTGTATCAATGCATGTGTGCCAAGAACCCTTCAGTCCGCATCTCTGGCCTATGCTGTGTCGCGTGAGAGATGATGCCATCTGGGATTTGTAACGAGATATTGACCGCGCATCTTTCATGACGCCCTGATCCGGCCTATTCAAAATGTTCGAGAAGTCGCTCGTCGATCTCATCCGTGGTTTGCGCGGCCATAAGGGAAATGAGGCAGAATACATTCAGGGCGCTCTCAAAGAGTGCCGGAGTGAGATTCGCTCCCAGGATCTGGATCTCAAGGCTACCGCGCTACTCAAGCTCATCTACCTCGAAATGTTCGGTTATGATATGACATGGGCCGCCTTTAATGTCCTGGAAGTGATGGCATCTCCAAAACCAATCCAGAAGAGGGTTGGGTATCTGGCCGCCGTTCAGAGTTTTCGGCCCGAGATGGAGGTTCTTATGCTGGCGGAAAATCTGTTGAAGAAAGATCTCAGTTCTCCCTCCATACCGGTACTGTCTCTGCCACTCGTCACACTTCCGCATATTGTGACGTCTTCTTTGGCTCTTTCCATCCTCACGGAGCTGCTGCCACGATTGTCACATTCACAGCCAGCTGTACGCAAGAAGACCATTGTCACCTTGTACAGACTAGCGTTGGTATATCCTGAGACGTTAAGGGTGGCATGGCCGAAAATTAAGGAACGGCTACTGGATGAACAGGAAGACAGCAGTGTTACCGCTGCTACAGTCAATGTTGTCTGTGAACTGGGTTGGCGGAGGCCGCAAGACTTCCTCCCTTTGGCACCCAGGCTGTTCGATCTCCTGCTTGCACAGAAAAACAACTGGATGGGCATCAAGATCATCAAATTGTTCGCAGTCCTGACGCCACTGGAACCGAGACTCGTCAAGAAACTGGTTCGGCCACTCACCAAATTGATACAAGAAACTACGGCAATGTCCTTACTCTACGAGTGCATCAGTGGAATCATCCAAGGCGGCATCCTGGACGGCGCTGAGAGCGGTGTGGACGTGGAGGAAGTGGCGGATCTATGCATATCGAAGTTGAGGGGCATGATTGTGCTCGATGGCGACCCGAACCTGAAATATGTTGCGTTGCTCGCGTTCAACAAGATTGTGGCTTCGCATCCAGCTCTGGTTGCGATGCAACAGGACGTGATCATGGGCTGTTTAGACGATCCAGACATATCCATCAAAATGCAGGCATTGGAGCTGGTGTCAGGCATGGTCAACAGCGACAACATTCAAGCTGTCGTTAATCGACTTATGAAACAACTTGCAGGGTCGGCAACAGCCACTGGTTCCGCTAATGGCCACGCGGAGGAAGAGCAGACAGACATGGAGCAAAGGCTTGTGCCAGATAAACGAGGATCCGAAAACATTCCCTTGCCGGACGAATATCGCCATGAAATCATCAGCAGGATTCTCGACATGTGTTCTCACAATACCTACGCCAACATCACCGACTTTGAGTGGTATATTGAGATTCTAGTGCATCTTGTCAGACATCTTCCGGCCCACCAAGACTCGGCTTCGACACGGTCTCCGCTTGATGACGAGACCTCGGTCGGAGCTCGTGTTGGAGGTCAACTTCGCGATATTGCGGTCAGAGTCAAAGAACTACGGCCCGAGACAACCAAGGCAGCCGAGACGCTGGTTCTATTGTCCAACCGAACCATTGCTTATCCGAAACACGGCACGGGACAAGGTCCAGTCATCAAGTCCGCAGCCTGGATATGCGGAGAGTTTGCTATGTACCTGTCTAATCCTTACGAGGTTCTCAACTCACTGATACACGAGTCTTCAACGAACTTTGTGTGGTCAACTTTGGCGATAGTCGTGCAAGCAATCCCCAAAATCATCGCACAAATTGCCACAGCGGCCGGTCAGGAATGGAATCTTTCCAGGGGCAGCACCATGTCGCTCCTACTTGCAAGGACCACGGAGTTCTTGGAGAAGTTGTCGTCACACCCCAACCTCGAGGTGCAGGAAAGAAGCGTCGAGTTCCTCGAACTGCTCCGACTTGCTTCGGAGGCGCTGTCTGCACAAGCTGGGGACAGCAGCCAAGCGCCACTGCTCCTCACCTCAGCGATCCCCAATCTCTTCGCAAACATGGACTTGAACCCGGTGGCAGCAGCGGCGCAGAGGAAGGTTCCTCCACCCGAAGATCTCGACCTCGATGAACCCATCAACCCCGATCTATCGTCTATTTTGCAAGCTTCTCAGATCGCGGATGACGAGGATGACGATGACGACGCCTTCTATTCATTCTACCACGAGCGTGAACCCGTGCAGGCCATCACATCACTACAACCTCAAACAGCCGCCTCGTACATTGACACGGCGGCTGCCGAGAAAGAACCGCTCTCGTACCAATCTGCTCCTGAGTCACCTGCAACCAAAGCGCGACGTCGAGCAGAACGAATGGCGCGCAACAAGGACGACCCCTTCTATATCGCTCCTCCGGACGACGCAGACTCCCATTTCCACGACGTCATCAGCAAATCTAATGCGGGTGACGAACTCGACGTCGATTCCATTCCCATCATCGACCTCCGAATCGACCCCTCCCAAACCACAGCTGCCCTCCCTGGAGCTGAGACGGAAGACCGCAAACCGCGCAAAAAGAAGCCGGTCCGACGCTTCGTCGTCGCTGCGGATGAGACCCTCGACACCAGCACACCCACGTCCCAGTCCTTCTCAAACACACCCACCCTATCCGTGCTCAATCAAACGCAACGGCCTCGCTCTCTCAGCCCATCTACCCATCTTCGCGACCAAACCCAAAGCCAATCTCGGTCGACAAGCCGTCCCACTCGCTCCCTTCTCACTGTCGACTCTTCCACGCTCGAGAATCTAAGTCTCGAAGCCGGCGGGACAGCCGACACTGAGAGTGAGATCCTCCGTCGAGAAGCGGAAGAACTGGAAATGCAAATGGCCTTGAGGGAAGTGGAGAAGAAACGGCTCGAGATGCAGCGCGAGCAGGAACGGCAGCGGACGGTGATGGGTGAGGGCGTGGATATGGAAGGCACGGTAGTCAAACGGAAGAAAAAGAGAACGAAAGCCAAGGCAGAGGTCGAGGCCGGTGTCGAGGCCGAGGTCGGGAATGAAGAGCGTGCCGGCGGAGATGAAGAGGCCGTGAAGAAGAAGAAAAAGAAGAGGAAGAAGAGAAGTGTGCAGCCCGTAGAAGAGTTGCCTGGCCCTGAAGCTGGTGAGGCAGCCGCTTAGGTCGAGTGGCTATTGGTAGAAATGTGCTGAAAGTCACCGTGGGCGAGCGAGGGAGGAAGACAAGCCAGAACCCACTTGCGGCAGCTTGCATATATACTGTAGCGATTCAGAGCCTGAGATCCAGCGACCCTTTTGGAACCGCGCAACCCTGCTCGCCTGAAAGAGAGTACAGAGCATGAGAGCCCAGCCAAAATAACGCTGAAGCACGCTTGTCGTGGGTAGATAGGCCCTCGTGAGATATCGTCGCCTCGCCCAGGGCGGTCGATGGGTGTCTATATTTGTCCAGACAGTGTATATGTCCTGGAGCGCTGTTCCAGGCAATCCTATACGTCAGTAGGCTCACTTTTCGAGTCTCATAGAGCAGAGCAGAGCAGAGCAGAGCAGAGCAGAGCAGAGCAGAGCAGAGCAGAGCAGAGCAGAGCAGAGCAGAGCAGAATACAGTCCTTGCCTCCGCGCGTGGCTGGTCGGAGTCTACGGCTAAAATAAAAGGAGGTTTCGTTTATAGTACTGTGCACATGTGTGTAGCCACAGGACAATACGACGGTTTGGAATCGAATAATTGTCCGAGTGAGTAATGGACTGTTTGAGACCCTGATACAGCACTCACAGCACTCACAGCACTCACAGCAAGTCGCTCCGGGGCGTACCTACGTCTCTGTGAGGAAGTGCTGATGTACCCCGCGAGCCGGTCAGTCTGCTGTCAGTCTTCAGTCCATCCGAGTTCCTCGTATTGACTACGAGGGTGAGGTCAAGGATGTATTGGGGTAGGTTTCTGTGCTTCACTTTCAGTGTGGCGGATGAGGCCAAGGTAGGAGGAGACAGGCAAGACGAGTCAGAGGCCATTTGTCCATTTGTCCATCCATCGATGAACCCACCAGATTCTGTACTGTATCCATCCGTCCTTGGAGATACGGAATACGAGGCGGACAGAATTTGACAGATTCCCCCTGTGTTCATGCTCGTATCTAGGGATGGTAAGCAGGGCAGCAGGCGTGGGCGGCAGGGAGCGAGCCAGAAGAGCGGGGATGTATTGTATCAGCAGAGCAGTCGTAGGGCCCCGATGTCCATCTCTGCGCCTCGTTGGGCTTCCTTGCCTGGACCGTGTACAGTAGTTCTCGTATGCTCCGGGTACGAATGCAGCGGTGCTCACGACTACGTATTCCAGCCTCTGCAGTGTACTCGGGCGTCACAGCATCGTGACCATTCCTGGAGATCTAGTCCCGGCGTCCAACACATGACCCATGACCTCAGACCGGAGCGAGCCTCAAAGCCACGAGCCCCGCAGTCTGATTGCTGGGTGCAAGGAACACCATCCAAGAAGTCTAAGCGGGGAGGCTCTGCTCTTCAGGCTCCCAGGCATGGGCGCATCTGAGGTACATTCATGCAGTCCAAGTGCCCTGGATCTTTTCTCCCGGGGAACGACTGTCCCAAAGTAAGTTCCAGGAGCCTCTCGCCGCCATTTGTTGATTGATCGCTTCACTTCAAACGTCCGGGCGTTATCGGCTGGTGGTGGTGGACCGCTGCTGGTAATCCCTGCTACAGAGTTCCGCATTGCGTCCGCAGCACCTCTGACTAGTCTGGCCTCCTATTCTACCAGTCCGCATCCTGTAGGACACAGCAAGGTTGTGTGGCTGATGTTGGTGCCCTTTGAAACGCTGAGCCGTTGGACCCCGTTCGTTTCACACACTCCTTTCTCACTTGGGCAGGGTTCTGGAAGCCGGGGTGGAATCATGCTGGGCGATTGTCACACACTGCCACGGCTGCATACATGGCACTGCGGACCCATGATCCAGGACCCAGGACGGGCGCCGAATCCACAATCTCATACCCTCGTGATATGTACGGAGTACACTCACGATATCGCATCGGCAACATTCACACGGATCCCTCGGCTTCTCTTCAGCAAGTCCAGCCGAAGGTGGAGAAGGAGAAGACGGCGCTGCGTACGCACCTCATAGCACGAGCTACAGGGCTGATAGTTACCGACTCCTCTCACTTAGCTTGCACGAACCCCAACCGCCCAAGCCTAAACACCCTGGCAGCGTTCAAGGATACCTATAGTATTATTGCGCGTGACAACGTGAGGAACCCGAGATCGTCTACCCAGAGCTGGCCTATGTACTTCAACCCGTTCCTCTGCGTGCTCCCTGCATGGCTAACGATCGTAGTCCTTCACGGTTTACCACTCTCCGTTCATCCTCGTCTCATTGTTCGCGCCATTATCACCACGACTCGTCCCCGCAGTAGCGTAACTACTGGCTACCACAAGTATTTCGTACTTCGTAGTCGCGACCGACGAGACGATCACTCCTCTTGTCGGTTTAAAGGCAGATCAAAAGCTCAACCACGTGGTCCATTGAGTCATCGCATCGACCATCTATCTGGTGCCATCCATCTATCGATCGTCATACTGCACGTCTTCATCTCCCACCGTCACCCCCTTCGCCGGGCAACACTTTCGAATGCCGTCTGGTGCCGTCTTTCCACAACGTACCGCCCATCTAACCTACTTACTGTACGCACGAGTCCCTGCCTAGGTAATTATCTCGTCGCCTTTCGTCATGTCGTGTAGCCGTTGTACCTCGGCTGCGATCTGACTCTCCAGCGGGCCCTCGTCCCTGCACCCGATAGCCCTACGTATGTTATGCGGCCGACGACGCCCTGCTGGTTCGATCCTGCGTGTTCCCTCAGTCTCTACGCGCACGAGTGGCACATTAAGTCCCGTGCATATGAGCGAGCTACATACACACCATGGTCATCTGACGACTGACGACCGACTACTCGTACCGATCGACCCCTTTGAGCACCCAGCCGGTCCTTCTTGGCTACATCCAGTACTTGTAATTATTGTGCCGTCTCGCTGTGTACTGTAGGTAGCAACCCCGACTAAAATTAGCTGCATACCGTACAGTAGCTGCGTGTTCAACGTTGTCCCACCCATTACCCCCCGTACGGAGTACTCGTACGCTCCTCGGGCTTTGCAACGGCAACACACACAACCTGCACACCCACACCGACACCCACTCCCGGCACACCCATGACAGATCTGTGACGCACCCTCCATTTCGCACACGCGCACGAGATCAAGGTAATCGTAAATAATAATCAATGCGTTTCTCTGATCCAGGCACGAGAGTCTCATTCGCCAGCCCCTGCTTGCTACCACGTCACGTCACACTGCGCCGCTGAGCCGTGAACTCGGACGCTGTCGCCCATGCAGATGGGTGGGCAGAGACGCAGAGAGACAGTAGTTCGTTAAGTCTTGTTTACGCAGTACAGTAGTTGCATTGGTGCCTCCCCCCCTGCCCACCACCCACAACACACAACCCCCCTGCCCCTGCTGCTGTGTCCATTACTTACAGCCCGAACCGCCATTCAGTGGGAGAATCTTTTGCTCTGCGCCCTTCTAGAAGGTTGCCCAATCTCGCTTAGCCACTGTGGACGCAGCATCACTACTCACTACTCCCGCAAGGTCACCACAAATGAGAGACACGGAAAGGCTGTACTAGGTATTCATCACTATCTGAATCAGCCCCCAAGCCGGTGACCCGTTCCCGTCTGGCACCCACCCAAGCCACCCCATCCCGTCACTCTCGGCGCCCACACATCGTGCAAGGACATCTCGAGAGTTCACGCTACTGTTAGCAGAGGTTACGGCTTTCCTGGAGGCATGCTTCCGGGAGAAACAGCCCCAGGATTGCCCTCGTCATTGCGTCGCCTCGCTTCGCTGTCAACAATCTTTCTGGAACCTTTAGCGCCCTTCTAGTGGATTTCCACAAAAGGTCACCTGAAAGTCTGACCTCACCGACCAGTTCGCGAACCACACTTAGGATCCTGATCAGCCTGATGACAGCCTAACAGGCACTCACTCGTCGGCCGTTGCCTTGAGTAGGCTTTCCTCCTCACCCATTGTCATGCTCGTGGCACTGGACGCGGGCTGTGCATTGTACCCGTCTGAGTGGCCGTGAGTCATGGCGAAAACAATGTTTCGTGTCGCTGTCGCTGGACCTCCATTCCCCAGCCTTGTCGCTCCAAGGTACTGTACCAATCAACGGTCCATTTTGACCGGCTGCATGGCGCAGTGCTCGCTGCGGTCGAGAGCCTTACCATTGTTTCCAATGCTCTGATACGTCCCAGGTCACTCGCCCCCTCCCTGTGTTTTGACCTGACATTGATTATCTCGAGTCTAGGCCACAACTTTGGAGCCTTGGAGCCTTGGAGCCTGGCGCTTAACCGCCTTCTGTCGTTGTTTGACAGCTTGAGCCTTCCTTTGACGGTATCCCTGTGGGTAGCGGCGCCCTCTTAGCCTCCGAGGCAATAGTTCCTGTCGCAACATTCCCCGGTCTGACGTCTGATCTTTCTGAGCCCACGCACTTTCATGCCTGACAATGTCGACTGCTTCACCTCGCCTTCCGTTCATGTTCAGTCTGATACCCAGCCTTGCCAATCCCGCACAAGCTAATCAAGCCCTATGTGTCGTCAAAGCCCCGATCAAATCTGCCCGGGTGCAATTGACACCATTTTCCTCCCGAGACTCAGGTCAACTTTTGCTTCAAATCTCTCTTTTTGCCCACAACCAACAATCCCTTCGCCATGTTTGCTGAATGCAATATTCCCCCCACCATTGACATTGTCAGACGCTTCCGCCATTGCCTACTGCTGCCTTCGGCGGGCTCGTCTTGCCTCTCAGATCACATGTGACGGTTCCGACTTGCTTACTTACCTGTTGGCGCCATCGTTGTCCAAGTTTCGCCACCGCGGGTTTGCCTGCCGCTGCCTTCGTCCCCGCTCTGTCATCCGGATTCTCAATGCTTGAACGGCTCTGCGATTGCGTAGACACAGGTCTCGGGTGGACCGAGATTTCGTCGTGCGCTGATGGCGGCACTGCCCCTGCTCCTTGCTCATGCCTCACTTCTGGCACAAGGTGGAATGCACTGGGTCATTGCCTCAGCACCGCGGCGCTCCTGACCCACCCTCATTGATGGACTGTCGATAAAATCTCCGCCTGCTTCCTCATCGGGTTTCGTCTCTTCGTCCTCGTCACCCGGCCCTTGCCCTTACGCATTTATATATCGTCTCGTCGCCACTCCCTTCAGGCCAACCCAGACATCACCTGCCGATAGCAAGACTTCGAACAATCACAACCACAAGCTCGACACCGACGCCACCACCGACCATATCCCAACGTACAAAGTTCAAGCAGCAACAACTCATCCAACATGTCGTCGCACACAAAGCCACCTCGGGACCCAAAGCCCGGAAAACCTACCGGCGGTATGTCCGCTCCGGGATCTTGTTGTCCACTGTCTAGCTAACATGTCGCAGGATGGAACGCGGTCAACGACAACTCACAAAAGAGACTTCCACCGGCTGGCAGACCAACACGCCCGAAGCCAAGCCCCGAGCAGCCCGGGAAACCCCATGGTACGGAGTAGATCCCCCGGCAATCTTCATGCCGATGGCAAGAGACTGACAAAATTGCAGGCTGGCATTGACATCGATCTGTGGCACGGAACAGTCGTGACAACAGGAGAAGTGGAAGCGGCGGAAGAGGTACAGGTCTCTTCTCTTATCAGTGACGAGCAAACCTACTAACGTCGACAATAGTGCTGCGGTTCCATCATCACTTGGTGTGACAACGTCGATCTCAATCGAGTTCACGCTCGCACATACCTTCTTTCACATCTGGCGACGGCGTTCGGGAGAGAACAGGGAGTTATTGGGGATACGGGTTACCAGCATGCTATGTATCGATAGACTTTGCAATAGACGGAAGGAACCATTGAGCCATGGATTGGTGTTTTGAAGAACGAGTGTAATGTCGGCATTCGAATTTGAGGGAGGCTGGTCCGGACAGTTCCTCACTGACGTCAGAGATTTGTAACACCAACACCAGGCATGAAGGCGGGGATCGGGAACACCTGGCTTTGATGCATTGGCGGCGTTCAATTGAGTACCTGAATTCATCCCATAGACCGAAGCGGAGCAATTGCCATGTTCGACAGTCAGTCCTTAATATGTAGAAGTCCCAACCAGGAAACAAGAATTATTGCTAAAGTGTGACATAGTCAAGGTGAAGTCCTGATGATAGGGAAGTGAAAGTTGTGGTGTGTTAAGGCCTGTGAGGCAAAGAGCATGCCCCAGAAAAGACGGGACCGCGGCTGCTGGAGCTGCGGGATTGGCGTCTCGCTAGGCGCCCAGAGGGGAAAGAGGGGCAACTAAGGACCCGAATGAGCACCGATGAGTTATGCTTGAAAGGCATTTGAACTTTGAGTCATCTGTCATGGCCTCTACCATCATATATGCTAACACGCATCCTCGACGTTCTTGAACACCAACCAACATAATCGACGCACATTCATGTATCGGAACGTATCAACGTGGAACCCACTAACCTTCAGACTAGCAGGCCGTTCGCACTCTGCGACTTGGTCAGACCAGAGTCGTGGGTTCGAGGAGCAAGCATCAAGCTTACCATAGTCCGCTTCTATCTCCTTGTGCAGTCGTTCGATCAGCCTGAATTCCCTCGCATGCCTCTCGAAGGCTGAATTGGCGTCGGTCGAGTTCATGGTTGACTTGGACGACTTTCTGTTCAATGTGTACTTGTGAAAGTCGACAAAGTAGTCGCTGACCTTGTCTTCCATGTCGCGGATTTTGGCTTCCATATCTGCCGCGGTGTAGAGCTCACCAAGCTCGGCGGCAGGGATCTGCGTGAGAAGGCGCAGAGCATTCTGAGTCCGTCCAAGGAAGATCATCAAGCTGAAGAGCATGCAGAGCGCTAGGTCGGCGTTCGCTGTCGATACTTTCTGACTCACAGCCATCTTGAACAGCAAGTCGTGGAGGCCCTTGGTCAGCTGCTCCGCGGCCTTTTCGGCCATGGGTAGGATGATGGCTTTCAGGAAGCGGTTGATGGTCTCCGGGATGACTTGGATATCTTTACGAGCTCCAACAGGTCGCGTGGATTCAAGATTAGCCTCAAGATGGCCCACGGCTTCGGGAGGAACGATGAACTTATTCAGGAGGAGATACTCGAACCACAGCAATTTCAGCGCCGTCTTGAGGATCGCGTGTTCTTTGATGTCCTTTCTGTAGTAGGCTCCAAGGAAGCCAAGGATGGTTGTCTGAAAGTCTTCTTCCTCCTCCTCGAAGTACTCTATCGTCCAAGCTTTGTACTTCACTGGATCATCCAGCACTTTGTCAAATATGTCGCAGATGTTCTTTTGCACGCGGATGCTCATCCCATCCGACTTGCCCCACCCAAGGAGCATGATGATAGGCGGATTCCAGTACCATTGCCGTCCGTAAGACCTTGTGCCGTTTGCGCTGGGCATAGTTTGGAACGCATGTCGCACCTCCAGAGCCGACTCAAGTGGGTAGAATTCTTTGACCAAAACTTTCATCGGTATCCCGATATGCAAATCCAGGGGAATCGTAAAATGGGGCCGATGCGAGAGCATGAACGAACAGCTAGCCAAGTGCTTGAGCAGCTTGTCGTTCCGTAAACGACACGCCAACTCGTCTTCTTTGTTAGCCGCATTCAAGCTGCTCAGCGTGGTGGTATACATACCCGGGAACAGACTAGTCCTGCGTGCACCCCAGTCGAAATCTTTGGGAATACAATTCCTCGGGCATTTTCGTCGTTCCTTAGTCTTGCACGTTGTACACGGGTAGTTGCAGTCACACTTGGAAAAAGTCAGCCATTGGCAGAGGGAACGGTGGACAATGTACCTTCTCCCTCATTATTGTACAGCGCAGGCAAGCTCCGCGCTTCCGGACATCACTGGCTTGTTGCCTCTGGACCAGACTCAGGGGTCCTATCCTTCCACCTCCCTTTTCGCGCCCTTGTGGTGAACGGGAAGACTCTTGAATGAATTCCATGGAAATGTGCGGGCCTTCTTCCATATTGATGTATTGATCCTCGCACCGCAAAGGATAGGTACTCCATGGTCCGGGCGTACCAGGATATCTCTGATATGCGGTCGGCGACGGATCCTGCGACGTGATGAATTGAGGATTCTGGTAGAGATGATGCGATGTTTCCTGCAATAGTGCACGGCTCTCGATGCCCAACAGGCCCTCTGTAGATTGAGTCAGTCTAGAGGCCAGCAGAACATTTGAAAGGGGAGGTGCCACCTGTCATCGGGTACTCAGGGGCCGATGAATCGTCGAGTCTGTAGCCTGCTGCGTACAAGAACTGGTCATTGGCGTGATCTGAACGGTGAGGACGTTGGTGCCGTGATACACTTGTTGTCGAGCTCGTGGGGGTAGCTGCCTCAGGTGACATATGACGGACATGTTCCAATGCTACGGTATAGCTCGAATTAGCCGAGGTCGAGCCCGGTGAAAGCGTTGCTCGGCTAGTCACGGGGCTGAGAGCCTCTGTCGTTGACGGAGTGTAGGTCGGCTCGACAACTGGGAACGCCCCGTCCTGAGAGGAAACCTGCGAAATCGGCTGACGAATGGGAATGGTAAACTGCGGTAATGGCGATTGTTGCTGTCTGGGCTGTGACGAGGACACACCACGTTGAACTTGATGCTGGTTGGGTATAATGGCAGGGGGTCGGAAAGTGCCAGCGAGGTAACCAGTCCGCCGACGAGGACGCCCCATCTGCGGTCAGGCGAAATATCGACTGCTGAATCTCGATTTCGAGCAGACTGCTTCGTCTCCTGGGCTGTCGAACTTGCACAGACCAAGAGGCAGAAGTATGCCTGGGAAGCCGCAAGTGAGGCAAGCTTGCAAGGTGATTTGGGCAGCTTTGCGGAGGCAGGAGGGAAAGGATGGAAGAGAACTAGGCAACTAGGCGATCTGAGGCAGGGTATATGAACAAACTCGAGAAAGATGCGACTCTTGACACTGACTGGCTCTACATGCATGCGATCCAGAAAGCAGCGTCCGTCTTGCTGCATGAACGGCACGAGCGTGCTATATCTCGCATTGGAGCGTTGGGTCGTTGACGGATTTCCTGGGTTTGCCGGGTAGGAAACAGGCGCGGTCGCATGATTTGTGCCAGCGCAGCAACCCTTGGGAGGAGGTGTGTGTTAGACACAGCCGATGGACACACCGTGTGCATTGAGATTGCACCATGGTTCGGGAATCTCGAACGCAGCTCATCGTCTGGGGAGCTTTCTAATGGAAAGAGAGGAAGGGAAGCGGGCTGTGCTCCAATCAGCTGAAATGGACGTCGGAAACCTGCCAGCAAGAGCAAGCAACACCATCCTGGTCACCGGTTGCGCTTTGGGCATGGTGGTTTCCATATCATCCAACCGTATTGCGCGCCTCGAGCCTCAAGCCACGCTAGAATCAAGCGTGCTTAAGGAAGATCCATGTCATGTGCTGCCCGAAGCTGGCCGAGATGTTGCTGTGTGTCAGCCCGGCAGGAGCCCTTTGGTAAACTTTTGTCCTTCGCTAACAAACAGGAACTTTTGGGCCTTCAGAACGCCCTGCGCGCTCAGTGCGACGTTTTCGGTGTTGTTTGATAAGGGACGAAGCCACCTGATCATTGGGAGAATGAATTCTTCGGAGGCATTGTCCCACTTGTCGGAACCCCATTACACGAGACACACTCGAGGACGGAAAGTGGAACCCGACGACGTGCATTGTGTGAAAGTGAAGCCAGGTGGCAGTGGACGTAGCTCTCCACGTAGTTTAGAGAGGGAAAAAACTTAGATAGAAGCGCGGAAGTCTGGGGAAAGGCAGGCTTAAGTACATAGAGTCGATCTGTTCGCCACCTGTACGTCGCAATCAGGAAGGCTGGGACTTGTCAAAGAGATAATTGGCTTAAGCATGAAATCAAGAATCAGAACAGGCTGCAGTAGGCTGTTGGAGCACGACTGAGTCTGGGTTTCAAGTATCATGGCTCTCTTTCTGTATTTTACAAGAGTGAATGACCGGATTGGTCCAGCCGTCACGAGTTATGGACCAGTAAAACTGTTGTTGAAGTATCGAAGCATGCTTGTATGTTCGAATACCTTCAGCGCCTGCTCCTCCGCAATGCACATGTCATCAATAAACATGCAGGGTATACTGTCTCGTATGATGACCGTTTTGCCTCCCGTGAAAAACGCCGTTGAGACCTCGTCTCTGATCAACCAGGCTTAAGGGATATGTCGTAACCACAAAGCTTCTTGACGCAACAGCGCAATATTCACTGCTTAGACAGTGTACTTCGTTTTGGCACGTGTGCTGCCTGCAT
Source organism: Cladophialophora carrionii CBS 160.54 (assembly GCF_000365165.1). Classification (NCBI taxonomy): domain Eukaryota; kingdom Fungi; phylum Ascomycota; class Eurotiomycetes; order Chaetothyriales; family Herpotrichiellaceae; genus Cladophialophora; species Cladophialophora carrionii. The sequence continues at coordinate 3,942,602 of NW_008481816.1, read as the reverse complement.
GCGCTGCGTCGCTGTGGCCGCTGAACTCGACCTGGTCGTTGTCAGGAATCTGGAGAACTTGCTTGAATCTGGCACCAATCTTCTTAAGAACGTCCTGTGACTGAGCCCCCTTCCCTGTGGTGCGGGTCCATAGACCAATTCGGTAGAAGCTCTTTCTCACATTGACGACCACCCCCATAATCTCGTTGTCTCCCTCATCTTCAAGCGTCTCGCCTATCGCAGCCAACTGTGTATGCAGCCACAGCTCGTCGATGTTGACAGACTTCTTGTCCTTGAACGTGTATGACCACTTGCCACCATGCTTGTTCTGCGGATCTTCCCACTCGGGTCGTACGTTTCGCTTGAAAAGGTGGTAATCGGACTTGACTGCAAGATCAGAGGTCGCGGTAATGTTGTTCTGCGCGCCAATTAGACGTAGGAATGACAGTGGTACTGTGGACATACGTAGACACCCCAGAATTCTTCCACAGTGTCGAACGTGATGACTTCCTTCAGCAGGTCGTTCCAGTTGTCGCCTTTGGATGAGGGTGGCTTGGTGAACTGTAGCATCCTCAAGTCAGCGGGAGTCGATCTTGTAACGGTGTCATCCACTCACCCACAGACTCCAACTGTTCAGAAGAGGATGTTTGACATTAAAGTTGTTCACATCATGAAAGACCGTCTTGATCTCGTCAGAGGATGGTGCGGCGTTTTCATTTGAAACTGGACCGGGCACGGGCTGAGGGTTTTCGACTTCAGCCATTGTAGAGGTAATGCGGTGGGATTCTTGCTACTTCGCTTGACTTTGACCAGCGAAGGTAAAATGTGCTTGCGGTGGAGCAGAAAGGCGGGCTTGTTGGTGAGCAAGGGTAGAAGTCGAGATCGGTTTGTGAGAAGCCAGGTGTGGCAACCAAGGTCAAGCAGGCGCTTCCGACGGCGACGATGCTCTCGCGCTATTGCCCGAATTAAAATCTGCTGGGTAAAGTCCTAGTGGGATCAGGTCCTTGAGAGCCGGAAAGAAGACGAGCATAAAGTACAAACTTGAGATGATTTCCAGTTAATCGTTGTTTCTGGAGTTCGCTTTCCCGCAGTGAACAAAAATCCGGGGACCAAATCCGGTTAGCCTGGTATGGGATGTTCACTTTCGGTTCCCTTCGGCTCGACTCTACCTCTTGTTTGGTAGTTTCTCCTTCATTCACACATCGGGTGAAATGGACGTGTCTGCCTCGAGAACGCTTCGGCTCTGGTATCATGCTCTATCCTGGCCCAATCAAACATAACGAGTTGGCTGCAAATACTAGTGTTGAGCAATTCCCGTGCGCGCTCCCCAGTTACGAACTATTCAAGTAACTCAAAAAACAGTTCCAGCCCAAACTGACGATGTTGACGACCAGTACCCGATGTTCCAAGGGTACTAACTTGAAATTCACTGCCTGAACTGCGGGCCAGATCGCCCAGTTTGCTTTGAGCCCGGGGAGGTAACTCTTCGCAAGCTTCTCTCTGGGATCGGTCCCTTCCAATACCGACATTGTCGAAAGGAAAAATGCCAGATTGCACGTTGCAAACACCGTCTGGTCTGCCAGTACTCGCGCCGCGATTGTTGCATTATGTGACTTCAGATTGATGTTTTTCTGCAAGAAGCCGTACCACTTAGTCGCTGCTGGTCCAAACACCACTGCGACGGTCAACGTATATCTACAGCATCGATTCCATAACTTACAGCCACCATATGTGCACATGCGAGCTGTTCGGGCAAGGTCATGCTTTTCGAATCCTTTCTTCTCCACAGCCTGTTGGGCAAGCGTGTCGCCAGCGCCGAAAAGGACCTTCCCCAGTCAGTCAATACTCGTGAAGTTCCCGAGTTGCATCAAGTTACAGCGGTGGTGACAGCCTGAGTCAATAGAGGCCGCTTGGCCAGCTTCGCTTGGTACCTAATTGACAATCAGTTCGAGGGCCCAACACAAGAGCATGAAGTGGCATACCAGCGCAAAGCCATTTTCCCTTCCTCTTCCAAGATTAGTCTAGAGATCTTGATGTGATTAGGGAGCGAGCATAACAACCCAATGCTGAATCTGAACAACGGTTTAAAGTTATCTCGGTGTCGACAGAGATATCAATAACGTTGAAAACCAAGGGGACCCTTCCTCATCTACCTCGAGATTGACCACTGCGTCATTGGCTTGAGCCTTGTGCTGGTGGAGCGGAGAGGCTGCCACTTTCGAACCTAGACCGCATCTTCCGAATGAGGTATAGCCCACAAAATCCCCAAAATCCTTGGCAGTACCTCGCCCAAACTTTTGGCTGCGATTGACCGAACTTGTCAAATTAAGCAGACGTTCAACGAGCAGCTTGCGCACCACAACCTGACAATCCCTCATCCGCGCATCTACTCAAAATGGCTGACGCTCCTCGTGGACGCGGCGGCTTCGGCGACCGAGGTCGTGGAGACAGAGGACGAGGTGACCGTGGTCGAGGACGACGAGGACCCCGCCGTGGTGGCCCGAAATCAGACGAGAAGGAATGGCAACCCGTCACCAAGCTCGGCCGTCTCGTCAAGGCGGGCAAGATCCAGAGCATGGAACAGATCTACCTCCACTCTCTGCCCATCAAGGAATACCAGATCGTCGATTGGTTCTTGCCCAAGCTCAAGGACGAAGTCATGAAGGTGAGCTGAAATTATCTCCAGGATTCGCATAACAACGACCCTTGCATAGTTTATGTGGTCTAACAGAGATTTTTCTACAGATCAAACCTGTCCAGAAGCAGACTCGAGCCGGTCAACGCACCCGCTTCAAGGCTATCGTGGTCATCGGCGACAGCGAGGGACACGTCGGGCTCGGCATCAAGACCTCCAAGGAAGTCGCGACCGCAATTCGCGCGGCTATCATCATCGCCAAACTCTCCGTCCTTCCTATCCGACGAGGGTACTGGGGTACCAACCTTGGTGAACCACACTCGCTCCCGACCAAGGAATCTGGCAAGTGCGGCTCAGTCACAGTCCGCCTGATTCCTGCGCCTCGAGGCACTGGTCTCGTCGCCTCCCCTGCTGTCAAGAGATTGTTGCAATTGGCTGGCGTGCAGGATGCGTACACTTCATCAGCAGGAAGTACCAAGACCCTCGAGAACACACTGAAGGCGACGTTCGTGGCGGTCAGCAATTCCTACGGCTTCTTGACCCCGAATCTGTGGAAGGAGACGAAGCTCATCAGAAGTCCCCTCGAGGAGTACGGTGACGTTCTACGGGAGGGCAAGAGGTACTAAGCTGTCGAAGGCATGAAGTCGAAGATGACCTGGTGGTGATGGTTTGAAGATTGCATGGGCAAGCAAATGAAAAGCTTTGCATGGCGTACGGACAACCCGATGTGTCTGTACCAGATCGAGAGAATACCATTGACCCAAGAATTCTTCTCCGTGCCCGGCATCGGGCTGGTTTGAATGCTTCACTTTCTTTCGTACTCGTGTGCCGTGTGAACGCTTTCTACATGCCGGCAATGCGTGTTGCTTCTCTGTCACTTATCCCCAGCTTTTTTCGCCCCGTCAAGCCCAATCTCTCGAGGCTTTGTATCTCTTGAGCAGTACTCGTCTTCGATAGTCTAACGTGCATCACCCTAAAACCAGATGTATCCTGCTCATCACATTCGTGGTGCAAGTCCTCCAGCGCGACATGGTGGAACATTCTGCACCTTCCCTCCTCTCAATCCTCCATCGCCATCTCCTCCATCGCCTTGACCGCGTTCTCTAACTCCCGTATTCTTGACCCAACCCTGGTCTGGATCTCCTTTCCTACCTCGGGACTTGTCTCCTTCAACGCCTTCGCAAACGCCTCTTTCAGCATATTCAAGGCATCGGCCGCCGCTTCGCGATCATCGGCCGCGTAGACTGTTTTCTTCTCGGTTTCTTCGGCCGCGATCTCGAACTCGTCGCGCGCTGTGGAGTATAGCTCGTTGAGGTTTTCCATTAGTGCGTCGGCCGTGGGGGACTGAGCCGGACGGTTGGGAGACGTGTGGAAGGGCGATGATTGTAAAGATGCGACGGATCGGAGCCTAGTCGTTCTCCTTGAGCGAGATAGGCAAGCTATTGTTCTGCATGATGGGGAGGCCAGAGTGGGTCGGATGCGAGGCGTTGCCCTCTGAAGAGATCGCATGCAAGCTCTGGGAATCATGCTTGCGTTTGTACACAGAGAGACGCGCATGATTGTGAAAAATGGAAGTCAGGTCGCAAGTACGGAGTACTAGATAAATTGAGGCCCTGACGGCTCTACCTAGCGAGCCCAGTACAAACGGTAGCCTCATGTCACGTAACGGGGCGGTTTGGGGACAATGACGTCTTGCTGGTGTGCTCTAGGCACAGTAGGTGCTTGGCTCTTAGATGAGGAAAATTCCTCCAGTGGCCATTAATTCATTTTCATAAGGCTCCTGCTACGAATGTTTGTTGCATTGATAGAGCGCTTGAGAGGATGCAAGGATATGTCTGTTCTTGAGAGCCGGACTTCATCACGGCCACAATGTGCCAATGGAAGCTCCGTCCTTCTCGGCGGAGTCTGCTGTGCCATCCCGTGCAGCCTCAGGGACCCTTGCAGCTGTGGAGGTGAAAACTAGACAATAAGAAGGACGGGCCAGAGATCACCGACCTACAGTACAGCCAGTGGCCGAACGACCCCCTGGAGCTCAGTAACGGCCGGACGACGGTGCGCAATAACGGGGTACTCTTCTAGTCACAATGGAGTGGTGGCACGTACTGTGTCGACAGTTTTCCTGGCAGTCAGAGGCAGCAGTGAGGTGAGTTTCGAGCTGACTACTCCGTACAGTCCATAGCAATTCTCTTCGTATCAAAGATGGTTGATAACACTCTAATTCGACAGTGAGATTAGCCTGAGTCCGAGAAACCTTGAAGTTTGGTGAAGTTGCTTTTCGGGGAAGATAGGCGTCTCCAGGTCGACCACTCAGAGCCCCTCGCTTGTCCACGTAATCTGGGGAAGGGAAAGGTTGTCACGGTTGTCTGGTGGTGCCTGGTTCCTTGCATAAGTAGATAACTGACTTGCCATCGACTGACACCTTCTCTGCCTCCAGTAGCTAGTGCCCTGAAAACAACTGCGAAGAGACCTCGATTCGAAGTACGGAGTACTCGTGGGGCACTCCCACTGCGCGCCAAAAAAGGACTTAGGATCGGTGCTGCCGTTGCGAAACGCCGCCGTGACGTCCTTTTGTTTGAGGATGACGTCTTGTTTTCCTCTTCCCCAGGACCTGACGTCCCACCAATGGAATTCACGCGAGGAATATTTCTGGGAAGGATACGGGTGCTGCGTCATGTTGCCCCGGTTCACTTGAAGAGCTCCTCAGACGAAAGTGAAGGTTCCCAGCTGTTTATTTATTTTGCACTCACATTCACCTCAACGATCACCTTTACAAGTGGCTCTACAAACAATTGTGAGCTGCCTTGATACTTTGCCTATCCGCCCATCTGCCTTTGATTGCTTTTCCCGAGAACCTTGACATGATGCTCGCGAGAACACCCAGAGCAGCTCTACGCTCGACTCGGGTGGTGAAACCCTGTCAACCTTCCAGAGCCCTGCAACCTCGCAACGTCAGATTCCAGTCTACCGCTCCGGCCAACTCTAGCACAAACGCATCCTCTGGCTCAAGTCACGCCCTAGTAGGTGGACTGGCTGGCGGCGCCTTTGCCTTCCTGCTAGGTTACACCTGGTACTCCTTCTCGGGCGTAAAAACTGCCGTCAACAGCGTGCACTCGACAAAATCCTACGTCGAGAACGCATTCAAGAAGACTACGGAAAATGCACCAGAACCTAGTCAAGCGGTCCAATGGCTGAAAGAGACGGTGCAAAGCTACACAAGGCTGATCCCGGGAGCCAGCAAGTACGTCGATTCAGCTTTCCAGGATATCGAAAAGATCCAGGAGAACCATGGAGACGAGGTCAATCAGATCATCAACGACACCTACGGGAAACTCAAAGATACCACCAACAAAGGATTCAGCATGGAAGCAGCAGCGCAAGCTTGGGACATTCTACAAGATGCCTTCAAGCGCATCGGCAAGCTCGCAGGCAGTGCTGGGCAGGAAATCATTGACAACCATCCCCAGTTGAAAGAGCAGTTCGGCGGACGGTTCCAGCAGCTACAACAGATGGGCGAGCAGTACGGTCCTGAAGCCAAAAAGGTGGTTGACGACACGTGGAACCAAGCCCGTGACATTCTCGCCGGCGGTGTCAGCTTCTCGACAGCCCAAAAGCTTCAACAGTTGATACAAGAGAAGACTCAACAAGTGCAACAGTTTGGCGACCAGGCATGGCAGAAAGGTATGGAACAGGCCAAGCCATTGCTGGACAAGCAACCAGAGTTGAAGAAGCTATTTGAAGAGAACAAGGGGAAATTACTTCGAGGTGATCTGGGCCAGTTGTGGCAGAAGGTGCAAGAGGCGACACAATCAGGCAATTCGGAAGACCTTCAGAAATTCGTTCGAGACCAAGCACAGAAAGCTTCAGACGGCGCTGGCGGTGGCATCGAGCAGTTCTTGCAGATGATTCCCGGTGGGACGGAGATTGGACCCAAGTTGCAACAGCTGCAGGAACTCAGCGAGAAGCATGGTCAGGAAGCGGAGAGGCTCATCAAGAGTGCGATTGAGGATGTCAAGAAGGTTCTGTCCCAAAAGGTTGAGGAGGGACAGAAACTGAAGGAGAAGGCCAAGTCAGATGCTAAGTCATAGTAGTCGTCTTCAGCTCGCCCGGGAGCATGTGAGGCGTGGAGCCTTGAGAGCAGCGTGGGTTGAGGCCGGGGCTTGAGACAAAATTATGATCAACACCGAGCACGAGCAAGAGCAAGAGAAGCTCTTCTGTATCAGAGTGACTGACTACAGGTCAAGTTCAATGCCAGCGATCAATTGCAGTTCCAATTGAAAAGCGTCCGATACTCCACGCATCACAAATGGTGCAAGCGTAAACAAATTGACGTCATAAGTGAGGACTGCACCGGAATTCTGGCGCGCTCCATTTTGTCATCCACGAGTCGAATACTGACAATGTTGGTATATCCTCGCCGTCGCCTGGTATGTGTCCACCGATGGATGTACATTCATGAAACGCCTACAGTCGCTAGCGAAGAAGATCATCCCATCATCCAAACAGAAAATTCCACGGCAGATGTCGGTGACAATGGCCTCGACGAGTGCAATCGCCGCAGGTCGACCATCTCCAAGCACAGTAGCCGAGCATCTTGTCGGCTCTGCACAAGCGTGGCACGGCCAAATAACGCCGGACGGACCATTTCCTCCGCAAAGAGGCAGATATCATTTGTACATTGGGTTATTCTGCCCGTTTGCGCATCGGGCTAATCTGGTCCGACACCTGAAAGGTCTGACAGACATCATTGACATTTCCATCGTGAAACCCTACCCCAAGGGTGATGAGCATGGCTGGCCAGGCTGGCAGTTTCCGAGCTCGGATGACGAGTATCCTCACGCAACTGTCGACCACTTGTTCGGGAGCAAGTACCTCCACGACGTGTATTTCAAAGCCGACCCGGAGTACAAAGGACGATATTCCGTACCTGTACTCTGGGACCGCGAAGCCGGCACGATCGTCAACAACGAGAGCCCAGAACTGATGCGAAATCTGCAGGTCGCCTTCAACACGCTCTTACCGGAGGAATACGCTGCGGTAACGCTATATCCGGAGCATCTGAGGAACAAAATCGACGAGGTCAGCGAATGGATGCAAAGAGACCTCAACACTGGGGTGTACAAGGCCGGCTTTGCCCCCGACCAGGAAACATATGATCAAAATGTGCCTCGGGTCTTTGCCGCACTCAACAGAGTGGAGAAGATGCTGGCCAGCAACAGAGGGCCGTACATCCTCGGCAAGGAGCTGACGGAGGTGGACATCCGCGCATACGCGACGGTCGTCCGCTTCGATACCGTCTATGTGCAGCATTTTAAGTGCAACTTGGGGACCATCCGGCATGATTACCCCCAGCTGAACAACTGGTTGAAGAATCTGTACTGGAACGTCAAGGGGTTCAAAGAGACGACAGATTTTAGACACATCAAGGAGAATTATACCAAGAGTCATGGGGATATCAACCCCAAGGCTATCACACCGATGGGCCCTTATCCTGATGTCGAGGAGGAGCCATACGAGCCTGATCTCAGCATGGTCAGGATTGGGGGCGTGAGGATGCCGAAGGTGATGGAATTGGAAAGGCAGTTGCCGGGATGAGCAGTCGCCCATTTGGCATGCTGGTGCCGAAGTGGATTAAAGTCCGAAAGCAGGGCCCGAGCCCAGCAACGTTACATGAGCACAAAAGATGGCATGCAGCTTTCGCGGGAAGACTTGGCCGTGATGCCTCCGCAAGGACAGAATCCCAGACTGCAGGGTTGCAGCGGGAGTGAACTGCTGTCTGTTTGGTGATGGGAGACGTTGTTTCTTGCATGAATCGATTCTGGCAGACCGACGATCCCGTCACCGTCGATATTGCGGAGACAAACTAAATACTCCGTACGGACTAGTTAGTCCTGGTCAAGGAGGCCGAATAAAACCTATGCTGTTGTGAAAATGTGCGTTGGTTTCCACGAAGTACGACTCGATTGAACTGAGACCCTGCCGTACCGCGTACGTCCTTGTAAACTATGTCTCATTACCTCGTACCACTGGTACCTCGTATGCGGCGAGACTTCGCTAGACACCGTTGGCTCGGAAAATTGCAGATGGCGATGGGCCACTGCTGCTGTTCTCTACCCCAGTAATAGAAAGGTACGGAGTACGGAGTACGTATGCCAAATACAGGTCGGATGATACCATGCTCGATTCCGCAAGAATCGGCGTGGATGGTCGTGGATCTTACCATTTTCGATTGCGCCCAGAACGAATATGGAGGCCGTTGTTGTTATCACACAGTGGGAGATGAGCATGGATCTGTCGTTCGTGCACGGATGGAAGAAGATCAGCGGTGGAAGATGTCGACCACCGCGACGACCCCGGCCATCGAGTTGATTTCTACTGTAGCTCGATAGCGCTAGGCATCGTTATCTCCTTCAAACGTCTGGCTATGTCCCTCTTACAGTCTAGCGTTGTGCTTGGATGTTGGTTGGCTTGGTCGTGGCGAGAGGTCTAATGTCGTTGTCCGCAACGACTAGACCATGAGAAGTTCAAATTAGCCGCTGTGCCGCGAGACTTCCTGCAGATTTCTCGAAGTCGTGTCCAAGCAGAATGGTGAATCTGAAAGTTTGAAGGAAACGAGCAGCGGGTTGATACGTGGTATATCGCCCAGGCGCTGCTATTGGGCCTTTTCCCATCAAAGGAGACGAAGGCGAGATCAGGGGAAGCCAAGCTTGAGGAGCTCGGCAGGCGCCTCTGCGCGTTCGGTGTGGGCTTCATAGCGCGTTTAGCTCGGCGTTTAGGGGCTAGCCTAACACTCCGGGACGCCGAGCCAGTCGCGCCAGTTATCACTCGCATGCCAATCTTCACCGAGAACCTCATTTCCATGTCAATCTCGTCTGCAAACCACTCATTGTTGTCAGTCCTCGTGTACCGAGTAATGTACCTAGGTACCTACCTTTGTCCTGATATACCACGGTTGCACGGAGCATCTCATCTGGCTTCGATTCTTGGTGCGTTCCCAGCTCCAGGAGCCGGTGCGCTTGCAGTCGGTCGTGCCCAGTACTCAGCACTGGCAGACCGCTTTCGATTAGCATGTGCAATGTCTTTTCTTCTCGGAGAATTTTCATGCTGCGTCTCAAGACGCGGCTTGCGACCTTACTCAATACGTCCACGTCCTCGACGTTGCAGTGCTCATTCGCCCCTGGAACCCCTGTGAAAGTGGCTATCGCTTAGTCCTCATTTGGCAAAGTATGTGGCCCGTTGATGACGAGCGCTCAAATATGGGTCAGCACACACTATCCAATTTCGGTCCTGAGATCGGACCTCTTCGAATTGTGCACGACAAAGTGAGATTGCCCGTGCTGTCGTGGGTGCCGCGTTGGCATGTCTCTCACGTAAAGGTCTCCGATTGCTTGGTGGTCCATCAACGCGTGAGTACCTTGTTCGTACGTACGGCAAAGGCGTCGCCGAGCATGCTTTCGAGCTTGAGCGGTGTGAGCGTGTGCTCAAGTCTCTGCCAGTGCCATGGCCTGCAGCTCCCCTGGCCAGATATCAGTGGTAAACTGCGTTCGATAAGCCAACCGCGAGCCAAGTGGGTTCGACTGCTGTCTTTGATCGACGCCGTGGCTGCATCTCCACTGTTCAATCACTTTAGTCTCAAACTCTGCCAAAGCCTCATCTCCTACCCCAGCCAAACAGTGCCCCAGTCTGCTAGTTCACGGCGTCTTGCACAAAAATGGCCGGGCGGTTAGAGACATCCACGGTGCTCCTTCGCCGCCGGTCATCTCGTCTGCTCGAGCACTTTAACATACCCTGGCTCTCGCCTGCCCGCGGCTTGGATGTTCTGGCCCTGGGCCTGTCGTTTTATCATCGCCATATTTCCTGCAACCCATGTCCCAAAAACTCTAGATAACTGAATACGAGAGACTTGTCCAGCCACTGACCCAACTCTGCATCTCGGCCTCGACAGCACCAACAGTCACGCAGGTGTCTAGCACTTGTCATGTGCTGCTGATACCTGTCCGGACGAGGATTTTGAAAAGGAAGGAAATCTGATTAAGCAGGAGCAAAGGATTGCGAGGGAAGAATGGAAATCCCGATGAAGGATCCAAGGACCTTACCGGTCATCAAATGCTCGAGCTGCGGGAAGGACGTCCAGATGTCAGGCCTGGCCGTGCATCAGTGCGCATCAACACCTCCACCAGGTAAATTCCATTGTTGTGGACCCAGATTTCTTGGATCGACTAACGACTCAGCTTCTATCATGCCTCCGCCTCCTCCACGAACAGATTCGTCTAACAGCTTGCGAAGCATGCGATCGCAGCGACCGCTCCTGCCGAAGATCGATCCTTCTGTTGGCTGTAAGTCGCTGATGCTCTTCGCTGGGAAGAGAGACTGATATATGCCCAGTTCGAGCTCCGGTATATCAAGGCGAATTCACCCCTGCGAGCAGCGGTCATAACTCCATGATCTCCCCTGTGAGCGCCGGCTCCGGCCCGAAATCCCCATGGCCTGCAGTGCGCAAAGGATCACTCCCAGGACCTCGAAGACCGCCTTCCCCAGAGCTCACAAATCTAGATTGCGCCTTCCCTCCGTTCCCACTGCCTGCCAGAGCCGCGACAACGAAAAGAAGAGACAGATCTGCGACGGAGCGTAGCGAGACAAAGAGATCCCGGTCTCGGGAAGGCCGCAAAGGCGCTGCACACAGCAGCAGGCGTCCGGGGCTCATAAGAGAAGGATCCTCCAATACTTCTGGCACAAAGTCGAGTGATGCGGTGCCGACGTTGAAGCAGTCCCGACCCACAAGCCCTTTGAGCAATGAGGTCAAGCTGGAAGGTCATCAAGCGGATCCTCAGAAGCCGCCGAACGTCCCATTACCTGTATCGATCTCGGTTGCGACCACGGAGTCCTTGCCAGGCGTCAGCCTAGCCCTTCAGTCGTCGACCGAGAACACGCAGCCGAAGCCTCCTGATGATGCCAGGTCAGATCCCAGTCTCAGTCAAATGGACGTTGGTGGTACCATGTCCAGCAAATCTGAATCACGCCCGGTCGAGCTGTGGCTGAATGAGCGTGCTCGAGCCGAAACTGAACCAGCCTACAAATCAAGGAGACCTGCTCCGATCGTGAGCAACCACGAGATTACCCCCTTGGTCAAGTCCCCTACCGCACCACAACCTTCGCCAAGCGGTAGCTTCGGACGAAGCTTAGGTAGACTGTTCAGTCGACGTCGGTCCCAATCTGCCACTTCTCGGCGAGACGTTGTACGACTGGCTCTCAGCGACGAATCAGACTCCTTTGATAAGAGTTTTGCAGGCCAAAATATGTTCAGCCCGGGTAGCGAGCGGTCGTTCTTCACAGCAGAACCCTCTCCCCTGGCTACTTCACCATTAAAGGCACCTGAGCCATCGCCTAGCCATGAAGAGTCTTTGAAGGCACTCGAAGGGCTGGCGCTCGAATCTGCCGCCGAGCCACTCAAGAGGTCCGGGCAGGTACTACCATCCGATCTCGACGTAACAACATCGCCGGAGCCCTTTGAAACGTCCGAGAATACCTCTGCACCTGAAGGATCGGAGCTGATTGAGGCTCTCCGACGTGTCTCTATCGACTCGGCCTCCTCTTATGGTTCGATTGGGTTTACTGAGCGTACGACAAGTTCAAGGTCGACTGCACCTCAGATGGATCCAATGCCGATCGACCCGTACAGCTCACCAGACTCTGCACTGCTCAAATCTGGCATTGTCGATATACCTGCACCACTAAGACCAAAGCTACCAGAGGTGTCACCCGACTCGCCCACCGATCCTCTATTTCAAGAAGGGCGCCTGTCTCCAATCCCAGATTCAGCGTACCACCCACAAGATTCCCTCGATGCCTTACCCTCGATCCACGTGGAGCCAGAAACGAACCCAGAACCAGCTCAGACTCCAGAGCCTCGGCCAGTAGTGCGCAACAAAGCCAAATTGTCGGTACCAAACAAGGGAGTATGCCGTGGCTGTGCTCAGCTCATCTTGGTCGGACAGAAGTCGGTGTCAAGTGCAGACGGACGACTTACGGGTCGTTACCACAAAGACTGCTTCGTCTGTCAGACTTGCAAATCTGCGTTCCCGACTGCCGAGTTTTACGTTCACAACGATCACCCTTACTGTGCACATCACTATCACGAGCTTGAGAATTCCCTGTGTGCTACGTGTGGGAAAGGGATTGAAGGACTATACATGGAAACAGCCAATGTGGCAGGCCGAGGAAAAGAGAAACACCACCCGGAGTGCTTGAAATGCACGACTTGCAAAATTCGACTGGATCACGATTACTTCGAGCTTTCTGGCAAGGTGTACTGTGAACGAGACGCGTTCAGACTTGCAAGCTCGCCCAAGTCACAGTTTAACGCACCCAGTCGTCCGAGTCCCTTGGTCCGAGAATACATCTCCAGCGGAGATCCTGGACTCGTGAAGGGCAGGAACTTCCCCGAGCGAAGAACGACCAGACTTATGACGATGGATTAATTAACGACAAGCATAGATAATATGATTTGACGCGCCGCGACAGGGCGTGGGGACGTTACAGGAGTCTCAGATTTCGCGGGCGAACGGCGGGATTGGCTACCAACTCTTTGGATGTGTACAGACATCATCCGACTTCGTTTACAGCACGAATTGATCGGCTGCATTTCGCTCGAGTGACACAGCTTTGTGGGCCGATTCGAGCTGAAGATTTGATACCCTCTTGCCGATTTATCCATCCTGTGGACCGCAGGAGGATCAACAGGATATGACCAGATACATAATGTGTATGCTACTGTATGTTGCAAACCCATTGAACCATACGTGTCCATCGTGCGTTCTTATTACCGCGCCGGTATGCACAGTCTTTACCGATTGCAGACGAGCTCCTGTCTATCTGGCCGCCGTCGAGTGCATGACGGTTACACGGCATACACATGGAGGGCCAGGGTGGCTAATGGTGGATCCTTTAATGAGCAATCAGGGCAGTGCACGAGACCCGAGACAGGCAAAAGATTGTCAACGCTGAAATGACAGGCACCGGAAACGGATCAGGTAGCCCGAAGCTTGCTTTGACGACGAAGTTGTGGTTCCTAGAACGGTGTAACACGGAATCATCTTCCGTGAAGACTTGAGATGAAGACGAGATTTCAGAGAAGGGAAATGCGAATCTCTTTGGGCCAGATGCCTCGGGCAAAGAAAAAGCGCAGCAGTCACGCTTCAACCCGTGGCTACGGGAAATGGTTGAAAACTGGGCTGAAAGCGCGCGTGACCCTTGGACCGATATCGCGGGTCTGGTTCGTGAAGCCCGCGAGAGTCTGGATCACGACTCCCGAGCGGGTGCTGGACTGGATTCAGCCGGATATCGCAACTCGATTCGGAGGAAAGCGGATAGAGTGAGGTGAGACTCTACCGATTGATTGGAGGTGGAGCAAACGTCCAAGATACAAACAGTGGCCCCGGACCACAATTGTGACGGCGGCCTCTGCACGTCTCATGCGGTCGAAATGCACATGCTCCTGCTGCGCAGTTGATTGATCGCTTCGGACATCAAGCTGACGCTGACATGGCAGGACACGCGGACGAGAGTTGTGCTTGGAAGCGGTGCGCCGAAGGAGAAAGAGACACTTGATCCAGCGACACAGCAGATGCTCAGGCAGCAGTTCTTCGTAGCACTGTGAAACGTCGATCAGCACGCGAGCGATCATTCTCCGGTGGCATCGATGCGGCCAAGAGCGACACTGCTCGTGGGCAATCCACACACAATAATAACCATGACCAAATTGACACGAGTCGTTATCGTGGTGGAAGAATGACCAGTGTCGAGTGACGAATGTCGAGGGCGGTGAAGCCCGGCAAGGCTAAGGCGAGGCTAAGGCTAGGCTGTCCAGGCTGCAGGCAGGCTGTCTAGGGCTGTCTAGGCTGCCTCGGCTGGCCTCTAGGATCCCTGGGCCTCGCCTAAGCGCCTGGGTTCGGATGGGGGCACCACCACCGGCGAGGGTTCTCATTAGTCACCCACTCCACCGCACAAATATCACAATCCCGGCCGCATGAGTACAAAGAGACTTCCATCTCGCCCGTGTGTTATCAGGCTTTCTCTGTCCGTCTCAACCACAAACAACATCCGAGAGATCTGTTCGAATCCGAGCCCGACCACCGCCCGGCCGTGGTCGTTACGCATCCCTCTTTCCTACAGCAGAGGATCACTTCCGAGTGATCCGTCAAACCGCCAAGACGTTTTCCAATCTGTTGCCCTCGTAAGTCTCCTCCCGCATCTGAGATCTCGTCCTGCATTGCATTGCACCCGATCGCCAGTGTGCGTGAGGTTCTCATTGGGCCTGGCTTTGCAGCCCTGGTACCTGCATCTCGACCCTGCTCTTGCATTGAAATCTTCACCTTCTTGTACCTGGCGACTTTCAAACATCATGATTAGTTGTGTTGCCATGCAGCCGACCGTGGGCGGCCATCGTCTCGATGGTCCTGCTTCCTTCGAGATGGCCTGTTCAGTCGAGGCCTGTACCACTGGCTTCTTTGAGATCTGATTTCCATCCCCTTCATGGTCTCCTGCAGACCGCCACGGAACCCGTAACTGACGTCTCATGCCTTTAAAGGTCCCATCACCCGTTCAACGGTAGCCGACGCTCTTCCCCTCCCGGAGGAGCATCGGATTCATACAAGACCCGGTAAACGCCTACTCTCAGAATCCGCTCAGTCTTCCAACCTTCAATCGGCCACATCTCTGCAGTCAAGATGGCACCACACGCGGAAATAGGCGTCGGCTCCATGAACGGGTATAGCGCTCACCCCACGTCGGACTCGGCTCAGTCACCAAAGGAACTCTTCACGGTCAACTCGCCCAACGTGGTCTACACCGACGACCATATCAAGAGCAAGTATGTCTACCGGACCACGGCCGTCACCAAGACAGCCGACGGAAAACTCACGGCGACCCCAAAAGAAACCACCTATGACTTCCAGGTGGACCGGAAAGTGCCCAAGGTCGGTATGATGTTGGTCGGGTGGGGCGGCAACAATGGCTCCACCGTCACGGCGGGAATCATTGCCAATCGACGTGGGCTTGTTTGGGACACCAAGGAAGGTCGGCAGGCTGCCAACTACTACGGCTCTGTGATTATGGGGTCGACCATCAAGCTGGGAACTGATGCAGAGACCAACGAAGAGATCAACATTCCATTCCATGATGTCTTGCCCATGGTCCACCCCAACGACATTGTTGTCGGAGGTTGGGACATCAGCAGCATGAACATTGCGGCTGCTATGGATCGTGCCCAGGTTCTGGAACCAACGTTGAAAGCGCTGGTCTACAAGGAAATGTCTCTGATGAAGCCCCTGCCAAGCATCTACTATCCCGACTTCATTGCGGCCAACCAGGAAGATCGGGCAGACAATGTCATTCCCGGCAGCAAGGCATCCATGGCCCATGTGGAGCAGATTCGAGCCGACATCAGGTATCCAATCCGCCCTGGCGCTGTCAAATGTTCCGTTCTTCTTACTAACCGTGCGCAGGAACTTCAAAGCCGAGAACAACCTCGACAAGGTGATTGTTCTCTGGACGGCCAATACGGAGCGGTACGCGGACATCATTCCCGGGGTCAACGACACGGCCGACAACCTGATGAAGGCCATCGAGGAAGGGCACGAAGAAGTGTCCCCCTCGACGGTCTTCTCCGTGGCCTGCATTCTGGAAAAGACGGCCTTCATCAACGGGTCGCCTCAGAACACCTTCGTCCCCGGCGCGATCCAACTGGCGGAGAAGCACGACTCCTTCATCGGCGGCGACGACTTCAAGTCGGGCCAAACCAAGATGAAGTCTGCACTCGTCGACTTCTTGATCAACGCCGGTATCAAGTTGACCTCCATTGCAAGCTACAACCACCTGGGCAACAACGACGGCAAGAACCTGAGCTCTCAGAAGCAGTTCCGTTCCAAGGAGATTTCCAAGTCCAACGTCGTAGATGACATGGTCGCCGCCAATAGTGTCCTGTACGCCAAGGACGAGCACCCAGACCATACCGTCGTCATCAAGTACATGCCCGCCGTGGGGGACAACAAGCGCGCCCTGGACGAGTACTACGCCCAGATCTTCATGGGGGGCCATCAGACCATCAGCATCTTCAACGTCTGCGAGGACTCGCTTTTGGCTTCACCGTTGATCATTGACCTCGTGCTCGTCGCCGAGATGATGACCCGCATCCAGTGGAAGACCGAGAGTGCCGGCGAGTACAAGGGCTTCCACAGCGTGCTCAGCATTCTCAGCTACATGTTGAAGGTACGTTCGAGCGTTGTTTTGTCCTTACTCTTCTCTCTGTCCACGGTCAAGACTGATTCTAACTTTTTGGGTGCTAGGCTCCGCTCACGCCGCCCGGCACCCCCGTCGTCAACGCCCTCGCGAAGCAGCGCAGCGCCCTGACCAACATCTTCCGTGCCTGCGTCGGATTACAGCCCGAGTCTGACATGACGCTCGAGCACAAGCTCTTCTGACCGACCTGGAACCGGAACCGGAACCCAGACCCGAACGGCGGCATCAACTCAACATCCACCGAACGACCCGACAGAGCAGTGCAGATGATGTGATGGCGACGGCGACGGCGATGGCGGACGTGCAAGAAAACAGCAGGACTCAGTTGCCTTTCGGGCTTTTCGTGCGATGGGTGGCTAGACTGCCTTTTTCTTGCATTGCGGCGGCGAAACGGGGGTCCTTGGGCTTGTTGTCTCCCTGAGCGGTGCGGTGCGGTACCGGGTGGCAGTCCTGCTCCTCGTCCTCAACTTGACCGACCGTTGACTGCATGGCTTGTTGTTTTTTCTCAGTTTGACTTTGTGATTTGTCCAACTCGTGTCGCTCGTTGATGCAGATAGTACCTACCTAGCTGAGTAAAGTTACCAAGGTAGCAATACATGACCGTGTTGCTCTCCAAACGTGGGACGGTTCTGTTGCGTAAAGTAAAGTACACAGTACTTGCGTGCTTTCCTGGCGGACCACATCTCTCCGTCTAGTTTCTGCACCGATGTGATTTCCTGACCAAGGTGTGGATTTGAGCCCGGGCGCGTAGAACACGATCGGTAGAGTCGCAGGGGGTGCCGGTCTGGTGCTGGTGTGTTGGTGCTGGAGCCGCTCGTCTCCGGGATGCGATACTGTAGAAGATTCCCGCCCTGCCACGCTGGTCCTGCTTGTTCAGCCAGCTGATGTTCCGCCAGGCCGCCTTTTCCTCACCGTGGCGCTTACGTCCAACCGACCAGTTAGTCACGGTACAGCCGCTTTCCCTGTCTTCTCGGTGCTGCTTTTTTCAGGCTGCGCAATGCTGCCTCCATTCCTACCATCATTACCTTGTTGTCAAGCCGGTGGTATAAAGTGTTCTGCCCTTGAATCCCGACCATAGCCGGGGCCAGAGCCAGAGCCAGAGCCAGAGCCAGGCCCTCTAGACCACGACACTCTCCAGCTTACAGTGCTTACTCTTCGAGTCAGGTAGAAATACCTCCCCTTCCAGCAGCCGATAGTGTAAAACCGTCAGAATCCCCCCCTAGCGAGACCATACAACAGCCCCACCCCAGCCTTGACCCCATCAACAATGTATACGGCCTTAGCCGCCTCGTCGCCCAACTCCTCTACACACGCCGTCCTCACCGCGTCGTCCAGCCCGACCATGCCCGCACAGCCCAGACAAATGGCCTGAACTCTGGAGATGGAGCCGTCGCCACCATCACTCTTCTTGCCCGCCCTGCGCAAAAGCCGCTTCGTCGCGTCCATCATTTTGGCCCGCACCTCCGCCCCGTCGAGATCGTGCAACTCGCTGGCGTTGAGGCCGGTTGTCTCGCAGCCTACGAAGCGTCGCGGCCGTGGCGGCTGCCCGTCTACGCCGACGCCGATGAACTCCTCCACCGCGCTCTGTAGCGCGGTTTCCCAGATCTTGCCTGTCGAGACGATCCCGAACGCTGCTGTCGCTGATGAGGCCTCGTCGCCCGAATCAATCAACCCCAACGAAGCAAGCACGCTGGCCTCGAAGATGCCGGTGACGTATTTTCTGGGCCGTCGGTCGTGGGCGTGGGCGTGCGCGTGTAGCTCTTTGCGCGTCCTCTCCAACTTCGCACATTCGCTCTTTAACTGCGCCACGAGCGGGTGTTGGCTGTAGCACGCGACTAGGACGCAGTCGTGCCGGTCCAACAAGGGGATCACGTGCGGGAGACAGATCCGGGCCGACTCGGCCGCGTCGGCGGGGGAGTTGATGCTCGGGATCCCTGGCGCGGGGCACGTGAAGAAGGTGTATTGCGCCGAGGGGAGGCGGAGGGAGTCCACGACCGGGCGGAGGGCGGACGTCATGTGCTGTGAGGTGTTGGGGTTTATGATGAGGATGCGGAGGGGTGGCGCTGTCCCCGTCGCTGTCCCCGTCGCTGTTGCGTGTTCGGGTTCTGGTTCTGGTTCGAGGGTCGTCATCGTGGTCCGGGAGCGATGTGTACTCTCTCTACTGAGTCCCGTGTGTGTCGGTACGTAGTTGGCGTGAGGCAGGGAGGGTAAGGTGCTGGATCGAGGACGGAGGGACTCGCGAGTGACTGTTGTAGTTATAGGCGGGCTGTGTGTGGGTAACGGGCAGTCCGGGCAAAGCAAGCTGGAAAATGGATGCAGTCAAGGGAGGAGTGTATGCGACTGTCAGAGGTCAGTCGGTGTACCGTATTGCGTGTGAACGGGGTTTTGTTTATGGATTGTAAGTAATTACCTACGCATGCCGTGACACCTCACGCGAGGGGCATCGGGCATCAGGCATCAGGGCATCAGGGCATCTTCCCAAGCGCGGGGTCAGAAACAGGGGCATCGGGCGAGGTGCGCCATGACTCTTACAGTAAGTTACCTAACGTAAACTACCGGCTCTCACCAGTCACGGTTGGGCATGATACTTTGCGTGGAGGCTCATTGTACGAGCACAGCACACGGGACGTACTTGCTCCCTTCTAGAAACTCCACTGACACTTCGCTTCCGCCTGCACGGATGGACCTTATCTTGGTCAATTCACATCTCCGCCCACCTCCCGGTGGTGAATTGGTTCGTTCTCGGCGCCACGGTCTGGACTCGAAGCCAGTTCTTAGATAAGGAAGCACCCAGCACCGACCGGCCGTTCCCAATGCTGCCTTCATTCAACACGTTGGCCAAAGCTCCCCAGCACCCGAACCGCGATGATATGCCGCCTGAGACTGGAGAGATGTGCCTTTGTCGAGATAACGTGCCCCAGCGGTGGTCAGGGATGAAGAGAGCCAGGGCACTCTCACACACAAGCCACCCATGAACGTGAATGACTGTCCAGCCGATTCCTATGGCGTCGACCAAGTCCTGCAAGAACGACACCACGATCGCTGCGGGCGCGCGCACCGAATGATGTTGCTGGAAGCCTGAGCTGCCACTGGCGAGTGGTAGTTCTTATCCCTCAGGAGACCGTTATAGATCTTTTGCACTGATTCATCGTCATCCCACAAGAACACAAGCACCACCCCCGAAGCAATAGCGAGTGAAGAGCCAGAAGATCGAGGCCCAGTCAGCAGCATAAGTCAGAAATCCGCCCAATATGGGCCCTTATGCTCGGGGCGCATGTGGTCCCTGAATGGTGTAAGTCAGATGGTCAGCCCCAGCGCCGGTCGTTCTGTGGGCTTCGCTCTGCTCGGCAACCTACACGAACGACACTGCACTCACAAAGGAACCCCTTTCCGCGCGAGGTGCCATATCCGTGAGCACTCCGTATGCGATCGAGAACGTCCCTTAGATGGTCGGGTCAGAATGCGAAACTTGCACCCGGACCGGCGTCCATGCCATTGATTGCCGCTGCCTGCAAAACTCGCAGACCAAGGAGCGCAGAATTGTCCTTTTGACAGAGCGATAGCTACGTCAGCAGCGAGAGAGAGGGGGGGAGAGAGAGAGAGTCAACGCGATCAAGTAGACGGGTCTTCGACAGACGACGTCGGTTGTATCTCTCACCAAGGTCGGTGCTATGGTTGCGACAGCCAAGTAGGACGTCACAGCCAGATTAACCTCGTCAATGGGACGGCCAACGGCCAAAATTGGAGATATTGAGTGCAGAGCACGATAGTCCATGAAGCTGCCCAGAGCCGACATCCTTCAGGCAGCGTACGACACCATGGCGATGATGCGCCATTTCTCCGCTGTTGTGAACACCGAACATCGCTCGACTGTTTCCACATCCTGGCCATCGGACTGCTTTTCCGACACCATGATCCGGCCGTATGGTGCGATGGCGTCCGCATACCAAAATCAAGCTTCCGCAAGTTCGAGCTGAGTCGTCTATTCCAAGTCGAGTTGTGCAAACCAATTGCGCACGGCGACTGTTATGGTTCCGCCAACGTGAGGTGTCGGTCCCTTCGACATTTCTCGTCGTTTCCGCTGACACGAGCTCCCACAAGCACGGGCCAACGAACGCAAATGTTCGAATACTGGACAGCTCACCTCGCAGCTTCTTGCGGCCACGATGCAGGGCAAATCCTGTTCGGTGCGGGACCTCGCCTGTCAAATCCTCCTGGCCCAAGGCCTGGGGGGGACCTTCCGGCGAAAGGCTGCCCCCAGTATCTGATCTTGTCGAGTCATTCTGCCAGACGGGCGTCCCAAAAGATACTTTCTGAAGGTAAGCGAGCTTTTCTCGGGCGGACAATGTGTTAACTGACCCGATACTGATTGTCGACTTCTTTCACTGTGCATCCCGCAAAGGTGCACGAGCGTTGGTTGTGGGCGAGTTTCCATTCAGCTGCAGCCATTAATGCCGCGGTGTCAGACCTCATTCCCAAGCCAGTCGGTTGGGGTATTATCATGTCGATGGATAGAATGTGTATTTCTTCCTGGGCGACTTCCATGATATTCATCTCTCAACGGCACCGGATGCACGTACGCCCACAACGAAATGGAGTTCGGAAGTTGGACGTGTTCTTGCGCCGTCCACTTTAAATCTCTGGTCTACATGCGAGCTGATCGACGCCACATCGAACGGTCGGAGCCAGTCGAGGAATGGGACGACCCTAATCCGCTTTGCAGCATATATCCATACCTGACTGACTTGGCAGCATACCCGGGAAGTCCGTCGTGGCAGACGTGCGAGTCTCCGCCGCAGGGGCTCAGTCAGAGGATGCTCACCATGCTTGCAGAGCATATGACGACATCCTATACCTCTGTGAGAAGTATGGGTCGTTGGGTTCTCTCGAGACATATGATCCGGAGAAGGACCTTGCGGTCACAGGTACGCACATTCCGTTTTGTTATCAACCAGCTACAGTGAACGGCCATAGAGACTCCCGGAGATTGAAGTCCAGGCACATAAATGCCTGACGCGAGTCCTTGTTTGGGTGGTTGTGGCTAGATGTGTTCTCCGTCTTCTGTCCACACTTGCCTGGCATCAAGGGCTGTGAACTGGGCAGGCTCCAAACGAAATATTGAGTGGGTATGTTGCAGTCTTTGCCTTGCCGTGGCCTGACGCGTCCGTATCCTTTGTGAAAAGCGCGGTGGAGCAGCTGTGCCCCACGGATGCTATTTGCGAGCCAGTGAGCGAGTTTCTGATCGTGGACAGTGAGGAATGTAATAGGCGAGTCTGTAACCTGTCCTGCCAGCCGCGAGTCCTGACGGATGCCCACACCTCCTATTGCATTCCGTCAAACGAGCTTTTCTCCATCCCCGAACTTATCAGGTGCTTTGTCGTTGATTTTGCTGGCCTGTCGAGTAGGCGCCTTGAATAACCTTTTGCCGCCGGTGATGACATCTCGCAGGGTCGCATATGCGACGAGAAGCCACAGCAGGAAGACCGAAACAGACACCATCTGAAAAGAGAGTCAGCTGCGCGCACGCGAGACACTTCAGAAGGTCTTAGCATTCTTACTGAGCCAATGACTCGAAAGAACTCGGAGGGTATGTCGTTCGCCAGCGTATTGCATGCTAAGGCGAATGTGCCGATCGGAAAAGTGAACCTCGTGAAACGTAAGCCGCGATCTACTATAACGAGGGCTTCGCGACTTCTTCCTTACCCCCACCATCCCATGTTAAATGGAAAGCTTTTGGCGTGATAGATCGTGGCAACTGCTAGAAATAGCCACAACAGTGTGAAGCCCCACATGATCAATGAGAAGAGCACCCCGAAATTGTAAGCCAAGTCGCCAGCCAGAGGATGTATGCTCTTCGTTTGAGGAAACACCTTCATCGCTACTGACCCAAGTTTCATGATGGAAAAGCTGCCCATGCCGAAGGGACCGAGAGGCACGAAGCAGGACACAATAACCTCGCGAGGCGGTAGCTTGTGAATTGTTAGACGTTGCCAGTACATGATCAGGATGAATATAGCTGTGGGGAGGCCGACGCCGAGTAGGATATAGCCGGCCAGTACGGTCGCAAGTGCCTGTTGATTGTTCGGTAGCACATTGGCGACGAGGGCTGCTGTTGCCGATGCGACGACTGTCCCGATGACGGGGAACATCTGTAACGCTGTTATTGTCGAGAGCGGCGTTTCTTCTTGTCGGCCAATGACGAGGAGGAAGGGGAGAAACAAGGCGCAGATCAGACACAGCGCCGCGTCTGCCATCCACAGTCTGCATCGGTTAGACTTCGATGAATTCTGCTCTGCATAGATGCTCACCCCCATGATAGATAGATTACCCATTCTCCCCATGCAGGCACGCAAACAAACACCATCATATTGACAATGGTCCCTAGACTCTGATGTTGCTGATCAGCACAGGACCGTGAACAGCCGAGTGGTCCTACCATTGGTATAGCGCTCAAGAAAAATGCTTGGTTTGGTCTTTCAGGCAAGGTAATCCACATCTGCGGAAACAGGACGAACTGTAGGACGGACACGAGGAGGAAGAAGACATAGAGTCCGATGTTCAAGCAGAAGACGATGACTGAGAGCCAGTAGAGCCATCTCGCGCCGTAGGGGAACTGATTCAGCAGACTCGCGACAATCTAGCATGTCCTGGATTAGCGCTCTGGGTCGAGACAAATCAAAGAGTGAGCTCGTGGGTTTATAGCCTCGCTCATCCAGATGTTGGCACTGGGTCCTTGTGGTAGGGCACTTACACCTGTTCCCATCGTCACGGTGAACCATCTTCAGCCGCAAGTCAGGCGATTTATCTCTCGTGTAGCAAGGGATGGCCACGTACGATGGTGTGAAGTACTTGACATATTTCCTCCAACCAATTTCGCCATTCTTATTAGGGTCCAATGCCATTTGCGCGCCATTCCGTTCGGATGAGGAAGCAGGAGTTCGTGTCAGGATGGTGACATCTTGAAGAGCTTCTCCCAAGGCGGGATTCCAGGTTGAAATGTCGCCATGGTCGTCCGTGCCTCCGGTTAATGTCTTCTGCAGACTGACAGCGGCGTTAGTGATCCTCCGAGTCAAGGCCCTTGGTCGAGTTGGTCGAGGCTGAGGATCGGACATTACCCTTTCGTGGGCAAAGTGCGACTACGGGAGTAAATATGTGTCACAAATTGGCCTTTGTGACGTCGGGGTCGGGTATGTGGGATTCTTGAACGAGGCCGATATAATCTTTCTCCGCGGTGTAAGAGGAATCTGATATTTCTTCAGATGAGGCCACTTCTTCAACTTCGGGTGTCTGCGAAACGCAAAAGACTGCGTGGAAGGGCAATGACGGCCCCTGGCGAGCTCTACGGTAGACTTATACGGGTAGATAGCTGATGGACCTTCGACAACAGGCTTTCCATGGAGCAGAAGGCCCTGGCTGAGCTAATATTCGATGGGAACGAAGACGGCAACGACGGCGGGCTGGAACGCCCTGCATGACAGGGGAGCGAGTGAGATGCTCGGGGAGATCAAGATGAGTAACTAGGGCCGCTGCAAGGCCGAATGATGCTCAGCCATTGGAACAGGAAGAGGCCAAAATGAGAGAAAGCTCATCATGGACAGGTACCGTGAGCGTTGTCCAAGCGTCTGATTTGGTGCAGGGAAACCTTCCGTAAGTGGGCAAAGTTAGCGGCCACTCGTACGGTGGCGTGGGTGGCTCGCTCGCGCTAGTTGCGTGCGACACAGAATCCGGAATTCCAGCTAGCCAATAAGAATCAATGCCGCTAGTCTGTAAAAGAATGGACTTGACATGTAGCTGTTTCCCAAGAATGGATATGATGCTAAGCGCATGGATATCCTGTAGCATGACCTGTCGCTACCAGGCCTGAAAAGAGCGTCTCGTGTTTCCCATGTCTTCCTCGAACAATTTGATCCCTGAAACCCGCTGGTGTCGATGCGAGCCGTTGCCCATCAAGCGAACCAGCTGGAACCAGAGCAATGCCGTCTGTTCTAATCTTAACCCACCATAGGGATAGAAATGAGAGCATTTCTGCACCCTCCTCTCACGTCTCCTGCTCCCCGAGGCCGCTAGTTGGCACGCGGTCCTCATCATGCACTTCCCAGCCAGACAAGGCGGTTGCTTGAAAATTGCCGAATGATCGACCGAGCTGCAAGTGTAGAGACCTGACGCCTGTACCAAAAGTCCTGTGCCGGATACCTCGTATGTGGTAGTTGACGGTGGCGGATTGCGGGTGGTCAAACTGATGCAGCCTCTCGCGATGGGCGAACCTACTTTGGTGTTGACGAACAGTTGCGGCTGTTGTCGATAGGTGAGGTAAGGTGTTCCTACTGCTGCAAGCCCTGAGGCATGCAACAGCTGCCACGGTCGTCTAAGGCACGAACAGCCGACCTCTACCGCGGGTCGCTCCCCGTTCGAATCCATTGCCGTAACCTCGATTGAAGTTGGCTCCTCGTCCTCCCCGGAAGTAGTTGCCACGATATGCGCCACGACCGCTGTTGAACTGGTTGGGAACGTGGTTGCTTGTATTCACAAGCGGAGTGCTGCCTCGCGCGAAGCTGCCACGGTCGAAGGAATCTGGGTCTATCTCTTCGACAGGGATTTGAGGCTTACTGGCTGGAGTTTGGCTGGGAGTACTGAACGAGGTTCGGGGAGATCGAGTATTTCCTCCTCTTCCACGCACACTGCCCGGCCCAGGCACAGGCCCAGCTCCGGTGACTCGTGACAGCTGTGCGCCTCGGGTTGACCCGCGACCTCTTGGCTTAAAAACGACCTCCTCTTCGTCACTGTCTACATCATTGTAGCTGAAAAGAGTCTTCGGCTCGGAGGCCAGGACTGTCTTGGCTGCGTCTTTCTTGGAACTCTCCTGTGTCTGAGGCTCATTTTCGTCCATGCCGAGAGCACTTCGCAGTTGGTGGATATTCTTCGTAGGAATGCCAAAGTCGCGGGCAAGATGCATGGTGTCGGCCGAGTTGGTCAGGAAGATGAGGCTCTCGTCTGGTAGTGATTTCTTTTCGTTTACGTACCAGACCACCGGATTAAGCAAGGGTTTCAGCGACGGTGGCACAGGGGTTTGGTCTTGATTCAGCATCGTGGCGGACTTGACCTCAGGACTGGTCTTCGAACTCTGTGGCCCAGAGGAAGATGGTGACAGTGGTGGGGTCGAACTGGGCGATGTAGTGCCAGGGTCCTTTGCAAAGTTGAGCTTGTCGAGCAACAGCTGCGAAAGGGCATTTCCAGCGCCAGCGTTGCCCTTCAGCGGCATCTCTGCCTCCTTTTCCGGGATGGGAGGTATTGCTGGAAGCGCAGGCTCCACGTTTATGCCCGCGTTCTTTAGGCTTTCGTTCAAGTAATGCTCCTCCACAGCAGCCCAGGTCGGATACTGGTCGTCGGGACCTTGCAGGATGACAGGGTCGTGTGGGAGATCACCACGAGAGGAGGTGCTGCGGTCGAGGAACTTGACAGCTTTGCGCGCGCTGATGCCGATAGGCGACGAGTCTTTCTTCAGGATGTGAAGCCGGGAGAGCGCTGTCCAAGTCAGCAAAGGCGAGTAGCTGTCGTGGAAAGGGCAACCCTACTGTACAGAGGCACCACGAGAATAATGAGGCCTTGTGAGACCCAGGCCTCGATCTCGTCAAGGTTTCTGGTCAAGGCAGTGTCGTCCACAAGACAACGAATGGGATTTTGTTTCGACATGGTGTGTCGCTTGGAAAAGCGGTTCGATGGATGGAGGAGAGATTCGCGAACTCAACAACGCATCAGCGCACCTTCTGAAGGGCGCGGTAGCTTGGCGCTACGACTGCATTTCTCAGTAACAGATTAGTGTTTGTTAAGGTCCTCAGGAAGACAGTGATAGGGAAGTGAAGCCAACGCATTCAAGGCGCAGTACCGGGTATGTGTGTGGCGCAGAAGTAGTGGAGGCTGCAGATGCTCATCTTCGCTAGGAATAGGTGAAGGCCGTGCTGCGGCAGTAGGCGGGCTTCATGGGATAAATCATTTACAGCGAAAGGTCGTGAAGTGAGCGGCCTCAAGTCGCACTTCTACAGACGATGAGCAATAAGTCGGCACTGTTGCGTGGGAGGGAAAGAATCGGAGGTTGGAAGCGGGACAGGCGCAGGGAGAACAAGCACCGATCGCATTTGCGGGTGGGCGAATCACACCGTCCTCCATCATCTCCGCCGTCTGGTCGCCCAACTGGCGGGGCCTGCGTCTTGCAGCCTGGGTGGCAGCACTGAGCGACAGCAACTCTATTGTCTAAAACACTGTCAAGCAGCTAACAGCGTCGTTCTTGAGCACTTCAAACAACATGCCCGGGAAGCCGAACAGCTCCGTGTTGCTCATTACGCCGACAGCATCTCCCGGACCATGTTCATCGGCCTTCTCTCTGGTTGGGCTTTCCTCGAGATCCCCCAGCAGCTCGATGGAGCTCTCGGGGCTCTCCCCCCATCCTCTGTTCAGCACCATGCCGCGCTGCATCTGCTTCTCCTCGTTCTCGTCCTTGTACGTGTCGTGCCAGACTTCCTTGAGTGCTGCAGATACCTCAGAGAAGGGCATCTCGGACGTCAATCCTGGCTCTCTGCTCTCTGCATCTAGTCGTATCACCCACCGGCTTCTCCGATGCCGATTGAATGGAAATGACCCTGGTACATTGCCATGCAATAAGATCTTGGTGGCAACCAGCTGCGCGCTCGTCGATGCTGAGACCTCACTGGGCTCCGAGCCGGGGAAAGGCGGCGATCTTGCTGCAGGAAACGATATCAATATGTCAAATCCATGGTTGAAGTAGTTGTAGAAGCACTCATCGGTCGACGGATCAGTGCGATCTTCATCGACTTCCGCATCAAAGTCTGAGTCTTCTGTATAACTGTGCATGGAGGACTGATCGGTATCCAATGCTTGAGGGTCGAGTCCCGGAGACACGCTTGACCGCCGTCGGTTGGAAGGCTTGCCTTTCGCATGGATGGAAATCCGTCGGTCGTGCTTACGGTAGATGGCATCGGGTGGACCTAACTCGGCCACAAGATCTTGCGGAGTGGTCTCACTCAAGATGATCGCTAAAGGCAAGGAGCTCCTTCGGACCAATTCCAGCCTACCGCCCCCAAGCACTCTTACCTCCTCAATCTCATCAGGGACAGTCTCCACGGCTTTGCCAATAAGTGCCGGTGACCGTGGGTAGACTGGCGGTTTAGTATACAGGGTTGACCTCACTTCAGCCCACGAGGACCCTGAGAAGATAGCCATCGCCTTTGCCGGACCTGTCGCGTTCGAGGACAGTATTGACACAAAGTCGACCTTTTCTGACCACGCTTTATGCTTCACTGGGAAAGTGAAGGCCAACCCTGGATAGGAAAGGACGTACGTCCCTTCGGAGAGGCCGGCCTCTGGGGCGGTGTATTCTCCCGCGTAAGTTGGTCCGAACAGACGACTATAAACATGGCGAAAGGTTGGCCCGCTTGGACTGACCTCATCTTGGTTAACGTCATCCGAACTCTTAGCTCGGCGCACCAGCGTGGTGTTCTTATAGACAAATGTGCTTAGCGAGAAGTCGAGTACTTCGATCAGTCGTAGCCTCTGATCGGGACCGTCAAAGCGAAGTCTCAGACCATTATATGGTAGGCTCAGAATAATCGGCTGGGTAAGAGGTTCCCCAGCAGAACACGATAGGTCAAGAGTGGGATAGACCAAGGGGGACGCCTTCAGCCTCGTTATCACACTGTAGATGGAGGAACCGAGGGCTGTCCGCATTAGTTAGGTAAAGCGGTGAGAGAACCGGCGATGCATACTTATCCAGCTGATGCCTCTGTCTGGTTGAATTTGAAAAGCAGCCTCAGAGGGAGCTTCGGTCATGATGATGGTTGCATGTCCCGAGAAAAGATATTGAGGCACGGCGGTCTCGAGGAGCGCTGTCCTTTTATCGTGATCAACGGAAATAGAAAGCAGGTCACAAGGAGTCAAGAGGGATGATGAGGTTCAAGGCCGCGTGCGTCCAGCCAATAGAGTTTCGCCCTTGAAGTAGCCTGACCTCGTCACGTGGAAGGCTCAGCTCTTGCCGAACAGCTGCCGCCCCTCCACTCGTGCGCTAGTGTCTTGGCATTGTTTACTTTCAGCCTTTTTCGTGTTGGTGCGTTGGTGATGCAGTATCGCCCTACCAAACTCCCGTTCCCGTTACACCCTGGCCCTTGTCCTCCAAATCATGTTCCCTCAATAAATCCTGACATCCGCACGGTCATGCCTGCAAGAAGCATGGCGGCACCACCGCGTCCTACGAACCCATCCACGAGGACATCAATGCGTCCACCACTGCGACCAAATGCAACACATTATGCCTCTATGACTGGCCGAGCCCCTTCCCCGGCAGAATCACTCTCCTCAAGCAGTGCCTCTAATGCGGGAACCAAGAGGAAGGAAAGGGATTTTGACCATGACCATGGCGAAGAGACGAATATCAATGTGGTGGTACGCTGCCGTGGCCGCAGTGACCGAGAAGTGAGAGAAAACAGCGGGGTGGTGGTATCAACAAGCGGAGTAAAGGGCAAGACGGTGGAATTGTCCATGGGACCAAATGCTATCAGCAACAAGGCCTACCACTTCGACAAGGTCTTTTCCCCGGCGGCCGACCAGGCGATCATTTTTGACGATGTTGTGGCACCTGTTCTTAACGAAGTCCTGGCCGGCTACAACTGCACGATCTTCGCATATGGGCAGACGGGGACCGGAAAGACGTACACCATGTCAGGGGACATGACAGACAGTTTCGGGCTGTTATCCGATGCTGCAGGAATCATTCCTCGAGTGCTGTATTCACTCTTCCAGAAGCTCGATGCAGATGAGGTGGAGTGCTCGGTGAAATGCTCATTCATCGAGCTCTACAATGAGGAGCTGAGGGATTTGCTGTCCTCGGATGACTCTGTCAAGCTTAAGATTTTTGATGACGCGAACAGGAAGAGCCATTCGGCCACGGTGGTTCAGGGCATGGAGGAGTCACACATCAACACTGCAGCCGCAGGGATAAAACTACTCCGAGAGGGCAGCCACAGGCGGCAGGTTGCGGCCACGAAATGCAACGACCTCAGCTCCCGAAGCCACACAGTCTTTACCATCACGACCTATATCAAGAAGGCCAGCGAAGCTGGCGATGAGTATATCTGCTCTGGAAAACTGAATCTTGTCGATCTGGCTGGCAGTGAGAACATCCAAAGAAGTGGAGCCGAGAACAAGAGAGCCGCCGAAGCTGGTTTGATCAACAAAAGCCTACTGACCTTGGGCAGAGTGATTAATGCTCTCGTGGACAAGAGTTCTCATATCCCTTATCGAGAGTCGAAGCTCACCAGATTACTGCAAGACTCGCTGGGCGGAAGAACGAAAACGTGCATCATTGCGACGGTCTCACCGGCGAAAAGCAATCTGGAAGAGACGATCTCCACCCTGGACTACGCTTTTCGCGCCAAGAACATCCGCAATAAGCCTCAGGTCAACTCAATGATCTCCAAGAAGACGTTGTTGAAAGAGTTCACCGCTGAAATCGAGAAGCTGAAGAGCGAGCTGATTGCCACAAGGCAACGAAATGGAGTATATCTCACCAACGATCAGTACGAAGAAATCACGGTGGAGAGTGAGTCCAGGAGGATCCTCAGCGAGGAGCAGAAGGCGCGAATAGAAACAATGGAGGTCAGCCTCCGTAACAAAGTCCAGGAGCTGTTCAGCTTGACCAACAACTTCACCCTGCTGAAACGCGACAATGAGGCGACCAGGATCATTCTCGAAAGCACCAAGGGTGTGCTCGAAAAGACTGAAGCGGTACTTGAGGACACCAAGAGGCTACTTATGGAGGAGACCGTTATCCGCGAAGCACATGAAGCAACAGAGGAGCGGTTGTTCGGCATCGGTGCCGAGTTGGTTTCAACCGTTGGTGCATCACTGAAGGACATCGACGGTCTGCATGCGAAACTGAGACGGCGTTCTGACCTCCAGACTCGAAACCGAGAATCTTGGAAATCTCACGTCGATCGAATTGCCCATCTTTCGGGGGTTGTTGATCGCTGCATCGACCATTTCCAGGCAGCACATTCGGAGATGGTGGCTACAAGCTCTGCTCGGATCGAGGCATTTATCGGTGCGGAGACGGCGCGTTTAGAGAGTTCCACAAGGCGTATTCTTGAGGCGTCATCTGAGCTGGCGGAAGATTGCACTGGTGTTGAGAATCAGTCGGCACAAGCCAGGGATTCCATGAACAATGTGCTGGAAGAGATCAAGGATCTACGAGAAGAGGTCAGGGACAAGGTCAGCGAGGGCCTTCAGGGTCTGTCTCAAGCAGCCGCAAAGATCTCAGCGGAGGTAATATCGGAGATGGAGCAGTTCCATACTCAGCTGAACTCGTCTTACAGTGGCCTTGGCAAGGACTTCAAGGCCATGTTCGACGATCTCACCAAACAAATGTCATCACAGCAGGATGAAATCCTCTCCCTGAGGTCGGCTCTACAACAAGCAAGTCACGCGAACATTGCTGCGTCACTGGCAGCGTCGACTCAGCTCGAGGCTATACGAGACGAGGAAAGACAGGTTGCGCAGGACGAAAAGGACAAAATGAAAGAGCAGATCTTTGCACTGATCGAGTCGTCCCATCACCAGCAACAGGAAAGGCTGTCGAGCAGGTTGAATAACGTTCAAGCCAATCTGGTCGACGCGACAGAGCAGTTTGAAACTGCTAATGGGGCCCACCACCATGGCATGGAGAAGTGGACTTGTCAATACAATGAGCTGATGACGAAGGTGGTGAAGTCAAAGGATGATTTGAAGGGCAGGATGAAGGGAGACTGGACGGTGAGTGGACTGCAGCACATTGCAATCTTTATTGTCACTAATGATGGAACAGTCAATCAATGCTCGAAATACAGCTATCCAAAAGTCCACCAAAGCGGTACACGAGGAGACGGTCAAGATTGTCGAAGCCCAAGTCGCCCAAGTCGCCACCTCAATGGCAGCACTCGACGAATTTGTGACAAGAGCACGAACACAGAACGATAGTCACCATGCCGACCGCCTGCAAAAGCTGAGCACTGTCGTGTCTCGAGCCCAAGATGGGTACACCTCTCTTGAAAAGGATTCGCACGAGTCCAAAGCCGCGCTTGAAAGTTTTGTAGAAGGCCAGAAGCAACAAAAAATGGATCTTGACATACTGATTGGCTCCTTGAGCGAAGAAACACGGGAATCACTGCTGGAGCTGAAGCGTGAGCTTTCGGACAGCAGCTTGGCCGAGTACACGTCGACGGGGCAAACACCACAGAAGAGAGACTGGAACTATCCTACCGAGCTGCCACGGACTGAGAACCACGACACAATCATAGCTAGGGTAAGAGGCCTACCTGAGCCGGGGCTTGTTAACAAGACACCTTCATCAGCACGGACTCCTGCCAAATCGCCTCGCAAACAAGCGTCGCCACGGAAAGGCCCAGCGTCACCATCCAAAATTCCCAGTCCGAGCAAAACAAAGGTGTTTACCGACGTGGAAATGCCCATGATCCAGCGAGCGACGGCAGCGTCCCAAACACAGGCCTTGACGACGATCTCTACCGTGGCCTCCAGCGAACCAAAATCGGGAGGGCTCAAGGAAATCGACATCAACGTCGCTAACAGCAACAGGCCTCTCTCCGCATCATCCTCTATCTCGCAGAATGAAGAGAAGCCTGTGCTGCTGGATTTTAGTAAAAGCGTCGGTAGCGGGCATCAACAGCCCCCACTGAAACGGCATGCCACTGCCAATGCGGTCGTGGAGAGCAGGTTGCCCACCGTGAAGCAGGGCAGGGCGACGAGGAGTACAGCCGCAGGGTTCGGATTAGAGAACTTCAGTCAGAGCATTGGCCCACTCGGGGGTGGGAGGAGGTTGAGAAGCAGTCCGCCAGGGTGACCGTGTTTTGACGACCTGCTTGGATTTTGAGAGGTGGTGGTGTAGGGGTGGAGGTCGTGGGCATTTTGGTGTGATCTTTGTATATCGATAGATACCCCTTTGTGTTGGTTAGGCTCATTACTCCAGGACGGACGGTCTCAGCGATAGCTTCATCTATGCCGTCGCACTTTCCTGACAAGATGATAGAATGATGCTGGCAATGCGTCCTTTCCTTTCCTCGACTTGCGTCATATCTCAGTTGCATCTCTCGCAAATCTGAGCCACTCTATCACTTCGCCCATCGTATTTGGCCCCCGACTGCGCCGCCACAGAGCACACAAGGTTGGCTACCGGCGAGCCGCAGTTGGACCAAACGCAAGCGACTCCTGCGGCCAAGAGACGCGGCTTGCATGAACTCGTAAACTCTCGAGCTTTCACTTTTGTCTAGGGGCGTGCAAAGCCCCGCACCAGTTGTCGAAGCCTCTCTTCGCTCTTCGGGTGAGACAAACATTCGCGGGTTCTCAGGCCCTGGCTGCATCTGATGATCTGAACAGCTACTGCAAGACTGACCAGATGAGCAGAAATGAGCGAGGGGGGCTGGGTTGTTGCACGCCCCAGAACTCCCATCGTCTCCCATGGATGCGATTGCCAGCGGCTTCTGTAGCTCGAGGCCCTTGAACCTCTCCGCCACTCATGTTGCACGCCGCAGCGGTTGCGATGAAGCTTCCTGCAGCCACCCCTGGCCTCGTCCTTACCATGGCACTTTCGACTGCTGGCCAGATGCAGCGCGCTGCCCGCCTGCGTTCCCATGCATCTACACTAGCCCAGGGTCCTGAGAGATAATACGAGGTCCTCTGCTGTATATTATTCACAATGTTCAGCCTCACTGGGTGCGGTGCGCCCCATTCTCCCATTGCTCTGATGCCTCAGGCATGTGAATCCTACGTTACAGGTTCAAACGCTCAGTCGGGCGCAGACCCTCTTAAATCGAGCACTTGTTGCCATTGGGTGAGGAATACTACGAGAAAGGCTTCAGCCGCGGCCTCAGATGGATCCAGGTTCGATCCTGGGCTTGCTGGGCTCTGCGGGCGCCATCACCGCCTGCATCGTCGGCACTCTTAAAGACCTCACTGACCTGAGAGCTAAATTCGCCGTGAGCATGCTCTTTTTGCGACGGCGCCAAGCAAGATAACTGACATGCGCAGGTCGCCGACACAAACATTAAACTGCTCAAGTCCGAACTCACGGCCATCAAAAGCGCCCTAGACCGGATACATGACTGGGCAAAGTACAATCTGGAAGAAGATCAGACCCAAGCGCCAAAGCTGGGTGAGGGTCTGGGGGCCATACTCGAGGGATGTAGGGTTGCAATGGAGGTTTTGGCTGAAGATGTGGCCGATCTCCTCAACCCGAACACACTCGAACAGGGCCAGGTGGGTACAACCCATGCAAGAGGAACACGTCCCTAACCGCGCCATGGCTCAATAGTCGCACTTGCGTCTTGGGTTTCGAGATAAAACGAGACTTATCTGGCATGAAGGCGCTCTCAGAGATCACCAGGAGAGACTCTCTCGTCAGACGGGGGCGCTCCATTTGCTCCTTACTGCTATACAGTGGTATGTCAGCGTCTTTGATGGAATCTCTTCACTATCGCTAACGGCTGGGGCTCCAAGCACCAACATCTCTGAGCAGACCAGGCTTCTTCGTGCGCCAGAAAATCGACAGAAAATCCAGGATGTCGTCGACGATACCTCGACTATCCGTGCGGCACGGAGTCAGCGTGCTTCAATCGCGTCGCCTTCGATCAAGAGCGGTACATCGGCTATACCGAGCAGGGCTTTTCCGTTCGACGAAGAGCTTCTGATGACCGATGCCTACCAACATGCTACTCAACACCGAAGATCCAAGTCCGACTCTCGTCGTGATCCCATCCCTCGGCGACCTGATTTGAACATACAGATTCAGGACCACCTCCCAATTGATGAGGGTTACGATACTATGAGCAAGACCACGTCGGATTCGACGCCGTCGGCCAGTCACTGTATGTATCAACCTGTTAGGTGCTCCTCGTCTACGTAGCTTGAGTTAACTTTGCCCAGTGTCCCCTACGTGGTCTCGCGGGTCCACCTCGAGACCCCTCAGACCCTACGAAACGAACCCCATGCGAGCATCTGATCCCGGCAATGTCTATAAGATTCAAACGACCAACCTCAGCGGACGTTTCGATTCGAGCTCGCGGCCGCCATACTCACCGCTGCAGTCACCCACCGTGAAGACGGTCGACAGGAAGAAGTCTTTTTGGCACAGTTTGCGCCGGAAGAGCGATTCGGCAATTGACGAGCACACCCGGCAACAAGATATCAAGAGCCCCATCCCCGGCTCTCAGCGCGGCAAGAAGGGATTCGAGAATAAATTCCACACCAGCGTCGACTTGTCGACCCCGGCTTCAAAGAAATGCCCACCGATTGTGCGTGCGGCTCAAACGGGCTCAATCGACGACATTGAATCTTTGCTGGAGGCCCACGCGGACATAGAAGAATGTTACTGGCCGATTGGGCGGAATGCAATGGCAGTGGCAGCACACTGTGGCAATGAAGAGGTTGTGGAGCTCCTCCTTCGCTATGGTGCCAAAATGTCTCGGAAGGACAGCCTGCATTATACGCCACTGCATCTCGCTGCCAGCAGGGGTCATGTAGGTGTGTTACAGCTCCTCGTCTCTGAGGACGTGCCGCTCGAGGAAAAGGGCCCGAACGACAAGACTGCCTTACGTCTCAGCTGCGACAGTGGGCACCTCGAGGCCGCAGAATTCCTACTTGCTCATGGCGCCAAAGTGAATGCGCGCGATAAGAGCAACCTGACGTCGCTGCACGCGGCAGCCCAGCGCGGAGACCTTCACACGGTTGCCCTTCTGATTAAGTACGGTGCACATGTCCAAGCAAAAGATGCCAAATTTATGGACGCCCTGCATTACGCCTGCGATGGAGGCTTCAACAGTGTTGTTGAGCTTCTCCTCAGCAAGAAGATTGACATTGAGACACCAGGCAACGAGGGCAAAACTCCACTCATGACTGCGGCTTCGGCAGGTCATGCACACACAGTGGGGTTTCTTCTGAAGCGGAAAGCCTCGTTGAAAAGCAAGGGCTTGGGGGATATGACCGCTCTACACTGGGCAGCGTTTAATGGTCACGTCGAGGTCGTCGACCTTCTTGCGCAAAAGAAGGCGCAAATCAACGCGGTTAATGTCGACGGCAGAACTCCACTTCACCTTGCAGTTATGGCAGAGCATTTCGCCGTTGTCGAGTTGTTGTTGCGCAAGAATGCTGCTCTCGAAGCTCAATGCAAGGATTCATTCAGGCCGCTGCACTACGCCTGCGGTTTTGACAATACCGACATTGCACTTCTCCTCCTCCGCTCGGGAGCCGATGTCGAAGCGAGTGCCAGTGCCCAGAACCGACCTCTGCACCTTGCGATAACCCACGGCAACATATCCAACGTTACAATGCTTCTTGAACACGGCGCGAATATCGATGCACGCAATGCACACGGCGATCGTGCTCTGCTCCTTGCAAGCAGTCACGGCCACACGGAGATCGTCAAGGTCTTGCTGGATCGGGGCGCTCCTCTGCGTTCCAAGTTCGCGGTCGGCCCGTCTCACGAGGACTCTCCTCTTTGCATTGCGGCCAAGAATGGGCATTCTGACGTGGTCGACCTCCTTATTGGTCGTGGTGCCTCCGTAAGAGAAAAGGACGAGCATGCCTGGCAACCGTTGCGCTACGGCGCATACTATGGTCATCCAGAGGTGGTGGAGAGGCTTCTTGCCGCTGGTGCCTCGATCTCAGGTATTCAGACGTGGGGCTTCAACCTTACCGCAGACAGGATTGGCTTCGCACAGAACGTGAACATCCCCGAGGATCGAAAGGAGCATGTGATGATTCTGCTCCAAAACGCAGAAGAACGGGAGCGTCTGATACAGGAGAGCGAGCTTGCGCGGCCTCCCCGACGTCCCGTGGATGATGGTGGCTTCCCTGAGCTCGACCAGGCAACTCAACCCACACATGTCGAGTTGAGGTCGTCCACCACTCGAGCGGGACCAGGCAAGCTATCTCGGCGGTTCTCCTACGAGGCACCATCGCAATCACGATCGGAATCGCAATACTCGGATAGTGATCAGCCTCAAGAGCCGTCGTATAGTGTGTCTCCGCTGCCACCGGGGCAACCTGAGCTCGATGGTCGCCGGAACAGATCAGAACCAGATGCAGTCTCGCCGTTGCCCCACCACATGAGAGCCCAATCAGAAGTACAAATACCTGCTTCTGCGTCCTCGGCGAACATGGACACCCCTCCCGCCAGAACAAATTCTGAGCACATCTCGTCCCGGTACAGAGACGTCACAAGACGATGGCGAGAAGCCGTGGCCGACAGGCCCAACCGCTCCGCAACAGTAGCCAGTAATGTCTACAACCTCAGAAGGTCGGAAGTATCTCAACCCAGCGCATTCTCACCCGGGCCTTCCGCCATGTCATACCAGACCGTGTCTGACATGGACAGGCCTAGTCCTGGTCCTGCATACCAGAGCGTCGGTACTTCGTTTAATACGTCCTCGATGCCGTGGAGTCCAGATTCGATCACTCAGCCTCCTGTCGAGAGTGTAGCCAGTCCTCCTCCTCCGCCGCCGCCGACGAGAACCCCGCCTCCACCGCCAATAGGGGCTGAGAGTGAAGTTCGTCCATGGCAGGTGATGCCGGTGGGGCGGGTCGAGATGGGATAGACAGTAAGGAGCAAGACTGCTCAGGTCAGTTAATTTAGGCGAGAAGGCGGATGAGTTGTTCGCCGTCTCACTCTCAAGGACTTAGGCGTAGTGTGTAAGGTCACGTAGATGTAGCGGGTAATTGTGTAGTTATGTTATGTTGTACGCGACATATGCTATATGCCCTGTAGGAGAAGCGATATAGCCTATCCATATATAGAGATGAATTATGTGGTATCATGTATAGCATGCGACTTAAGTGAATCCTCGGAGCTGTAAGATACACACAGAGAGACATACATATACACATGAAGTGAGAGAGCGGGGAGGGAGGGAGGGAGGGAGGGAGAGTCGGTCCGCTCTCTTTCTGTTGTTCAATCCGCGCTCACTCGGAGGGAGAATATTTTATATTGTACAGAGTATATGCAGTACCTAGTGTGGCAAGTCGTCGACGGCGTTCTTCAAGGCATCCAGTTCAAGATAACCTTATAGGTGAAGGTACAGTAAGGTGAAGTCAGGTGGCTATAGAAAGCTCTTCTCTTTCCTTACTCATTTACTCCCTCACTCGCTCAGTCACTCGCTCACTCATTTACTCCCTCACTTATATACTTGCTTATATACAGCCCTTTACATCTTACTCTCCCTTGTGCAGGTAATGTTTATATATCGTAATAGGGCTGATGAATCTGTAATTTAGCAAGGCTGCCGTGTCCCTGTACATGTAGTACAGAGAAGCAATCTGGCGTTCTGATTGGTTGGCGGAGCTTTAGCGCAAGGCTGCGCTTCTTTCCTACTGTTCGGCCTTTTTCGCTTTTTGCTTTTCGATAGTTCATACTTCATAGAGAGGACACAGACAAATACACACCAATTAGCTTGCAGACATCGCACCGTTCCTTCTGAAATGTAATGCAGTTGAGTGTCAGAAGAGGCTGTGCCTGCTGCCACAGAGACGCATACCCAGGGGTTGGCCATGAAGCCTCAGCCCGGTTCAATATGATATAATGTAATGTGCACGGCCCTTCACAGCTTCCTCTCCCTTGTGCGGTTATGTTTGTACATATAATATATAATGTGCCCGGCCGTTTTAGTAATCCGTATTACGATTCTCATGTTCTTATCATCATCATCATCATCACCATCATCCTCATTCTTGGTACCACGCGCTTTCTCGTTTTTATCTCTAACCAGTGATTCACCCCCAAGCCGGCGTAGAGAGACCGATACCTACTGTAGGTACTGTAAGTACTGTAGATACGTATGTGATTCCCCCCCGAGCCGGCGTAGAGACACCGCTACGTAGGTACGTATGCGAGCTCACATCTACCTACTTACAGTTAAAACTACCCCGATATATCACGCATGACCCAACGCTCATCATATCGACTGCGAGGATCGGAACGTCTCCATATACTGGCTTGCGACGGCGGGATTCCAGCTCTGGCCCGCCATGGACGACACGGACGACACGGACGGCCGTTGGTGCTGGTGCTGGTGCTGGTGCTGCTGGCCCGGTGCGTGTGGTGCATGTACCTGTGCTTGTCCTTGTGCTTGTGTCTGTGAAGGATACGAGGCCAACATGGCGTCGACGTGGCCTCCTCCTCCTCCACCACCGCCACCACCACCGGCGTGCTCGTTGTTCGGCGACGGCTCAAAGTTGAAGCCAAACGTGCCGTTCTCGAAATACGCAAACACGTCGGCGTCCGGCATGGCGAGATCCATGTTCAGGGCGTGCGCTTCGATCATGGAACCGTAGTCGCCCTCGAAATCCTCCTCGGTCCACATATACGGGAGGGCGAAGTTTTCTTGGGCCAACGCAGCGGCTGCTGCTGCTGATGATGACGATGACGATGATATCGGTGCCGTCATGCCCGGCTGCACCATTCCGGGATCCCTGGATGCCTGGAAGGGAGGTTGATCGAGGGCCGACGACGTGAATGCGACCGCCGTGGCACCATCCAAGTCTCCGTATGGCAGCGGCGCGGGAGTCTGTGTTGGGTGGTTCGGGCGCGGGGTGTCGGGATTTCGCCACACGTTTGTCGGCGCGTCGCTTGCGTCCATGGGCGTGGGCTGGATGCCTGGCGTCGAGATCTTGCCGACTTGGTGTTTGGTGATCATTTGGCCGATGAGGAAGCAGGCCGCGTCGGCGATGGGCCAGATCTCGCGAAGCCGCAGCATGGCTCGCACGCAGACGTGGAATTGTTGGCCGGGCAGCGCCCCCACGGTCTGTCCCTTGGCTTTGATGTCCACCAGGAAGGAAGCAAGCGCGAGGAGCATGAAGCTCACGGAGAGCGGAGGCAGGAATCGGATGAGATCCTTCTCCTGCATCGACTCGACCATCTCGGCGATCTTCTCGGCGGCCTCCTTGACTTTGGAGGTCGGACTGTTGCCCGAGCCGCCGGAAGGTTTCGACAGGGACTGCGGTCGGTTGAGCGCTTCGGTCGCCATCAGGTAGAGCATTCTCAAGACTGATCTGTGAACCAAGAGTGCGTCGGCGGTCGACGTGTCGGGGTCGACGTTGCTGGTGCCTGTCACTAACCAGCAACTGGGTGGCAGGTTGCGGTACCATTGGTCCAGCGCGTGTTGCAGGTCGAGATACTGCTTCGAGTTGACTTCGGACCGTCTCGGGGTGTAGAGCATGGTCGACTCCGCGGTCGAGCCGCCGAAGCCACGCAAATGGTAGAAATCTCGCAGGATTTGTCCGACGAACACCAGCAGCTTGATCTTCTCCATGCACATCTCGGCCAACATGGTCCTAGTATACGCGTCGGTGAGAAAGTCGCAGTCTCTCAGGCACGGAATGGCCGACGTGACGGACTTGGTTTCGAAGTCGTTGAGACCGAGCAGCGAGAGCCGGATGTCTTCGTTCTTGATCCGCATGGGCCGCCGCATACTGATCGCGATGACCCGGTCGCGGTATAGACAACACCACCAGATGCGTCGCCACAGAGCGGCCGTCTTGGCGTCCTTTTGCGTGTAGGTAAAGGGCTGGTTCAAGCCGATGCTCGTGGCGAGCGAGACGCATATCCCGAGCCAGTGCCAGGGATCTTTCTGGTCGTTCTCCGAAACGTACCAGTAATTCTTCATGAGCAGTGATTGGATGAGAGCTATGCGGTCCACGTCCCAGTCGAAGTCGTACAGGAGCTAATGATGCGTGTCAATTTGATGCAGCCAACTGAGTTGCAGGTCCGGCTGACTCACCTTGACCTTCTGATAATAGTCGGCCCTCGCGGCCCTCCGGTTTTCGTAGCCTGCTTCCTGGAGAAGCGGCAAGTCGACGTAGGCCGTGGCGGAAAACAGCACCGCCTGAAACACAATCAAGCTAATCTTTGGCGAGGCGTCGTTGCCGTCGAGGGCGCCCATGAAATCCTCGAGGTCGACAATGGGCATGAAGGGATAGACGTAGAGCACAAAACAGTGGAGGAGTTGATCGCGGAGCTCGCCCACCGGGGTGCTCAACGCGCCGCGCCGACACAGAAACTCCAAGTCATCCTGCCGGATATCTGGTCGCGAAGGACGGATATACGCTGGAAGCTCGAACGCCGGCTGTTGTCGGTTGGAGACGGTCGAAGTCGCGCCTACCTGGCTCTGTGCCCCGACGCTGGTGTTGGGGGTGATGGCGGTAGGGCTCTGGAAGCTGTTGGGTATGAAGGAGGGAATGATCGGGGTGGTGTGGACTGAGCGAACGTCCGTCCTCAAGCCTTCCGTGGCCAGCGCACCGGCATCCTGGTTCGCCGGGGCAGTCGTGCCGTCAAAGGTGTCGATGTCGTTTGGTCCATGATTCGGCCGGTATGAAGATGTGGAATCCGACGTCGATCTCGGTTGTGCCTGGGAGATCGGGGGCAGTGACACCAGGCTGCTCAACTGGCGTTTCTGAAGACGGTACTTCCTGCTCCGCTTCGACTCGAGGATGACGCATTCGATGCCGTCGGAGGAGCAGTTGTGGCAGGGAATGCCGGATTTGACGAGATCACACTTGACCTTCCGCGTCCTGCAGTGGTGGCATGCCTGGGACGCTCGCTTCTTCACCACGCGCTCCGTGGCATTCAGACCGCTCGAGGTCGACGTGTAGGGATTTTCCAGGCTGCCCATTGGTAATCTGTGTGCGAGGCGACGAGGGCAACTGTCAAGCTACCATTGTGTTAGATAATGTGACCGAGAAGTTGATGGCAGTTTGTGTCCGAGACTTTTCAGGCCAGTTCGGGGAGTAAGACGGTGCAGCAGAACACGAGGAGCTCGTCTCAAAGCGGGGGTGTTTCGCCTTGGCCAAGCTGGCAAGCTGATTCATGTGCTGTGCTCCGTACTGCTCACGGGGTGCAGGGGGGAAGCATGGCCTTGTCGTGCAAACAAGAGGTGATGTATGGTCTGCTGGTGAGCGAGCGAGGTCCCCCTGTGGTCAATGTTCTGTTCCCCGCGAATCCAGGCCAAGATGGGGATGATGGAGCGTCTTTGCTAATGGGATCAGAGATCGAGAGTCACCTAAGAGTCGATTTAGTGTGTACGGAGGACCGGGGTGCGTGGTGCGCATTACGGAGCAGGCGTGGGAGATGTCCGGGGTCGGCGAGTAGCTCCCGGTACACAGTACACAGTAGGCCGGGGGGTGGGAGGGTCACACCCCGGCAGACCGTGATCAATGGCGGTGGCGGTGGTAGCGAGGACAAAGACACTGGATGATTCACCACAGGACGGATATATAGAAGTGTAGTCTTCTCACCTATCGGCACACACTGTAGCGGATAGCACACACTGTAGCATCGCACAGCACAGCACATCGAACCGACTGTTACCTCGCTACTCCACCGGCCAATTACACACCATACACCAAGTCGGTATGCCGCCGTCGACACCGTCACGCCCAGCAGCACTCACACCCTCGTCGGTGCCACCCGGATACGACCACACGACGTCGACGACCCTGAAACCAAAATACGCATAAACATCCCTCGCCCGTTCATTCCCGGCGACCAACCACAAGGGCACCCTCTCGGCCTTTGCCCTCGTCACGAACGGCTCAATGACAGCGCGCACCGCGCCCTTGTCCCTGCGCAGCGGATCGCGCGCCATCAAGGACAACTTCCAGCGCGGCTGCGGGTCCGAACCAAAACACGCCGTCTCGGCGTCCTGGACCTGGCGCAAGAACCGCGCAAAGATAGGCCTTTGCCGATCCTGCTCCTGCTCCTGCTCCTGCGTCAGTTGCGCGGCGGTGGCTATCGCCGCAGGCGGCTCCCAACACGCCACGGCCGCGAAGTTGCCGGCCTCGACGACGACCGCCCCAGCCGCGAGTTTGGCGTCCACGCGCCGCTTGGCGCCAATGTACAGCAGCTGGCTTGTCACGGGGGTTGAGGCGCCCGCGGTTTCTTGCTGGAAGACGACGTTCAGCGGGTCCGTCAGCGTGGCGCGCGATGTGATCTCGGCGAGCCGGTGGGCGTATTCGGGCGATCGGGATAGCGTGAAGGATATAGACGTCGTGGTGCTGGACGTGGGGGGAGAGAGATGAGGGATGCGCACTTCTGTCGATAGGGCGGGGGCGAGGGTGTGCCCATGGTCGTGGCCGTGGCCGTGGCCGTGGCCGTGGCCGTGGTCGTGGTCGTCGGTGATGGAGCACGACGCTACACTTGTGTCTGCGTCTGTGGCCGTGTCTGTCCCTGCGTTTGTGCCCGTGCCTACTGGCACTTCTTCCATTTTGAAACTCAATCTATCTTGCGCCGCCGCCGCAGTTGACCGGGGAGACTTCCTTCACGATACGACTGACTGTATCGATCGGGTATTAGTTGTCACGACGCACGACCCGTCGTCCTTTGTCAAATGGATGATGATGCCATGGCAAGCAGGGCGCGATCACATAGGAATAAACGGCACAGGAGGACTCGCGTAGAACATACAGAGGAGCGGGAGTTAAGGTATGCATATGAGTCATCGGGTGGTGAAAGCATGGTGTTGCATGCCGTGGGTGCGTCTCTGTCTGCGTCTCTGTCTGCGTCTATATCTGCGTCTATGTCTGCGTCTATGTCTGCGTCTATGTCTGCGTCTGGGGTAATTATGGCGTCGAGGGCTTTTATCCCAAGTTCAAGCCGACCGAAAGATGCAGGCGCCACGACTTGAGCAAGAGACATTCAGGTTCATCAATGCGACATCCGACGCTTGACTGTCTTGTATCGTCTTGGACGGATTCACCTCCGCAGGTTCAAATGAAGCGAAGCCATAGAAGAGGTTGACTCTAGCAAGCGGAGGGGCCTAGCATACCTAGGTAGGTACTTATGTACTGGGTACTCCGTACTCTCCTCGGCCCTAGAGGCCACGCAAGACATGTCGGGGGTGGCCCTCTGAGAGCTGGCTCGTATACACTCTAATTAGCGAGACTGGCATGGATAATATACTGTACTCCGGAGGATACTCGTACCTAGGTATTTATTTCGGCTACCACGGTCTACCGTTGAAGTCGTCTAATGAAACACACCCTGAATCCAATGCAAGTTGCAAGTGGCGGGACTCCCTTTCACATCCAACAGAGGACTTACTAACCCGTCCGAAACGCATCTGCATATTGAATAACAGTAGCTGGTGGTATGACTATGTTGGCCGAGTAAGTGGCGAGGAACCACATAGGCATGTTTTAATAGTCGATTTCAAGGGTAGACCGTGGTATCTACCGTACCACGGAACGAGCCACTGGTAAAGACAGGGCATCACACATCTAC
The DNA here is from genome assembly GCF_000365165.1 of Cladophialophora carrionii CBS 160.54. Taxonomy (NCBI): domain Eukaryota; kingdom Fungi; phylum Ascomycota; class Eurotiomycetes; order Chaetothyriales; family Herpotrichiellaceae; genus Cladophialophora; species Cladophialophora carrionii. The sequence continues at coordinate 3,898,377 of NW_008481816.1, read as the reverse complement.
GCTTCCCGTCTCTCGCTCGACACGTCGCCGTATCCGCTGGTGGCATTACAACGCATACCGAAACTCCGGGTTTTGCTTGTCCGTCAGGTCCATAAACTCGGTGTCTGGCACGTGGACATGTCCTTCCGCCGTCGCAGCAGCCACGCGGTCCCGACGCCGGTTCTCCCAGAAATACCAGTACCGGAGCACCAACGCCGTCACGATGGCCAAGGACAGACAGGCCATGATGGCCACCTTGGCGGGGATGTAGTCTGGCGCCGTGTACCCCGTGAATGTCAGCGGTCCGATGATGTTGGACGCCCCATACGCGAACAGGATGGTGGCGTTGACGCTGATCTTCTTGGTGTGGCCCGCATAGTTGGCCGCGGCCCACGAGTACATCATCGACAGGTCTGCCCGATACGGTTCATATTAGCATGGACATGGGCGCAGACGTAGGGAGGAGGGGCTTGCTCACTGGGCCCAAACACTTGGGTGAGATAGATCCCGGCCAGTTTGCCGGCCTTGTCGCTCTTGGGCAGGAATGCCATGAGACCGCCTCCGAGGACGCCAGGCACCAAAAGCGCCACGATCCCGTACCCGCGGTTGTTGAACTCGCCGGCGTACCAGGACGCTGACAGCACCGCAATCATCGAGATGGCGCCACTCGGGATGTTCAGCAAGGCCGACTGCTTCGAGGTGTATCCGAATCCCTTGATCAGGGTTGACGAATAAGTCCCGCACGCCCCGGTGGGCACGTTGCCGGCGATGACGATCACGATGATGAGCCATGTCCGCGGGTCCAGCATGGTTTCGGCGAATTGCTCCCGCTTGAACGTCTTGTTCTCAATCCCGGTTCGGTTCTCCCGAAGCCTCTCGATGGCCAAGACCTTTTCGTTGTGATGGAAGCGCGATGCCATGGGAGAATCAGGCAGGATCAGAAAGACGACGATTCCCCAGGCGACGGTCACGATCCCAAACACCAGAAACATGATCTTCGTCGACGTGTTAGTCGTCTGTCCCAGTCAGAGTCTCCGGACGCCACGTACCTGCCACGACTTGAACGACTTGTCCGTATAGTGCTGGAAGCCAAAGGACGCGAGAGCCCCGACGATCGTCCCTGCGCCGACCCCGAGGTACCATATCGCCACTCTCAGAGGTTGTTCTTCACGCTGCAGGGAGTGATGCGGATTAGCTGGAAGGCGGCAGAGACCGGGCAACGGGGCAACTCGCACCTTGTACCACATTCCCGTGATCAGAATCAGACACGGAGCACTGGATGCCTCGAACACGCCCAAGAGCAGGCGTACGACAATGAGACCGCCGAAGTTGTGACAGGAGCTGTGGACTTCGTGCGCGGGTGTCAGCAAGTGGCGAGGTTTTCCGGTCTGCGATATCCAACTGACCGGCCAACATCACACCCCATAGAACGACATTCACCGCCAGGTATTTTGCTGTCGGGAACTTCTGCATCAGGTAGGCATGTACCGGCTGGAACACGGCAAAGGTGACGTAGAAGAAGGTCGCAAGGTAGGAGAAGTCGGCCGCGCTCATGTTCGTGTCCTTGCTCAAACCCATGACATTGGCATAGTTGACTTGTCGAGCAGATTAGCCCGACCACGCTCACGCAAGGGGCCCCGTGGGACATACTCAGGCTCTTGTCAATGTACTGCAGGACGTACACCTGTGGATCTGCATTAGCAGGTGCCCGTCTGGACGAACACGACCCTCAGAACAGGCTCGGTACAGACAACTCACTCCGAACAACAGGGGCATGATGCGATAGTCGATCCGGCGGAGCAGTTCCTTCTCGTCCAACTCGGCAATCGACGCGTCGGCCTCATGTCGAAGGAAGGCAAGAGCTCCGTCTACCTCGTGGATCGCGAGCTTCTCGTTGGTCTCGAGAATAGGCTGCTCAACAGGCCTTGTGGCGTGCGCGATAGTCTCGACGTCTTTCGACATGGCTGTGAGTGTGCTCAAGTCCTCCGGCAAAACCGTCTGGAGTCGACAGCTTGAAAATCAACCCTGATGGAGGTTGCGAAAGTCAGTGGTCCCCCACTGGAGCCACGGTCATCGTCCCGACCCATATATAGATGCCTCTTGAGGGCAAATGCTTGCAAACACGGCCAACCTGAGCTCCAATAGTGGCACCGAACCCAGATTCAACCCGTGGGAAAGATTAGAGATATCGGCCAGCATGTCTCCCCCTGCCGTTGTAAGCTGCGGGTGGCTCAAGATACAGTCCCGACGCTACTGAGACCACGATACAGTCCCGAAGGAGACTGGACGAATGGTAAGGTTCGCCCATCAAGTAGTCGAGGACAAAGATACAGTCCCGCACCGGAGTATGAGCGATGGGGATGGAAGCTATCTTCACCCGCCTCGTCTCCTTCCTGAAATGGACGCATATGCAGGTCCTTCGCGCGCATCTCGTGTGGCGGACATTCCCGACCATGTACTCCGTACGAGTACACGTTGTTGGATGCTTGTCGCGGATATCCCGATAGACACGTTTTCTAGGTCCATTGTAGCTGCCGCCGACATCCTTCCGCAGAGGCAGAGGCTACTACACCCAGTGGCGGATATAGGAAGGGAGGCGGCTGCTCAGCCCGTTGCTCAATCCACGGGGCAAAGGTGAAAAGGAAATGCCAGTGTGACAAGACGTCGCTCCCTGCTCGCTGATCGATCCACTGCCACGACGGACCGTGTGTCCAGCAAGGATTTGGCAAGTCCCTTCCATCATGATGACGCTTTGCAAATCGCGTATGCTTCGCCCCGGTTCCATCCCGGCGAGGTCGAGCCTCTTTTCTTTTTCGAACAGGACATCTTCGCTCGCGCTGAGATCTGTGCGTCCGTTTGCCGCCGTGGCCGAGGGGACCATTCCCCCCTTCAGAGTCAACGAGAAGCGCCTCTGGGATGCAATCCACCACACTGCACAATGGGGTGCCACGCCAGACGGGGGCATTCGGCGTCTCGCGCTGACAGACCTGGACAAAGCCGTGCGAGAGTGGTTCATCTCGTCGGTCAAATCACTTGGCTGCAGCGTCAAAGTCGACGAGATGGGCAGCATCTTCGCCACGCGCCCGGGAACATCCTCGTCGCTCCCTCCGATCGGCATTGGCAGTCATCTCGACACGCAGCCGGCCGGCGGGCGCTACGACGGCATCCTCGGTGTGCTCGCCGGCATCGAGGTACTGCGAGTCCTCGAGGAAAACGGGCACAAGTCGTATGCGCCGATTGCAGTCATTGACTGGACGAACGAGGAAGGGGCGCGGTTCAACACAGGCATGGTGTCTTCGGGGGTCTGGTCAGGTCGATACACGCTGGACTTTGCTCATGCGCTCCCTGCCGCCGAGGACAAGACGAATGCAATGACCTTCAAGAGCGAGCTGGAGCGGATCGGGTTTCTGGGCACGGTGCCTGCATCGTACCAGGCCAATCCACTGAGTTCACATTTCGAGCTGCATATCGAGCAGGGTCCGATCTTGGAAGACGAGGCGAAGAAAGTCGGGGTTGTAACCGGTGTCCAGAGTATGGGATGGCTCATCGTGACAGTCCACGGAGAGAATCAGCATTCGGGCACCTGCCCGATGGCCCGCAGGGCGTGTGCTCTGACGTCTGCTGCTCGGATGATATCCCGCGTCGAGGAGATAGCCCTCGCGGCTCGGGGTCTATCGACCGTGGGGGTCATCAACTCGTGGCCTCAGTCTCCAGCCACGGTGCCTCATAAAGTCGTCTTCAGTGTCGACTTGAGCCACCATTCCACCGAAGTTCGAGAAGCCATGATAGCTGATACAACTTCGGAGTTCGCGCGGATTGCCCACGCCAACAAGTGTTCTGTCGAAATCCAAGACATCTGGAACAGCCCTGCTGTCCAGTTCCACCCGGACTGCATCAGCTGTGTAAGGGAAGCAGCCATAAACGTAGCGGGCGAGGACGGCGTCAAGGAAATGGTGGCTGGTGCCGGACATGACAGCGTCCACACAAGCGATAGAGTCCCGACGAGCATGATTTTCGTGCCATCCAAGGGCGGTATCTCGCATCATCCTGATGAATTCACGTCGTCGGAACAGTGGTCAGTCTCCCTAAGGATTTCGACCTGGTCTGTCAACTTATGAAAACTGACATACTGCTCTGCTAGTGCTCGTGGCGCCCAAGTCTTGCTCGAAAGTGTACTGCGGTACGATGAGCAATTGCGGGGGGCCACATCTTGACATGCGTAGAATGGGAAAACCTGCTGGCTTGCGGTGGCTTCGCGGAGGACGGCCACCGACGATGCATTTGTCAAAGGAAGGGGCTGGGCCGCTGCAACGAGCGTGGAGCCCTCGGTCCAGCTCTGCGAACCCGTAGCCGAGAAATCCACAACGGTCTGAAAGTCATCTCGATTTGGCGCGTTGAGCGGTTGCCATGCTCCGGGTCCATCGAACGAGGGTTCATGTAGGTGTCTCGAGATATTCGAGCATGGCTGTGGCGGGGAGGTTGAGGGAGTTGTACCCATATAATATAAGCCTTCTATCCCAGGTGATGGGTTCGGGTGGGATGATCGTTCGGCTGTGAAAGCAGCGAGCCCAGGAACGTTGTCTTGCAGAGATCCTGGCCATGTCATCGAATAGTCATGGATGGGGTTGTCTAGAGAAGCATCTGCCGTCTGTAATTCCAACGGCTGGCCAGGGCGATGGCTGCATCCATTGTTTTGCTCTGTAGACACCACGTCCTTGACATGACCTGCCATGATTAGGGATACATCCTAAAGCTGACAGAGATGGGACTACCGATGAGCTTCTGCACTTGCAAGATATTCTCAGGCGTGCCTTCCTCTCCCAGGGCATCGAGCGCTTCCATGACCTCCACTTTTACCACGACACACGGGTAGCCCAAGCGGACGCAATTAGCACACCTGCGCAGAGGGTCTCCGCGCGAGGGCATGCACCTCGCCTTTCGCTTTCGGCACCGGTCTATCATATGAGCCCCTGTACAGGTGTTGGGTGACGGATTCCGGGGATCTCAATGCTTACCGCACGCGACAGATGCACGATAGTAGCCCAGCTTGCTACCTTTCGACCGAGCCCTGGAAAAGTACCCTGAGTGAGACATCCTCGAAGTGAGCCACGGGTAGGTAGCAGTCGAGATCATCCGAAGTGATACAACGGGAAAATGCCGGTGTTGGGGTCTTTCTCGACATCATGTCCTTTATCAGTGCGGAGAATCGCCCGGGACACGAGGCGACCGCAGCTCGAAGCTGATGGCAGAAAGCGGACAGCTCCGTATGGACGTGTAACGTGTCTCGTTGCTGGCATGAGGGCAGCTGCAGCTATGTAAGCCTGATCAATGAGCTCTGTCGAGGTATGCATGTCGTTGATCAAAATGTGAAAAGAAAAGAAAACAGATGCGCAGGGAGAAGTCGGCAAGGCAGAATACACCCATCGCATGCTGAGCACCAGGATACAAAGACGGTGACAAGGCCTCGCCACGGGATGGAAGGTTCTCTGGGCCGCGCATTGGGTCAAAGACCACGCCGGACGCCCAGCTGCACAGCTGGAGGAGTGTCTCTGGGTGCAGCAAGGGCTGTCACAAGAATGTAGTTGTGTTCGCAGGAGTCGAACCGACAATCGCTCATGTTGGCTCGGAAATTGGAAGTCGGAATGTATATATATATATATATATATATACCGGTAGCAAAATCTCTTCACTTTTCGATATTCAGGTCTGCTCCACCAGGTTTCATTGTTATGTCCTTGAAGTGCCAGTAATATCCACTGGAGAAGGTTGACACACTGCACACACTCGGTTCGATCGAGGTTGCGAGACGGAACGAAGGCCCTTCCGCCATAAGGATGATAGTGAAAACCGAGTCCCCAGCGTCTCAATCGCAATACGTAGGGTCGTGGTTATTTCAATGTCAAGCAGGGTAGCATCGGAATCGAGATGAGGCCCTGGCGGCTCGACATAACAACGCCCGCCAGCTGAGACTTCCAGGCATAGTGTCAGCTAACCAGTATGTACCAGCAGATGAAGAGCAAGATCAATAGATAGTAGAGACAGACGAGCATCAACTTGCACGTCAAAAAGCTGCCATTCCGCGACTGTCAAATGTGTTCCACTGTTCGGCCCATGATACTCCATTGCCATTTTCCGTTCGTCAATGGCTCGGACAAGTCTTCATTCTCAGATGATGCTAGGCTCGGTGGCATCGCTGGGGGGTGGACCCAGTTACTTGGTACCGGCGATGTAGAGACCGCAGCCCTGTTGAGCGAGGGTAACACCTTTGAGGTCGCCCACGGCCAGTCCAGCTTGTGGTGTGTTATCAATCGCTGTTGCTGGCGTATATCAAAGCGCGGGCTTGGATGTCGCCTGACTGGTGGTAAAAACCATTGATGCCGTTCTGAACCGTTTCCTGCGAACCTGGAGGAGCAACCAGGTTGGAGTCATCAAATCCGTCACGAGGGCAGTGTGAAGCTCGCCAACACGGTTGACGGCCGCGAATCGAAGCTGCGCACAACCCTAGGAGCCTTCCGACTTCATAGTTGGAAGGCGATAGCCTGTCGTCGATCCTAGTGGTCAGCAATTCAAATGCAAGGAATGGATCCTACGTTTCTCCTACTGCAGCACTCCCGAAGCATTCAGCAAGGTGGTAGCCGGAATGACAACAGTGCTTGAGGCTGGCGCGATTGACAAATGTTCCGCTGCACTCCCCGATGTGCTGGCCGCACCAGCAGACATAATAACACGAAGCTCATAGGACGGGAAGGTTCAGATCTCCGACAGTGTCTTCGGATAGTATGATCGGCGTATTTGTGGGACTGATAGCCCGCCGTCTCTGCGTTAGGCAGAGTCAAGCCGAGCTTTGTTGGCATCTGATAACTCGCGCATTGCATTGCATTGCATTGCATTTGAGTTCCAATGGCGATGTGCAGTTTGCAGGACAGTCTAGGACCGGTTCCCTCCACAGCATGCCGCATGACAATCTGTCCGAGTAGGCAAATGGAAAGATGCACCCAACCAGAATCTCTTAACGGGCGATTGCCTTAAGGGTGCAGTACGTGATGGGCTGGAGCGCCGTCACTGCAGGCGAACCTTCCCAACTCCGCCAATCTTGGTGTCGCTGAGGCAATTACTTGACTCGACACGCAGTGATCCCCTCCGCGCTTAGACTGAGAATCGCATAAAGATGCGGGTAAGGAGTTCAAGCAGGTGAAGTATGTATTCGTAATGGGCCGCTCCTTGCCATTGATCACATTTGGCGAACCCCCGAGGTCTGCCAGGCCTGAACTCCTGATACAAGCGCACTAATGGTTCGTCGCATCAATTCATTTGCATTCCGTGTTATGTACGGGATACGTGAACCGCTGGGAGAATAATGCACGTCGGTTAGCCAGAAGGCATACTCCGTATGCACGGGCTTAGCATCACCTAGTGAGTCTTGTGACAGTCGATCTGATCGTATTAGTTCCTGTTTCAGTATCAGTGCTTTAAGTTTTGTCAGAGGCTGAGACTTGGACATGGATAGCTGTGCCGATCAGAGCCCCAAGTCACTGCTAGCTCGCAGCTGACCGCTTGCGTTCGAGTGAGCACAATTGCGAAAGACTTGGACACTCTGTACAGATTAGCCATGTCAGCCAGGGGAAGTAAGTTGCTCCGCTGCAGCTTTAGCGGACGTCGCTTGGTACCATAAGCGGCTTCGCTTCCTTAACCAAGCAAGAAGTGAGCAAGCCTGGCAACGACAGCCATGACCGGTAGGCTCGCCGTCAGGGCTGAGAGCCAACGTTCGCAATGGATGTATGAGGGTGCCAGTATTTTCGTGAGTGGTAAATACTGGTGAAATAGCGCTCTGTCCCATTTCGAGCAACGGCGTGCCTTGGTCCACACGAGGTCCATCCGATGCGGCTTCGGCATGAGCCTCCCAGTCAAGACTACGTATTATTGTTGCTGCCGACAAGGTCGGAAACCCAGTCCATGGTTCACAACCTCGACTTGGAACGCTCGTCGGCTCGGCTGAGCTCTGGTCGTGAGTGAGGCTGCTGCCAATAATTAGCCCTTCCTGACAAATTGATCGAACTGATCGTTCATTGGCCCGGCAGCTGCAATGATGACGCCGTGGCCGGGTATTCTTGATTCTTGCGAGATGCACGGCTCTGAAATCGGACATGTCTGAGGAGAGGGTAGTGGAGTCTCTGGACTGATTGGCCGTCTGGGGGTGGTGTTATCATGTTTTCGGTATAGGGTCGGGGTTGATCGATTCGTGGACTACGCTTAATGGAGTCGACTCGTTGACAGTTGTGGAAGATTTCCGTATCTCGTCGAGCAGGACGGAGTAACTCGCATGGCCCGGAAGAGATCCCGTCACCAGACCCAAGCGATGCTGGAGAGACAGGACCGTCGAGAGCGCAGAAGTTGCCATACCGCCGTGTGTGTGGCGCATAGCGCGCATCGTTGAAGGCGACGTGGGGACGCGTCTATTCTTGGGGCACATCGACGGCTTCATTTAAGGCCACCGACGATTGTTGGTCCTCTTCGAGATGTTCACATCTCGCTTCGAATGGACCTCATCTCGGGTAAAACGCCACAGGGCGCGGGCAGCAAGTCCAATCGAAGAGCCAACTTGATGAGGTCGATCCTCGATCACGCTTAGCCAGAAACGAGCATTCGCGACAGGTATTTTGTGGGTACGGCTGAGAGCACGAAAGGCGGGTATTCAGCGGAACTGTAGGTCTCCGACCACGGTGTCCTGTGTACTGAGTCGAGACGCCTGCTCCAAGGCACACTCCCGAACACTAGGCCTTCGACGTTCGAGATCCGCAGCCAAGTTGCTGACGGGCTCCGTTTGTGCCGTATTGTACGGAGTACACTGTATGCACTGTTCAACCGCAAGAAGTAAACCGGATTAACAGTCAAGTGACAAGGCGAAGCGCGACGCTAGTTGCCTGGACCAAAGAAAGCCAGGTCCCGGATGTGGTGCCGTAGGAGGTCTTGTCAATCTTGCCTGCGCAGCCCAGGTACTAGCGTGGTGAAGCGGCAGTTTACGGTTTGGCTCTTGCTCTTAGAGAAGGATGGACGTAGTACACAGCAATAGGATTCCGGGAGTTGGAGGGGACCCTTCACACACTCGACTCGTACTTGGGGAATAGGGAAACCACACTGCAGAGGCGCATGAGAGAGACAGCTGTTCTCAACCCCCTTGGATATTGCGGCTCCGATATGGGTTCGGTGACTTGGAACCAACCGCCATCGTTGGAACGGGCTGCATCTGCGGAATCGTAAACTCAAAGAGCCAGCAGCAGATGCGACAGGGGCCGCTTAAGATGGAGATCAACCGTTGCGACCTAACCCCCTGAGCCTGGTTGTGGTTGGCCGAGGACGGCGATGGAGGGAGGAGTGGGGAGAGGGAGATGGGGGCTGGTAAGAGTTTGGTTTTGGTCGCGTCTGGAAGGAATCCATCGATCGGTCCAGGCCACGCCACAAACCGCCTCTGGTGCCTCCTGACGCTCGAATGACGAAGGTGTGCATGACTGGGTATTGCGGCAACGACGGGAACAGGGCGCCCAACACCTAACGGTCTTACAGCTGCCCGCCACCAATTAGCGGCCAGAACTGTGCTGAGCCCAAGGTGGATGCAAGTCTGACGGGTCCGGCAATCTCGCAGTGAGTATCAGATCTCCGATAGAGCTCTGATTCAGCCAGCGTCAGAGGGTTGAAGGTGAAGTCTCGACCGCAGGCGGTGGACGAGAGAGTGAGCAAAAGAGCGACAGACAGAGAAATGGTGGGATGAATGACCCCGAACAAGATTACGCTCGCTGCAGGCAATTGTAGAAGCTTGCACTGGCCAGGGCGGCCGGGCTGCTTTTCCACAACCCCGGCCAACTGTGCACGGTGGACGCCCTTCCAACCACTCTGACGTAATATGCCGGTGGGGCGGATGAGGAGAAAGTGCAGACGAGCTAGAGTGTATTGCAGACTGTGCAAAGCTCGTGCCCTCGAGGTGGGGGGTCTTGTGTTTCAGTCCTGACCTTTCCTTCGAAGGCGAAGTCATCACTGAGTCAATAACGGAGTAGTGATCGTGAGATCGGTGCGCTTCGGGACATTGACACAGTACGAATACGCAGACAGGACTCGCAGAGTCGTGCTGAGTACACCAGGACGCAACATGACCCTCAGTCCACAGACACTTCAGCCTGAGTTCGACGACGTATCGGCATGTCTTAGTCCTGCCTGGGGTGCTACCCATGGTCCTGATTTGTGCTGCCCCATCTCTGCATCTTGGATCTCGCCGGGCAGATGCAGATGGCGGCCTGCGCCGGGGAGATCGTAAAACCGTGCTCCGTACGAGTAGCTGCCGCTCAGATTGTCAGCGCCCACTGTGCACCGACTCACGGACACCGCAAGAGACTAGGCTGGCGTCCAGATGGAGCTCAGCTCAGCTCAGATCACCAGACGTTCGGGTACGGAACACTTCCTTGGTGCCCTGGCAATACTCGAGAGCAGGACGGAGACTGTCTTAGGTTCTGTGCTTCGTCCTGCCGTGTTATGAAACAATCCTCCTGTCTTTCAGAGCCCGACCGACTCGGTGGATTGCACGCCGGAACTTCGATGCGGCCAACTGTCAGTGTGTATCTATTCGAGGCCCCGAGCTTGCCCGCCGTCCAGCTGTCTCTGGTGCCAGCTCTGTGGTTCTCCGAGCGTCAACTGACTGAAACTCGGCCCTCTAGCCACCGGTGATAGGTCGCAGCTCAACGGTTGGCTCTTGGAGTCCTGCATCCAACAAGCGCCGATCCTGCGTTGGCGATGCACACCGTACGAAGGTACATATGTACTGTGTAGAACTGCCTCCACCATGGATATCCCGTCGCGGCTTAGCAGGGATTTCCAGGTGGAACGGCTGCTGAGGCTTGTTCAATGGCTACGGGTTCGGACTTTTGGTAGAATGCTGCCCAGAACAGTAACTCGCTGTCGACCCTGGAGAGACTGCACAGGAATGTGCTCGTCCGTCCGGACATGATCTGATTCCTTCCCGGATCGCGAGTTACGGTTTTGAACCATTTCGCGCTAGACATCGTCGGCTGATTCACGAGATCGATACGGACACGACGGAGGAGGTGGTGTGACTCTGCTGGTAATTTACGGTGCTGACTCAAGATGCTGCCTCCAGCCTCTATTCCGTTGGTACTGTACCAGTGTCATCATTAGCGGCCGCGCGAAACTGCGTCTATTGGACACTCTTCACGATTTGGATGCGGGTTCGACTAGTTAGAATCCCAATCTTAATCCATTCTGTGATCTTGCAATTATCTTACTGTGGACGGCACTGGCACGGATCCATCTGTCAGACTCGCCGAACGTCGGACCTGCACATCGTGCCGGGCACGTGAACGGTTGACCGCCGAACAGCTTGTGAGGCTGCGTTATGCACGTTGAGCGTATCGCTGTCGCTGGAGGGTCGAGAAGGGAAATTCACCACAGCGACCAGGTTCTGTATGTAGCGGCTCAATTGCTCTGCATTTAAACATCGTCGACTTTTCCCACGAAACACCCAATCGAAGAATCACCAACCATCTGTCTCCCGTCGCCACCACTCTCCTCCCTCCAGCCTCCTGCCACCCACACCCCAACCACCACTAAGTAATAACAAATATCATAAAAGACATATTTCCAAGGAGCCAAAATGCTCCGCATGCCTATAACAAGGCATCGGTCGGGGTATCAGAAGCAAACCCATGTTGTCCCAGCGACATACCGCTTATGCTTCCAAGCATGCCTCTAATAAGGCATCAGAATGTGCATTGACGCCATCTTTACCCCAAGCTTTTGGTCGTTTCCAATGATCAAGGCCTCATCTGTACATTCATATGAGCACACGTGTGTTTCCGAAAACGCTCCCGTTGTTGCGTCAACAAAATACAAGCAAATAGACAATGCCGCCCCTGAACTCCGGCAGGTTTCGTCGTTGAGTATTCTTCCAATATTTCACTCGCGTGTGGTCGTAACATCATCTCCTAAAAGAGACTGCATATGTACCGGCAAGTAAATTCGTTGCTTTCATCGCTGCACAGGTGCCTAAGCTCTTTAGGGCCTCGTCGCGTCCAGATGCTTGGGCCGCAGATTCGATCCGGTCAGAGCTGCGGCCTTGTTGACGCCCATTTTGCGAGTCAATTTCGCATAATGCAGGCCGCACGCGTTGCAAAGCGTGCGTGCTCCGTCGGGACCTCTGCGCCATTCAGGTGTCTCGGCGCGGTTACAACTGTGACATCGACCAGGTGGTGCTGCTTTCTATAAGATGCGTTAGTTACTGTGTTCCCGAAGATGAACCAAGGACTAACCCCGCGGCGTTTCTTCGCGTCACCACCCACGTAGCCCCCGCCTTTGTATTCCTCAGCATATTCCTCCTCCACCTGATTACTTCGAGCAAGTCGAGCTCGCTGTTCCGACAAGGCGTTTTGCTGGGCGATCACTACTTCTCGCATGTAGCTCAGGTTCTCCCAAATGCGGTGAGACTGACGGAGTATGTCGTCGACTTCGTGCAGCCCAGGGAGGGATTCGTGAAAATGGCCGGAGCGAGTTCCCTGGAGATAACGCTGGGTCCAAATGCCGGAAAAGTCCAGGATACGAGCAGAAGCCTCGTTAATCTAGCACACGTTAGTTGTAAAGCGCCTTCAGGTCTGCGGGTCAACGCACTTCATTAAGTCCCATCTCGGCATCAAATACCTCCAGATGCCTCTTGACAGTGTCACTATACAGAGGTTCATTCCCAGGCTTAGGAAAAGCTCGGTGTTCTTCAGGTTTCGGGCCTGCTGAAAACTGGTAAGGCTCACTGGTGGGCGGGTAGCTTGTCGGGGCTGGATTATTAAATGCTGGGTACGGCATCTGTTGCCTGGGAGGTTCGTAGGTCCGAGGAGACTTAGCCTGGGAAATCTCATGGTGAGTTGTGAATGAAGTATTGCTCAACGATGACGAGCGGAAGGCGGATGATGGTTGATTGCGTGGGGAGCCGGGGTAGCCGAAGTGCTGCGACACTGGTTGGCGAGGATCAGGTGCAGACACTGGAGGAAAAGTCGGCTTCGAGGTCTGCGTCTCGGCCGGGTTTGATACAGGCTTTGGTGGTCCAGAAAATACGTCACGCAACACGGGTGTGCCTGCGGATTGCGAGAACGGGTTCACCGGTCCTTTAGGCCCTTCCGAAAATGATGGTGCCATGGCTGTCGAAGGCGTGGGCAAAGACTGATGCTGGGAAGAACCCGGCAAAGTCGTTGGAAAGGCCATCGGCTTGTCTGCTAGTGCTTCGTGGATGGAGGGTAGTGATTTGCGAAAGTCAGGGGACTCCTTCTCGTCGCGCGTCGAGCGTCTAGTGGTAGACTCAGGCGGAGAGATATAGCCCGTTAAGCCTGAGGCAGATCCCGCAGTAGATGGCGCGCATGAGTAGGGCGGAGGGGGGCCCGAGTACATCGACGCCGTTGGGCTAGCTAGAGAGCCCGTAGATATGCTCAGCCCATTCCCAATTGAGAATCTGGACAGGTCGTTCTTCTCAGATCTGATATTCTCCAGGTCAAGGTGACTTATGGAGGGCAAAGTGTCCCTATGAAGCATGTTAGCAGCGCGTCTTTAGGGCATCCGCGGGATTGAAACATACCTGGGTCTGGAGGCTGGGTCTATTGTCGCCATTGTCATGGTAATGAAGGACCCGGTCACTCCTCAACAGGGATTATGTGGATGATGTCAGGAGAACGTGATCGATCATGAGGCCGAAGCAAGGGTAAAGGTGAAGTTGTCTGCCAAAGTACGTCGCTGCAGGGTCGCAAGACCGTCCGTCTCAGTGTGACGCAAAGCCTTGAGTATCCGTTGCCGTCGCACCCAGGAATTCGATATGGGAAGGCACGTCACAGCTCTTGTTAAACCCTCCGTACCTTCGCCCTTGGAGCACCTGGAACAGACCCAAAAATGATTTGTGAAGAAGCCCGTTGCCTGGTCTTTTGCGTGGGATCTCCAACTGCGCAAACCCAATCCCAGCGCACGTTGTTTAGTTGCACTGGCCCCAAGCAGCCGGTGGTTCGATTGGCCGAATCTATCGAAAGTGACAGCGACTTTGGATATGTGCTTGAATATGTGCGATGGGCTGAATTGAGGAGGTGAGTAGGTGAGGTGGGCGAAGCGCGAGAAAAATCGATGTTTGGACAACGAAAATGCGGGATGTTGCGGCCTCGGGTCGAGAGGATAGTTAGAATGGTGAAAGTCTGGAAGATGAGCAAGTCTTAGAGAGCGAGATGGGCGGAGAAAGATCGAGAGATCGCGCTAAGCATGGGCCCGAGGACAGGTGGAAACCTTGAATCCGGGTGCCCAGCGCCAGACTGTGCAAGCCAAAGTGGGCTTCGGGTGGGCTTGAACCTGGCGAGTTAGAGGGCGAGCTGGGGCGAGGTTTCTGGATCTGTCAAGCCCGCCGTCACGCTGAAAGTCTGACCCGAACAAAAAGGTCAGTCAGTGGCACGCGCGAGACTCGAGATCTGACACACCAGCAATAATTCAGGCTCACGCCGTCGTGGGCGGTCGTTGGGCTGGCGCACTGAGAGATCGATGTTGATCGGAGAAGAAGCCTTGACCTGTCTGACTTTCGTCACGACACACGACAGGGAAGGATCCGTACGTCTTCTGATTGACTGGTAGAGCACGGACAGGGGGGCCAGGTTAGGTGATGATGATCACAAAACGACGTGCTGCACGATGGACTCGGCCGATGATGCTGGTGACCGGGATACTGGATCAGATAGGCCGGAGATGGCATGCTGATGGAGTTGTTGGACAGTGGAACAAGAGCCAGGGCAGGGGGGCGTGAGGAGTTGGTAAGGATGTGGTGAAGGCTAAACTGCTCACCCGAAGGGGCGAAGAGCAGGGACCCTGGAACGTGATTGACACCGCTTTGGGGCATCGGGCCAACGCCTAGAACAAGTGTGTTCTGGGTAATGACGGTACGTCGATCCAGCCCCAAGCTTTAGCCGTTTGGGGCGTTGCCTCCAGGACTCGGTGCGAGTACACAGACAGCACTGGCCGCGTCCCTGCCCGCCAGCTGGGTCTGAAGCACTACCTGCGCAACAAACATGGTCTCTACACCGTATCCAGTATATGCTAAGTTGTCATGTGAGGCTGCCGGAGTCCTGCTGCTGCTCCAACAAGCTGCTCGGTCTGGTTTGAGATTCGCGAGAAGCACCGAAACTCGGCCGTGCATCCTGCGGCGCCTGCGATGGGAAATCTCCATCACATCACCACTTGTTCCACGAACCCCCGAATGGGCTCACATACCCGCCTGTTCCCATGACCGTGACTGCGCAATGTCGTGGTCATTCCAGTGTTAAGCCTTCGACTTTTCCTCCCCACCGTTAAGATTACCCAGTCATGGAACCTGAGTCTTTGCGTGAGTTCATTCCGTGATCCCACCAAGTCGGCCCGCCTGTGGCTCGCCGGACATTGGTGCGGTCGCTTCACGTTCGATCTCCATATATCTGACTCAACCCCAGCAGCTGGAAACCAAACTCCACCATCACTGCTCCCAAAGTTTAAGCGAGGCGCCTCACCCGCAGAGGCCAAACCCTTTTTCCGGGCAGCCGTCCTTGAGCACTGGAGCTTTGGCTTTCACCCGGCAGTGCGTGAACGCGAAGTTCAGTAATGACGCGAACCTTAACGTACACCAGGCTCGAGTAACAGGACCACTACTGCAGCCGTCACTCGTTGCTCCTGGAGTAGCGCTGTCAAACACTCCTACCACAGTGAAGAGGCCACTGTTTGAGCCTCCAACTGCCGCAGGCGTAAGAGACTGTTTCGGAACCCGTGCGTGAGTCTCAGGTATCGGCTGTTTTACATACTCTGCTAGCGAGTCTCTGAAGTCTAGACTTTAACACAATGCGAATTGTTGATGTGCCTTTTCACAACCTTGAAATTCCCCACTCCCGTTCCTACCCTCAAAGGTGAGCCCATCTCCGGTTTTAGGAAAGCAGCGTAACCCAGCCTGCTCAAGAAGTCTTCCCAGGGATAAGGGGCGTTATGCACGCCGGACGACGCCAACTCGGCCAATCTTGCCAGATCATGGAAGGTTCACCAGCACCGAGTACCACACGTGGGTGCCAAAGCTTATCGTCCAGCCGGGAAACTGTTATCCTATTGAAACTTCAGCCATCGTCCCCATATCCCGTCCCTGACGTATCGACACGTCCGATCGACAGACCCCGGCGCCCTTGGAGCATGCCGTCGCTACATCGACTGGCCAGCGGCCCTCAACTTTAAGATGCTACTGGTACCCATCCGCCGTCATGGAACTATCCCGTCTGAAGCTTGAGCATCGTCAACCGAGGGACCATCAGATCCGCTATCGACCTCGGCTATCTTTATCTCAGAAAGCACGCTGGCGCTTTAGAGCAGCTCGTGTTTGTCCTGGCTAATCATTGCCGACTTGGAGGCCCAGCGACGGCGGACACGACCGACTACGTACTCCCTGTTCGGCTCCCACGGGACGAGTTTTCGACATTTCGTCCATTGCACTTTGCAGTATGTTCACGTCGGGAAGACGGTCGTGCCTCGAATGTCCGAACACTCGTTTTCCTGGGCAAGGATGTTCCATCAGTGCTGCGTCTCGACACGAACATTGTTAAAGCGCTACTCGAACCTTCGGTGCTATGGTGTGGGATGCCACTCTGTTCCGATACCACCAGGTTGTCTCCCCACCTCGTGAAGGATGAAGGGATCCCGTTTGACAGCTGTCATGAATTTTATTCGCCTAGATCATGCATCTGATGCTGCCTGTCGCACTTTGTAAGTGCTGCGAATATGCACCCTGGCACTACAGTCAATACTGCGGAAGTGAGAGCTGAAGCGTGGTTCGGGCACGATGGATCAGGAGGAGTCCTCACAGAAGGCGGAGCCTGACTGTCTGAGGAGATGAACGTGAGCTGCAGTGACACCTTTTGCCAATGATTCGGGCTGTCTTTTGGTAACCCAGTGCATCGAGGCATCTTGTCAATGTAGCATGTATACTTGCGTCAAGTCAGGACAATCTCCTGGTGGGTGCCTGGGTCCTATTGATATCGGCCAAATCCGATCTCTTCACAGACAGAATTGCTGGAGGCCATTCCTGGGACTCCTCGTTTAGCAACGGCACTGGATTGGATGACTGCCCTCCGATCGATCCGCCGCATAACCCATCGCCTACATCGCGAAAAATGCTCTGGGACTTTAAAGAGTGGCGTCAGGCTCCAGCTCGCCGGTGAAGGCCGTCATTGCTCTTCCTCGGTGAAAATTAACGCACATGCGGTGGTAGTGGATGGTGTGGAAAGCCATTCAGTACGGATGTACTCCGTACTCCATCTGCAGTCGTCGTTAGGGCGCCCACTGCTTCAACGGGAAAGCGCCACCAACACGTGGCAAGCGAGCTCAACCGTCCATACCGCGATGCGGTCGGACTGCTCTAATAAGTCCCCACCAATCACCGATTTCACTTATCCCAGCTCTTTCACTTGATTCTTCGGCTATGGGAAGATGTGTGTAAGGTCGGCTTTCCTTTATCAAACGTAATCTGAGCGCCGCCACAAGAAGATGTCCCGGGTGGAGAAATTTTCACTGTAACTTCAGCTTGGCCTCACCTGTCCGCCTGTCAAACAATGTCAGGACGGATAGGCCACAGTGGCGTGAGTGGATGGTCAGGTTGCTGGATCTACTCCGTACTGGGCACTTAGGTGATGCTGCTTCCCCGATCAGCGATCATCGATCAACGATCATGATCTGGTGCATGTTTTAGCGCCCAGCCACATTCTTAGTCTCCCCTGAAGGCCGCAGGGTCCTCGTCCTTGGCCTCAACGCTCGGCGGTTCTGGCATGCAAGCGATGTCACACAACTGATTCGTTGTTGAAGCTCTCTAACTCCGGACACATATGGAAAGGCAGCAAACTTGGGTTACGAACCGTGCGAACCTCCGCTGGCCAATGGTTCCGCACATTCGTGTTGCAGTTTCCTCGCACATCCTTCTCTTTCAGCTCCCCCACCCGGCCGCCATGGTTGGGTCGCTGAGACCCCGGCGTTGCTTGTCACAAAAAGGCCACCACTGGTGCTTCAGACTCGCGTCACTAGGAGCTTTGCATTGCAATCACGACATACCTGGATGGTCTGGACCTCATCCAGGCACCGCTCGGGCACCTGCTGCGCTTGTATTCGCATTCGCCTCACAAATGGATGGTCCGGAATATGCCGTTGTCGGTTTGCCGACCTTTTCTGGATGGCAAATTTGTTTGTTCTCCCGCACAGGTTGGTCGGCAAAGTACGAAGTACGACAGATCGGAGCACTCAGACATCCTATTGCCCATGGCAGAGTCTCCGTGCCACAAGATGGCTAGCTAGCAAAGAGATCTGGACTGACTTGCTCAACAACAAGATTGGTGCCATTCGCCCATCAATCGCCGAGCCTTCTTGTGTAGGGGACCTGTCGAGTACCCTGACCCCATTGCCTTTTTCGGGTGGAGAAGTCGAATGATCTGATTTGATGTGAGGGTATCTGATCTCGCCCCCGTTGTAAGACGACTAACAGATCCAACAGATCCTTTGCAACCGGACCCGATTCCCTCGACTTCGACTTTATGCACATGGCCTGGGCCTCTAGCTCTTTCGGCAGATGGCGTCTACCTCTCCGATCCCACTACAGCCGGACATAGAAGAACATACTATTGTCTCACTGATGTTTTTACAAACGTGAAACTCGGCGGGACTTGATATGCCGTCGTCATGAACAATACAGCAGAACATGCTACAGTAACAGGTGGTGCGTACTAACTCAATGGGGCCAGTTTCCAACACGGGGATCTTCAGAGTTGGCTCTACTTCTGACATGTCCGTGCCTCTGGTACTGATTGGCTTCGAATGTTACACGGCAAGGCATGGATACCTTGACACCAACCGCACATTGACAAACAAACCGATTCTGTTCCTTTGGGGAACCCCGAGTTTGCTGACGGACAAACAATAGCACAAGCAATGCTTGCAAGCGACAGAATCCACAATCTACCTCCCATTTGAGAGTAACCAAGCATGTTCTCTGATGGCGTGCCTCATTTGCGCCTCTTGCACATTTCACTCGCGCTCACAGAGGCAGACTTGAAAAGAGCCAAGAGATGCACAGAATGCCGGCCTCTTCCCCAATCATGGTAAAGGTCGGTCTTCTTTGGGAGAGCGTGTGTCCCTCGATCCCTTTTCGTCCCCACTGCATCACAATTGCGCATAACAATGGATGTTTGTGATTCCCCACGGGTTTCAAACAGGTCGTTGGCCTTATGCTGCTCAGCCGGACATCTGCATCTCCTTTAGTGCCGTCCCCGGGATTCTTTGACGTGCATATGACAGCGGGTACGTACACGATTCGGCGAGGCACCTTGAAGCTGGACGAGAATGCTCACCGCCCCCGCGGACTTGGTCGTGTGATGGAGGCTACGAAATTGATGTTAACGAATCCGTGATCGACAAATCGAACGGCACAGGAGATCTGCGACGTCGGGCCACTTGGAGATCGGTGTTCGAGGCTGCTGCAGATCTCTACCGTTGAGAGAAGGCATTGCTTGGGCAGCAGCCTTGGTAAATCACTGGTTCTCCCGTCAATATCACACCACTGCAGATGTTGTACAACCTCGAGACTCTCGGGGACGACATGAGAAGAGTCAAACGCCGTCGCCGATTAGACCTACCGCGCCCGTCCATGGCTCTTTCAGGTAGATACCACGTTTCCCTTTCAGAGCCTTGACAGTTGGGATCTGAATATTCTTTGAACCACTTACGAACAACTGGTGTTGTAGGTGATATCTTGTGAGGGAGAGACATGCGCAGAGTTATGGCAGATTGGAGATCCTTGAATTCCCCAGTCCAACTAGTTTCCGAGACAGCCAAGAGTGTGGCGATATTCTCTTAAAGGTTTTCATGTCTGCCGTTCCACATTGATCTATGTTTCTGGCAACAGAGGAAACACAGTGTGAGATGTGGGAAGCAAGATGCTCTTCGGATGGAATGAGGGTCAAGGCTCTCACGGGACATAAAGAACGAGCCAACCCAATCGATATCCGGGTGAATGATATCTGGGGTTTCAGATGTGCCAGACTAGGAGTATGGGAGAGGTGTGAAATGGTGCTCCTTTCTTCAAGTCCTTCTTACCGTGACCTGACCACCAACTCAGTCGCTGCCTTGTGTGGCAGCAGTAAGCGAGCCTGACGCAGAGAATCAAGATAGAGTGTGGTTCATACACCGTCTTCTTGTGGCTCTTGCGGCAAGACAGGCTGGCTCCTCATCACTTCACCGCGCTCAACTTCTGTGCAGCTTGGAAAATGGCAACGCCGCCACCATATCTCCGCAAGCATGTATTGTAGCATACGCCTCCAACGCCTGCGCTCGAATTCACACGTTCACGTTGAATATAGATCATACAGTCAAACCATCAAAGAAGCCACTTCGCATTCCAGCAACTCGCTGCTATCTCTTCGGTGGTGGCGGTTCTGGCTTGTGTCCTGTTTTTAACTCTTCCCAGAACAGTTTGAAGAAGTTCTTTGCACCGCCTTGGGCGGCTTCTTGTGGGTCGATATGCGTGCCGCCGTAGTATTCGGGGGGCTTGCCATGTTGTAATTCATGGACTTTCTTGTGGACTCGCTGGACGCCGCGATGGAAGGCTGGGCTGCGGAGGAGCTGGGAAGGGAGCGGTCTGTTAGACTGTCGGATCAAGTCGAAAAGAGAGTAATCGTATCGTGGCAGGGAGCATACCGTATCTACGAGGCGCTTCTGTTCGTAGTGTTAGTCGCAGACTATCGCATCATTAGTGGAAGTGAGTCGAGTGGGAGGCAAACCTCTAATAACCACCACCAACTCATGCTGCAGATTGGTTGATGTCGAATCGAAACCACAGGTCAGATGGGAAGATAATGCGTGCGCCAGTATCCGACCCTGCTATAACCGATGGTAGATGGATATTCGCAGCCAGAGAATCGAAACTGTGTGGTGATGGCTGCGATGTTCGAACGGTCGCCGAGACGTTTATTAGAGACGTAATTTGAAATCCTGTTACAGCGTACCGCCCTAGAACGACACCAATGGGCGGAAAAGGTCTTGTATCTTACCACGGTTTTACGACTCAGGTTGCCTCCGCCAGGCGCACTGCAGGATGAGGTCAGCGGTTTCTCTCGAGCAAGCCATTCAGCTCATGCAGTTTCTCTGAATATCTTCTTGATTGGAAGCATGCACCGTCGCTCAAGCGGAATACACTTCTGGATATCCATAGACGTCTTCATCATCGAGGACGAGGCACCTTATATTCACTACCACAACGACGTCTTTCATGTGATCGGGCCCGGGACGTTTCAATCACTCCGGCGCTTCGTGAAACCGGCACACGTCGATCGACATCTGGAGTCTCTCTGATCTTCGCTTCAGGATTGTATAGTGCTCGGCCGCTGAAGATTTCGATTCCGAAGACCGGTCCAACTTCGCAGGAGGCGCTCGAGGCTTTATTGCGCAGCCTGGAAAGTCACGTCAGGCGCGGCCTTCACCAACTTACTCGCGCCTCAGACTGCATCCTCACCCTCGTCTTCGCCTTCACCCTCGTAACCAGATTGGACCGTCCCGCTCCACCACATATTGCTTGGCCTCAATCTCTCTTCGGAACAGTCAAAACATTATCAAGACTTCCCGATACTATCAGGACGGAGTCACAACGACAGTCTCAAGGCTGTTTTCTGACAAAGCCGGCGCCGCTCCCCAGGATTCATCTCCTCGGGAGTCTTCCAACGCAACGCCCCCTAAGAGGCCATCAATTCTCCAGAGGCTACATATCCACACGTCGGGCAAGAGGACCAAGCCCACTCCAAACCTCACCATCAGACCTACCACTTCTTCATCTTTACCGCCTCTTCCAACGACTGTGAGTCGGGCTGGCTCATCTCATTCCGATGCCGCGACCATTGCCGAAATCACAGACATCATGCCGCAGTCGCTGACACTTACTCCCCCACAAGCTGCGGTCAAGAGGCAACGATCCCAAGAATTGCCGCTCAGCCCTTCCAGGCCGACTTCCTCTGGACAGGCACCATCCAACGGACCCCTTGGCGGGCCAGATGACTCAGCAGACCGGGTTAACGTGAGGATTCCGCCGTATCTCAACAAGACCAAAGCAAGTAGGTTTTCACTCGAGGCAACTTAGTCCCAGACGCATGGCGACGTCGAATGGCTGACGATCGGTGCAGAAATTTCGTTGGCTTTCCAGGAACTCGAATGGAAGCAGCGATTTCGACTTCAGCACGGCTTTCAAAACCCGTACACGTCTCCTTTTCGGGTAGATCGCTCAAAGACCGTGTTTAACCGCAACAGATATGGAAATGTTCAACCCTGGGATGCGTCAAGGGTGAGATTGAAGAAACCGATAGGGGGCTCTGACTACGTGAATGCGTCTCCCATTGTGCTGAAGAGCCGCACGGTCAAGAACACACCGGGCGGCACATCTACCCCCATATCAGCGCGCCAGTCCTCGTCGTCTTTAGTCGTCCAGAACGAATACAGATACATTGCTACCCAAGGCCCAAAAGAAGGACAATTCTCTCACTTTTGGCAGATGGTCATGCAAGAGACTCCGGGCGACGTCGGTGTCGTCATCATGCTTACGCAGCATGTCGAGGGAAACAAGGAGAAATGCGCCCAGTACTACCCGGTCAGCATGGAGAACCCAACCATGATATTGCCCGCTCAAGAAGGTGGTGACGAGGATGGAGAGCCTGGACCTGTGGATGATGGTGACCCTTTCTTGGACTCTCCTACCGGTAGCGCCGATGCTGATAGTCTTTGTGCAGATTCTGAAGCGTCACAAACGTCGGATGCCGCAGACGAGGACGACAAGTCCCAAGAACACGATCCAGCTGGCTCAGTCACCCTCTTGTCTTCGCACTATGACGCCAAGATCGGCTGCGATGTGCGGAAGCTACGGTTGACCATCGACAATGAGTCAAAGACCATATATCACTACTACTTCGGCGGCTGGCCCGACTTTGCTAAACCCGAAGCCGAGGACCGGATGGCTCTCCTTGAACTGACAAAGGTATCCAAAGCTGTGGCTGGCGATGCTCCTCGGATCGTGCATTGCTCCGCTGGAGTGGGTCGAACAGGCACTTGGATAGCCTTAGACTTCCTCCTGCAAGAGCTTGCAGCAGGCCGATTAGTTGAATGTGACCCATCGCAATCAGCCACACCCACCCTGCCGAACCCAGCGCAAACAAGCACCACCGTCAACGGGACATGGGGTGCAAGCGGACCTCCCAAAGCCAGCACACCCGAGCCCAAAGACGAAGAAGACGTCATCTGGGAGACGGTCAACACATTACGTGAACAACGTATGATGATGGTCATGAACGAGTTGCAGTACCAATTCATCTACGAAGTCCTAAAGGAGGCGTTCATCGAGAAATACGCTGAGAAGGAGACGGGACCGGTAGTCGTTGAGGTCCAGGAGCCCAGTCCAAAGGTGGCAAGGAAGAAGTCTCCCTCGGTCTTTGGTGGTATGTATCAGGGTACGAAGGTAGGGTCCGTGAAGGGAAACGCGGACACAGTGTCCGAGGAAGCAGAATCCGAAGCGGAAACGGAGGTCATGGATGGAGAGAAGACCCGGGAGGACGCCGACATGGACAGCAGCACCGGTGAGGAGAAGGGAGAAGCTACGGAAAGACGAGATTTGGCAGCTTCGGTGGGAGAGGATCCCTACGCTGCTGTAGCGCCAGAGACGATCCGTGAGGGACAGGCAAAGGTCGAGCAGAACGAGATACGCGATCATGAATTGAAACGATAGGCATGGATGGCACATTGGAAAGCTTCACGGCAGATAGGGCAAGTTTGCACGGATATGGACATTGCCACGAATGACGAGGTTGCCGACAGATGAGTCAGTGTCGCGAAAAGACCATTTCGGAGTCGACGCTCGCTGAGTACGGTCTCTTTTTCTTGGGCGATTGGGTAGAGAAAGCACTGGCAGCGACATGGGCGGCGTCAAGGACTTAGGCTCTGGAGACAACCAAGAATGGGATTCTACCAGGTGTGAATCGAGTCTTTAAACGGGAAATAAGATCAACGGGGGGAAGTACCCTGCGGTACGGAGTACATGTGGCAAGCTGTCGTCGTGACGGCCGATCCTGCTCGAGTCGTCCTCCCACCCGGGCGAGGGTAAGGTCGATGGCATACGTTCTTCTCCGTGCGAGCCGATTGCGTCGCAAGCTTGTCGGCGGGAGCACTTCGCCTCTCATGACAAGTCCTCACCATATCCAGCATGAAGTACTCCGTATGTCTCCCGGAAAATGGGGCCCTGCTGCGCTTAAGGCCAATAGCTGCGAGCAGTATTGGCGCTGCCAGTCGAACGACACGGCGAGCAAATTGACTCGAATTGGTGACAACTTGGCAGCACTTTACCGAAGCCGATCCGGATGGGTCGACCATGCAATCCGAGTCCTGTGTCCGCGGTACTCCTTCTGGCCGGAAACAGACCAGAGAGAACCCATCAAAGGCAAATGATAATTCCGCCAAACGTCGTGATTGCAGATCCTTTGAAGGTGTCTGTCCTCTTCTTCACCCGCTTTCTCACAAGATGTCTTCGCCAGAGATTCTTGCTCCTGCAGGCATCATGTTTCTCGCATCGTACGGGCGACCCAGTATGTTTGTGATGACGGATGCGCAGACGTGAGGATAATCCAGAAAAGGGAGATCCTTCTCACAGACACTCGTCCGGTGACCATGCCTTACTGTACGAGGCTGCCATCAACACGAAAGGCTACCAATAGAAGCTACGCATGACCGAGTGCAGAAGTATTACTGTCAGTTGCGGTTGGTCATTCATCATTATCTTGTGGGGCGAACAGTTAGATGCCTGGCGGTGTCACCACGTACTCTGCCAAATCCCTGTCACGTGACTAGTCACGTGACACGCGCCAACACGTCGTTGAAAGGGACGCGCCGCCAACTTCGCGCTTCACGCTAAGCCTCTTGGGATCAACTCCTTCTGCTCCTTTTCGAGGCTGCGACGCTGCCTGCTTCACCATGTGCTCATCACAAACTTGATCGACTCAACTTGGAAGAGCAATTACGGCACAGGGTCGTGCCCTGAAGAAGCGCATCGTTGTCGCAGTTCCTTTGCCATGGGACCTGTCTGTCGTCACAACCTTTTCCGGCGTGCCCTGTAGCTACGGGCAATGCATCATCACAAATCACAGCCACGCCTCATGTCGAGTCACTGCACAATAACAAGCACCTGGACTCGACTTGCATGCGAACATACTTCATGATATTGCCCAATTATATACACCTTCATGGCATGCTGAGACCAGTCACTCGTCGTTCAAGCCTCGGCAGCATTTTCCTAGGATTCAGTTCTCCAAGTCTAACCACGCGCAGGCAAGCATGAACAGCATCATCAGAGACAGTGCTGACGACGGCCGCGAGCCTCTTCCATGGTAAATTGAATGATCTCAGTTCAAATCAAGGTGCGTTTGAAGCTTGTGCCGCAGACGCCGAAAGGTCTTGGGGCAGCCCCTGAAACACGACCTCCGACACGCACTGCCTCACGTTCCCACCCGCCAAACCGGAGGCCCTCGATCCGCTTCAACGGCTCTCCATCAGTTATAAGAAACTTTCCAAGACGTGTCCTTGGCAGTGCATTCTCTTTCTCAATCATTCAGACACTCCTTTCGTCGTCGCCTTCGTCGTCGTCGTTCTGTTTTCCATCTTCTCGCTCTTTACCGCTGGTCGGCTTTTGACATCGTCCCTTCCTTTCTTCGCCAAACACAAAAACCAACTACATTCTTTGCTTCCTTTCGGCCTCTCAGGAGATTCAAAATGCACGTCAAGTCCACTGCTGTCGCCTTGATGGTGGCCGTTGGCTCGGCCAATGCAGCTGTTATCTACGGCAAGGAGTCGGTGATCAAGGACGACCCAGACTTTGGCCTTTGCCTTCCAACCATGAAGTTTGAAGGTGGACTTGGTGGACGGCCGTCAATGGACTTTACTTTCTTGCCCTCGGACCCACTGTGTGCTCGTGGCCAGCAAGAGGCTTCTAACCCCAGTACGTGTCATCCATCTGCCTGGAATAGGCATAGCTAATATTAGGTCCAGATATCATTACCAACCGCATCTGCGACCAACTCTCGACTGTCTGTGGCGCGAACCAGGAAGCAGTGGCTCTCTGCCGCGAATCCCAAGCCAAGATCCGATCCCTGGGAACTAAGGACAAATCCACTGCCGATACCTGGAACACCCTCATGGGCTTCGGCTACGCCCTAACCAACCCCGATGGGGGTGCCGCCGTCCCCGGCGCCGTCAAGGACGACTTGAAGAAGCGGTCTCCCAAACCCATCATCTTCTGCTCCGCCACGGAATGGATTGACGAGTGCACCGGATGGCCCGCGCCCGAGCCTGTCGTCAAGCGAGATGTGGCCGCCGCCCCTGTCAAGAAGCGGGACGTCGAGGTGAAGAGGTCGGAGAAGAAGGCCAAGAGGGCAGATATCCCATTCATCCCCTGTTCCCCGACCGAATGGATTGACGAATGCACCGGTTGGCAATAGAGCGTGAGGTTCTGCTTGGTGGACACTTGCACGGGTACAAATCTCCAGATCTGGTTTGAAGATTTGACGGGTGTTTTTGGGTCACTTTCGAGCGAGGGGTTCTGATTGCATTACTATGTACAAAAAGAGCGAATGTCCTGTACCGTTCTGTGCAACATAGGCCGGAACAGAGCAGTCTCTTCAGTCGCCGCAAAAGACTAGAAAAATGGAATCAGAACGACTGACTTGAGAAGCCATGACGCTCAGATGCCGATGTTGGTGCCGATGCTGATGCTCGCCCTCCACGGTTCTCCTGTGCTCGGACCGAGATCTTCGCAATTGCGGAGGGGCTCAGAGCCTCGCTCATCTTCATCTGCTTCTGTTGTCATCATTGCGTATGGTGTCGTCCCAATTACCCGTTTGTACGGAGGGACGAACTCTGCTCTTTTTGCGGTAAATACGAAGACCGTCTTTCTGACTTCGTACTCTAGCAATAACGTCCGAGGATCCCATCGAGCACGGGGGGCACGCATTCACTCTGCCTCCCTTCACGCTACAGTAGAGTCCACCGCCAACATGGTCGACCTGCATTCCCTCCCAGAGGGCTCCCGCCCCGAGCAAGCAATCCGCAACAACGGGCCCGACCATCTCGTCCTCGAGAGGTACAAGCTCCGCGAATTGGCCGAGGGATGGCCTCTCTACAGGTATGCACACTGTGTCGTTGATGGGCCGCGCCGGCCCTGGCTGGCTGGCTGCAATCGATTTGACCGTGGTTAACTAACCGCCTGACCAAAACCCGAGCAGAGACGCCTGTGAATGGGAGAATCTAAAGTCCATCTTCCATCCCGACGCGTACATTTACACGACGTGGTACGTTGACCTCGACAGTGGCAGCTACAGCTACCAGCCCGAACGGGGATCATTCCCTTCAGCTTCGGTATCCTCCGGTAACATCGATGAATGTCACGTTCCGCTGCTGACATTGATACCTACACGGGTTGAACAGGACCGGCCGAACGCATCATCTCGATTTCATCGCCGCTTCTCAGCGCGGGTAAGTCAAGCTGGGTTGGTGCGCTTGTCTTTGCTCTTTTCCTTGTCGTCGAGTCCTTTGAGTACTCGGGTCTTTGGATGGCATTAGGACGTTGTAGAGCGTCGTGTCTTGTCTTGTCTTGTCGTGTCACGTCATTTCCTGCTTCCTGCTCTGCTTCTGCTTCTGCTTCTGCTTCTGCTTCTGCTTCTGCTTCTGCTTCTGCTTCTGCTTCTGCTTCTGCTTCTGCTT